>NW_019522683.1:929754-960162 GCF_002814215.2 Seriola lalandi dorsalis | reverse complement strand
GATAAGCTAAACTGGCACACTTTCCATTACTGGTCCAGAGAATTAATCATAATTAAAAACATTAGTCCACTTCATTTTGAAAACTGAAGTTCAATTGCTGCCTTAAAAAAGTGAGTAAACATCACTTTAAATGGAAATTGGTTTTAATATAGCTGAAGTTATTCTAACTTGAAATAATGTGGAGTTATATATTTGTTTAACAAGATAAAGCAAGTTTTCTTCAATGGATAATGTAACATAGTTTAACTCAGACCATCAAGTTTAAACAACAAATGGTCATAAAACAACTTGAGGAACTTAAAGTTGACACAATGCTAATCTTCACGTTGGGTTCAATTTTCAAACTGAACCACATGTGGTTTTTAGTTTTTTTAGTTTTTTTTTTAAACACAATTGCTTGTACATGAAAATTTCCTCAAGAGGGAGACAATCTCCTGTAAGTGGATAGTATCAGACTGTCTCCACACATTAAACCTCCTGAACAAAGACTTCAGGACTGCAGAAGACAAGGCTGCCAGTTTAACTGTACACATCTCCCCATAGACGATATGAAAAAAGACATTAAGGTGTAAATATTATACTTTACCGGCTAAATACGGAGATATATTTATAACTTCTGAAATTTGAAATAAAAAAAATAAAAAAGAATATATGAATAAATAACATTTTAATTTCATCTACTTACTGCTACTACTTATTTATTTGTATTTGGTGCCGTGTGCTCATTACAGGCACATTTCTTTTTCAGGCATTTCTGTGGTCACTTTCTCAAGCCCGAGAAGGAACCCACACTTCTTTTCAAAGTTTCCTCACATCTGCAACGGAGCGTCTGAACATTTAACATCTTACGCCACCAAAACCTCAGTTTTTCAAAATAAACTGAAAACTAAAATTCAAATTAGTGTAGTGAAGCAAAGTAACATAAAAGTGTTTTTTGCTCATGTTTGTGACGATCAACTACGGGGTTCCCTGGATTGATTCTGCTCTGGCCATTCATTCCTTGGAGGGGAGGAGTTACCGGAGCCACAGAAGGGTCTTAACAAAATGTGTGTCCCCGACTAAAGCAACATTATTTCCGCCCTGCTCCGGTGCCGTCCTGAATGATCTCCGTGAGGAACATATAAATGGACAGTGAAACGAGTGTGTGACTGACAGCCGCTCTGCTCTGTCTGTCTCTCCGCCTGTCGCTCCTCACAGTCTGAACCCGAAGCAGAGGATGGATGGAAACTTTCCACCGGCTGCTATCTTGAGAGTGGTCCTGCTAACCGTCGTGTTGTCATCCTCAGCTGCTTTCCTGGAGCCTTACGACCTATTGTATGACAACGCGGTGCAGGCATTTTACAGCAGCGACTATGGCGATGTGGTGCGCTACATGGAGGGAGCGCTCAGCAGCTACGGAGAAGTCCGGCGCACCAAGGTCCGGTGCCGGCTGAGGTGCCAGGACCAGCATCAGTTTGATGAGACCTTCTCGGACCTGCGCTTCTTCGACGTGGTCCTGCGGAGAGCGGCGTGTATGGACGAATGCATCGAGGAGAAACTGGGCACGCAGTCTGTGCACAAAGTCAGCCAGGATGTAGTGCAGGACTTCCACAGGAGGATCCCCTACAACTATCTTCAGCTGGCTTATCAGAAGGTAAAGGGGTGTCTGCGTGAGGAATCAGTGAAGTGGGTCTGAATGATGGGTCTTTAGTTGCCCACTCAGCGGGGGGGGGATGCTTTATGTTGCTGCTCTGCTCCACATTATAACCTGCTACATTCTTCATCAGCTGTTGCTGCTGCCCAGCAACGTGATGCAGAGTGATGGGAGGAGAGGTCAGCACATATGCAGGCTGGACAGGCCTGTGGAAAATTGCTATTACTTCTTGGAACTCAGTGGTGTTTCCACTTTAGTAGAAGACTTCAGTATTTGTACCTAAAAAAGTGTAGTGCACATACACATGCACCAGTACCTCACCCCTGTGCAGTAGAACCACATAGATGGGATATAGGTGTATATATTTGTACAATCTGAAACTTACTTTCAGTAAACCTACTTGCATCAGTCATGTTGGCTAACAGGGCCTGTTGTTTTTATAATGCCCAGTAGTCATTAACATAACATAAGGCCACATTGATGAGGATATGTAGCTATAATCCAACTCAGCAGGATGTTTTACAGTTGAACAGTAAATGTTGAGGGTGACAGTTAAACATGTTGACCTGTAAACCTCAAAAGCTGTGTATCTTAGTTCTTCCAAAGTTGATGTTATGGAAACATGACATTTTCAGTCCTGACAGCAGCAAAATGCAAACCGTGTGATGCACCACTCACATGTCAAAGACTACATCATGTTGATATTAGACTTGTTTACAGGGCGATATCAGCAGGCTCACTCTACAGATGTCTGCACTTGTTTCACTCCTTTGTTTTACAGCCGCTTTGTGTTTTATGGCTCCTCTGTGTGCAGTCTTACTTTTGTGCAAATGTTTTTTTTTTTTCCCCATTTCGGCAGCTTCAGTTTTTTCTTTCTCTTTTCTGCTTCATCCCACATCCACAGTGGCAAAACACAAGCGGTGCGCTCGCTAGAGGAGACTGTTTTAACTCAATTCATTCTAGATGTTTTGCCACTCCTAAAATGCCACAATCTCTACGCGTTGTAAATATTTTTTGATTCACTCCATATTCATCCAAAAACAGTATTTCCCATGAGGTCCGTCTTAGGGTAGGCGTGGGAACAATCCAAGAGACAGATAAAACAGGAGAGCTGGGAACAAAGTGTAATTGCTTAGTCAGACTCTGTGCGACTCTTTGCTGTGTAAGTCCCCCAGGAACAAAAAACTTTGATGTGTCTGTGGCAGTCTAAGAATATTTGCCATCAGATTTCTATTTACGATATCACTAAACGATGAACATCATCCATTGGAAGGATGTTTTTATTCCACACTCCCTATTTGGAAAGAGTTGAAACATTGATCTATGCAACAGGAGTTTGTTTGTGTGTTTTGTGTGCAAGGAAAAGTGTCTTCCCGACCTCTTTGTATGCAGACTATTATTTTGGACTTCCAGCAAGATGAAAAGAGTGGAACTTGAGCTTTACAAACACTTCATTCAACATGCAGGCATACAATAAGATGTGTGAGTGTAACAATGATACAGTGGTTCCTGCAGGGAAATTGCATCTGCATCTGTCCCTCAACAGCACAGTCAGGGTCAACTTCAGGACACCTCAGGGGGTGGATACTTGCCGTTTCACTGGCTGGAAGTGTAGCTACCACACAGCAGTGACTCCATGTTAGTATTTACAAAGAATTCGCTCAGGCTGTGGTTGAATTATATTCATCTTTTCACCTTCATGTGAGTAAGGAAGTGACATTTTAACCCAGGTGGAGCTCGGCTGGTAAGCTGGCACCATCTCCTCACATGAACCTGAGACCCAGTCGAATTCCACTGCCGCTGACTGCAGACCAGCTCCAAATGCCGGGGTGATGACACACAGCTTCCACCGCTCAGAAGTGGTGGGAAGTTAATCGGCCCTGTTACTGTCTGCGGGCAAATGGTTTCTCCATTTTTTTTTCCTGAATCAGCAGAGAAAGACTAAAGAGCTAATGTTATCCACTCATAAAAGTGCATGCTCCTGTCTAGACATGAGCATCGACACGGCCTCACACAAAGAGCCTCGCCCAGCTGTAAAAATATTACTCATCTTTTATGCAAATAGTTATTATTTCTCTAACATCTGTTTGGAAAGAAAAAAAAAAGTGGCACATTGTGTTTTTCCCCTCTCATGAATGTTGGAGCAGATCTTTATTACGGCCTCCCCTGTGTTGCTCTGGTTTCCTGGCGTGTTGACGTCTTTATGAAGTGAGCACATTGGCAGCATCTCAAGGATGAGAGCTCTTATGTTGGTCTTACCACAGGTAAGGAGAGTCGGAGCCGGAGCGTTCCCATAGGCCAGGCCGATGAGAGCACATCAGACCAGTCAGTGTGTACACATGCATATTAGTATCTGGATCGTGTGTGTGTGTATATGTGTGTATATGTGCGCCGGCACCCTCACATGTGTGTTGATATGAGAGTGCTTGGTGGTGTTTGTGAAAATAAATAACATTCCTGCAGTATTTAACATTCCAGCGTCACACACCCTCCTGCTGACAGCTTCTGGCATAATGCTGCCATTGGGTCTGTAAGAAGAGGCTCCACAGTCACCAACTGTTCTCCTCACTGAGGCTGCTGCTGCTGCTGCGTATGTCCCCAGCTCGCCCATCATTTAGCCTGGCAAATATTTTATTTTCCTGTTGTGGTCTGTTTGCTTTTCTAAAAAAAGATAGCCACGCCACCTTTTGCTAGGTATTAAAGGGAGACTTTTGTAGCTGCCAGTGGGCTGGACCCCGATGGCCTCCGCTCATCTCTCCCACTGTCCACAGCTCTCGCTACAGTCGCCCAGCTGCGGAGCAATCAAAGGCCATGAACTGGCGTCAGGGGAAAGAGGAGATTGTATCTTCTCCAGCTGCTGTATCCTTAATCTGATAGGTCGCACAGTGCTGCTATTCCAAGAAGTGGAAGTAGGGTTCATTACTCTGAGTTTAACAGCCTTTGAATTTATCCGTGTTTATTTTTGATTATGAAAAAGTGAAGAAAATCAGATAAAGATCAGAACACCAATATTAATGTACAAATTTGTTATTAAAAAAATAAAATACAGTTTAAATGGCAAACACACTTTTTTAGTTTAACTTTGTTTTTGTTTTGTTTTATTTTTTCATTTTAGTTAAATGGACGCCAGCATTTTATCATTTTTTCTTCTCACTTTCTATTACTGCAAGCGTTTAGGTGCATGGAAACATTACATCTGTTTAAACTGTCATATCCTTTTACGAATCTGGGCTTAGGTATAAGAAAGGCAGGGCAATACAGAGGCGTAAGCTTAACCTCTTCAGTGGCACTGACACACTACTAGTCCGTCATTACAAAGTCACGCTGTGCCGCCAAGCATTCTTCAAACCCACAGAACTTTATTATAATTCCTAGTTGAGGTCCCAACGTTTCTTAAGATGCCAAATGTGTCAGAGTGAATTTTCATTGTGTATGAATAATGGAGTCTTGGGGTTTGAATATTTTACTCAGTATAACCATCGTATAGCTTCAGCGAAGGGCTGGAACCGCATGGAGTGGAATAAGATGATTTTAACAACCTTAAAGTTTCTCAATGTGAAATTAAACAGAACTGGATGTTAAGTTTGTTTTGTTTTTTTTCCTTTTAAACATGGACACTTCAAAGTACTGAAAAAGTTACACAACACATTTATGTAAAACAATCTTATCCAATTTTATCTAAATCACAAGGTGAGGCTTGCAAGCAGTGTGTCATCCATCCTGATCCAAACCTCCCAACTTCACCCGCTTTGTCAAATTGAAATTCTTTCCTTGGGTGTGATATTCTGCACAGGTAATTAATCCCTGTGGAGAAACATGCATTCAGCCTCTACATTCAACCCATCAGAGTAATTAGGAACCTGAACGCAACACCCAGAGAGAGCCAGATACACACTGTTTTTATCCAGTGTGTGTGTGTGTGTGTGTGTAAATGTGCCCATCTCATAATATACCATCTCATATAACCAGACTGTAATGTAAGACCTGCCAGGAAAAATATCATAATGATAATGATCTAGTTTGTCCCTGGTTTGAGAGCTTGGGGAAGGCAATTACCAGTAATTAAGGAGGTTGATGATGCTCAGTAATGACCCTGTTGACGTGCTCATCTTTTGTGCACAGTTTAACCCCGGTTCTGAGACCAGCCCAGACATTTAGAGTATTCCATTTACATGTAGCGTCAGTGTTGAGGAACAGAGATTCACGGGCTCCGTGTCCAAAATTGTGGAGAATTTGGCAGCAATCGTGAAGCGAATGCAAGCTGACTACGATATGACACACACGAGTCATTTCTTCTAATTGCACTGACATAATAGAGAGAAGAGCAGCTTTTCTCATGAGTTGATTTGCCTTGGGAATCGAGAGGCGTGATCCAATAACAATCCCATCATCACTTTGTTTTGAGAACTTCCCAGCACGATGCTGAAAGGTGACAGTGGGTCAGAACGGTCTCTGAAGCCTGCTGGTGTTGTGAGCCGTCTCTGGAATTTTCTCTTTTAAAGTCAGACTCATTGATGATTCCCTCTCCTCTGCGAGTATGATGATTCGAACGCAGCAGGCAGCTTGTGGCTCACGTACCGCCCTGCTCGCCTTAGATGGCCACGTGGTCAGTTGAGATCTGTTGCCTTGGTTGTGATTAGAGGTTTGGTGTGAGGTGATGATCATGATGCAGTGGTGCATTCTCACTGTGATTTGTTTTTATCTTACTGAGAAAAGATTGACAGATTTGCCAAACATATCAGCAGAGGCTGCAGTGCAGGGGGGACAATGTCTGATTCCAGGTTGTTGTTGTTGTTTTTTTGTTTTGTTTTTTTGCTAAGCTTGAACCTCAGTAAGGAATGTTGGACGTAGTGAACACTGGAGTGGAAAATGAACAAATTTTGTACTGACAGAGCTCATAGCAGTGCGGATGATGTTATTGTCATCTGCAGCTGATAATAAGGGGATTGAAGGGTCCAGACACAGGGAGAGGGAGCTCTGTCTTTATTGGATCGGTGAAAGCGAGCAGAAACGCTGCCATTCGCTCAGAGGCAGGTTGTTTTGCTGCCAAGTCAGATTTATGTGCTTGATGTATCTGCGGGGTCGTTTTGCGGCTATCCTATTTGCGAAGTGACTGAGAGCCTGGAAGTGGTGCAGGAGTAGATGACAGTAGAAATCAGCTCTCCACCCCACTTTTCACTCAGAGTGGTTACGCAACTGTGACTCACTGAAAAGGCCCATTTAGAGTTTGTTACACGTAAAGCGGCTCAGCATCAGAGACATGAAGCGATAACGTAGTGTAGCAAGTTTTAGCATCTTCAAGCTAAAGTAAATCTTGTTAGTATAGTGTACTTTAAAGGAATAGTTTGAGTCTCTGCTGGTGGTATAGCATCCTCATGGTGATTACAAGACTCCCGGAAATCCCTGCACCCAGCCAAGAAAATAGTCCTGCACACAACCCCTGTAAAACCACAACATGTTGTTTTTACATTTAAATTTTTGTATGTGTTCAGACATGACAGTGGTAGCAATCTTCTCATCCAACCCTCACCAAGAAAGTGAATAAGCATATTTCCCAAAGTGCTGAACTACCCCTTTAATGAACTGTTTAGTTGTCTATGAATATGTCAGATTTCTGTACAACAAGGCGAACATGATAGCTTTTAGGGCAATAAAATATCTTGCCTTGATACTGGTGCTGCTGGTGATGAGTTGATTGACACTTATTATTGGTAGCAGATTAAAAACATTCAGTCCTGACAATCAAATCATCGTTACAGAAACATCCGTTTATTTTTCCGGCCGTGCCTGAAATAGAAACTGGAAAAACATCTTACAGAGGCTTCAAGTACTTCCATTTCCTCAGTCATTAAAAAATAGTGACTACCTTGAAATATGACTCATATTAATGATGGAAAATGGATTTAGAGAGGTATTGCACCACTGGATTTAATAGATATAAATAATTCTCAATCTCTTTCTCCTTTCCACACACCTGTGGTGCCATTCGGCTGCTCTCCTGGCTCCGTTTACCCAGCCTGCACTACTGTGCTTTGCCCAGACGGCCAGACATTGTGGCACTTGGCTGTGCCAAAGGTCTTCTGCGTGACTGGATTTGAGCGGATAACGCACCACAGGAATGTGGGGGCATGCTGTGGCGAAACACACCAATATTGTTCTCGCCCTGATTAACAATTAAACAGCTACAGGAGAAGAGGAGGAGGAGGAAGCAGGAGGCTGGTGAAGGATCAATCCTGAAAACAATGCAGTTGTTTGTGAGCAGGGATGAGACAGCATCAGGTTGGCCCGTAGGTGACTTTGTCAAGCGCTGGCATCTGTGAAAGAGAACTTGAATCCAAACAGAACTGCAGACCGGCCAGAAGCAGGAGCTGACGGCGATCCGGACGTTTTTGATTCGACTCCCAAAACTTCTCTTTTGATTAATTGAGATATTTATCACAGTGACCGCATTCTGACCACAGTGTTTTCACAATTTATGGAAAATCACAATATCCCCTGTCACATAGAGGGAAGATTTGGACCAAGATTCACTTTTGAGATCCAACCAGCTGGAGAACAGCATTCATATATACATATACATGTGTGTCTGTGGAAGGGTTGGAGGACAGTTGTTGGTAGCGCAGACTGTGTGTGTGTGTGTGTGTGTGTGTGTGTGTGTGTGTGTGTGTGTGTGTGTGTGTGTGTGTGTGTGGAGGTTATCAGTCTGGCCAGAGACTCCAGGGTGTCTGTGTGGAGAAATCAGGGCTGAGATGGAAAAACAAGAGTTTGCCAGGCATCTGTTGAACTTCAGTAGTGACTTGAACTATGTGTTGGCTGCTGCGGGGGTGCAAACAGAGAAAACACCTCTATCCATCATGTTATCTTCTCGTGAAGGTTTTTTTGTTTTGTCTTCTTAAACCACAGGGAACATTTATTTCAATTGAATGTGATGCCCACACCTTGCATTGAAACTGAGTATAAAATGTGTCTGCGTGCACTTTTCCTGTGTCTGACGAATGTGTAGACTTTCCAAGAAAAACACTTAAGTCAACTGTGGATGTACTGCTTTGGACAGAACATCTATTGACAAACTGTTTCCTGTGAACCCTGCTGTGGTTGCATCAGAGAGAAGAAGCCTTATATGGACGTATGGATGATGATGATGAGGTTGAACATACATTGATCTTTATTCATACACCCATGGGTGTGTTATATGCTGTAAACCCAGCTGCTAAAATAGAAGAGATGGAAAGGGCCAGAGTAAACTCACTAGTTTGGTGTGTAGTATAGGATTTATTCTAAGTAGCTTAGTGTCCTCAGACTAAACACATACAGTATTTGGCTTTGACAGGACTGTTGGCACAGATTTAAGCCAACCTTTTAGTCCACACACAGAGCAAAATGTTCCTCAGGTTTTTGAGGTGTCATGTATCCAACTCACAGCTTGTTCTGAACAACCGTGAGCTATAAATTGTGCAAACGTCTCAAGTTGCTTCTGTCCTCAGCAGCTCATTTCTAAGAAGCGGAGAGCTGTGGGCTTAGGGGTGGAAACCACAAAGAGGGTAGAGGGTACAGGAAGTCAGATCTGCTGTGGAAAACACTGGAAAATGAAATAGTTTTCTTTTCACTTCACTTACTGTCTTGCCCTCCGTCAGTTTTTACATAGATCCCAAGGACACAGTGTTTGCATCGTTGAATGAAGAATTTAATGTATTGAAGTGAGAGCTCTTCTGGTAAGTTGGGTGAAATTTCATCAAAATCCCCTATGGCAGAACGTTTGTGGTATTTGGTATGTGCTCCTAGAAGCAGGGAGCCTGCATGGCCTCAGATCATCGGAGCAGAGACACTGCACAACTATTTTTTTTCCATTGGCTTGGTGAACCACGCTTTAGCCACAGCCTGCCACGATGTGATTGTATGTGTTTCCACTGCACCCTCACGGCAGCGGGTAAATGATATTGTTCTGGTATTGTGGTTGTGTTTGGGAGAAGGGCCAAACAGTGACAGTCTCCACCTCCTCTACCAAGCTGTGTTGACACACT
Organism: Seriola lalandi dorsalis; assembly: GCF_002814215.2. Lineage (NCBI taxonomy): Eukaryota > Metazoa > Chordata > Actinopteri > Carangiformes > Carangidae > Seriola > Seriola lalandi. The sequence goes on along the minus strand of NW_019522683.1, from coordinate 950,508 downwards.
GACTGGATCAGCTTGAGTCTGCATCTGACCACGATTCAGCTGAAGGATAGCAGAGCTGGAATCACCTCGCATGTCATATACCTTTTGATATTACTCCTCTTCTATGCTTGTTTTTTTTTTTTTTACATTTTATATGTTTTTTAACAAGGATGTAAGTCAGCACTTTTTCACAAGCATTTCTTAGGTAGATAAAACAGGATGTGGCGGTATAAAGCCTGTTGCCTTAAAGGTTCATTCAAGGTCATGCAGTCATGAGGCACAGACTACAAGTAGTAACAGTTTTGATAATCTGTGCATCGTTATAACTATTTTCAAGCAACAATGCCAAACATTCTCTAAGTCTAGCTTCTCAAATGTGAATTACTGTAGATTTTCAGTTGAATATGTTTTAGGTTTCAGGCTGTTGATTGGACAAACAAACCTATTCATAGGCCTCTGGGAAACTGTGAGGGGCATTCTCTACTATTTTCTATGCACCAAACAATAAAGCAGAGGAAACTAATGGACAAATGAATTGATAATCATTGGGTTACAGCGCCAGAATACAGTAATCATAGTTAAACAGGGTAAACTGGAATGATGTTACACTTGATGGGTGATGTTTTATCTGCGTCTTCCATCAACCGGTAATGGGACTGACACATTTACATCATGTTGACGTTAATGAATGCGTGCTGTCGCTGAAACCAAATCTTCTTTAGAAAAAACAAGATTGTCAGTCGTATTTGCAGATATGAATTGTGGATCCGATGCCAAATCCTCCAGTGTTCGTCATTTTGAAGGCAGTTTGTTTGCCTCTTTGACCCCACGGCTGTTTCCTGTTAAATTCAATTAGATGTGTTGATTGTTTATTCAGCCTCGCTCCGCTGTCGTCAGCCAGAAGGGCGATGGTGCCATGGTGAGTGTGGTAAATGTGTGCTCGTCTGTTTTAGTGTTGAAAAGACAGAGATTAGGTGGGTGTTATTTGCATATGTCTTACATCAAAAGGTCAACAAAGTTGGGCCTGAGCTGCTCTTCAGCCAAATCCTGCTTCTACTATAAACGCTCCAGTGCAGATGTCTTTATTTCACACCATGAAAAGACAACATTACAGTTCTCTGAATCCACCCTACGCTGCACATCAGCTAGTTAAGTTGGACAGCTGGCATAGAGCAGAGGACTATTTCCAAATTGCACACCCCCTTCTTCCTCCCTCCGGCTGCCAAAGAATTATTCAAGTCAGCAGTGCATAACGCCAGGATTTCCAACTATTATCCCTGCTTGTGACCTGCTTATCTACATCGTCAGATCTCAGCATCTCCTCTACCCGTGAGCTTTTTCCCTGCAGGGAAACAGGTAGTATTACACCTATTTAGAGAACAGGAGAGAGTGGTTTCCATGATCCCATGCTGACCTGACCCCTGGCCGACACTGACCTCGCAGCGTCTCCACATCTGGTTCAGATCTCTGTGAATTGCAGCTAATAACAGCGCTAAACAGTGTTGGGCACAAGGAGCCAAAGACAGGCCTGTCTGCTGTACCAAAGTGGCGTGACAGCAGAGGGAGAAAGTGAGGTTGAGGCTGGAATGTGTGCAAAGGTACTTATTTCTATGGTAGCACTTATGTCATCTCCAGCCAATTAGAGATCCTTCTTAGAGGCTCAGGTGATGAGACAGTGAGGTCAGCCATCAACATAGTGCTGCTCTCAATTTTGCAAGTAAGCCCTCTATCGGTTGTATGAATTACCAATCCAAACATATTGTCCTTTATTTGACAAAGCTGCTTTATAGCCTCAATCTGCCCCTTGATTGTTTACACAGTTAACCACACTGCTTATATTGAATTGAGGCAATTATTTAGAAAAAAAATAATTCATTTGTTTCTAATATAAATAAGCCAAGAAAGCTGAAAGTAGTTTTGGAATCCCAACATATGCCTGGGTCATATCTCATAGCCTCCAGAAAGCAGTGATTTAACAGGATAAAACACTGAAGGGTGTAGGTGTTGATCTTCCCTCATATAGTATCCTCAGCCAAATATCCTTAAAGAACCTTTTCAGTAAATTCAGGATTTTTCCCCAAGCAGCAGTAACATATCATCTGGGAAAAGTTAAAGTGAGGTCAGTTTTGCATCATCTCCTGCTGGCTCCTGTCCTGTCTTACAGATTAGCTGCACTGATTAATACGCAGGGTGAAAAGAGACATAAGGAGTTATACGCGATGGAAAATCTTTGACAGCAGCCCCTTGGCTTTCAGTTAAAAACAATTAATCATCTGTCTAATAGAATTAGTACCCATGTGCCTAAAGCATGGCTGCATCTAATCATTAGTATTTCTAATTATTATAGCAGTTGACTTGCAAGCTCAAACCTGCAGTAACTGATTTTCTAGCCACTTTAGGGGCAGCGAAAACAAGCTGTGAACACAGTACTGACACATTATCACTTTCGAAGTAGCAAACAGTGGCTAAGTTACACATTCAGCAGTTACAGAGTCATTTGTGTTTCTGGGCACCTGATGAATTAAAATTCAGTAAGTATTCTCATTTTAACTTTGTCTTGCTCTGCATTAATGCTTAACTATTTTCAGCAGCAGGTCTCTATTCTTTGTTTGATGTTAACATCAAATGCCTTGAGCCATCAAAATAATGTATGAAGGTAAACTCACATTATGTTCCTTCGAGTGTAGCAGCACAGTGCTACTTTGTGCTCTGTGTTCTGCCCAGAGTTGTAAAATTTATACACAGCACAGTTCCCAGAATACCATGTGTATTTTTAAGTGTTTGTGATGGTATGATGCCAAATGAATGCCGTGATGACTGCACAAAGAAAAACAAACCTGCGGCACCAGGTTTACGCACCGACCAAAATTGCAGGATCATGGTTGTATGGCTTCTGAATGGTAAAAATTATTTGTCTTATACGTAATGTTTTACAAGACCTACATCCTCCTCCTACATCCTGAACATCACTCCACTGTACTGGTTGTTAACTTTAACTGTCTAACATCTCAGTGTTAATGTTTTATGATCACAATATTTTCACATCCGAAAGTAGAGCTGATCATGGCAGACATGTTGCACTGTTACACATCCTAGTGTTGAACGTTTTTAAAAACTGACTGAGTTTATTCCCTCTTTCTAATAACACACTCAGGATGATCTAAAACAATTTCACACTAAAGCCTATATCCTAAAGTACGAGTAGGCCCATGTAAATCCTGTTTAGATGCCTGAAAACTCCTTTTACAGTTGGCCTCTGATTGAGGCCTGTGTTTATATTCAACTCTGTTTGCCAGTTTAGTAATGAGTCATTAAAGTGCGGATTTGGAAGTTCAGTTATGTGAAGCATTCAGAGGAGTGTGATGTCTCCCAGCGGGAGAGCCCTCACAGAGAATATAAACTTTATGGCTCCAGTTGTGATTGTGAAGGAAAACAACCTCAGACCTGCCACTTCAAGACGATGCATTACCCTCTGACCACATGCGCCCAATAAAAGGGACGACATCAGTCATCTTGAATGTCTACATGCAGGAGTAATAATTTAAGTTGTGGAGACAGAGGCATATATGAAAATAAACGCTTCCTCCTGCTGTAATCATAAACACTAGGACACAGCCAAGGCTAGAGACACGTTCAGCCCTGGAGAAAAGAGACTTCTAGAAAGTTCACAGACTGGTTTGAGGGTGTCCGGTGTCGCCCTGAACATGTCTGCTTTGTATAATGTGGTGGCATGTTTACAATCATTTATTGTTTTATCCTTGAAGCTGTTTTGTTGTACCGTCTCTGGTTCCTGTTTGCTGAAGTCCTGATTTTTTTTGTCATAGTTATTGTGACTATCGGCGTTTGCTGAAGAGGCCCTCACAAAGAGGAATGGGAAATACATGGGCGTAGATTCTACAAAATATAAACCATAAGGAAAATAATTCATTACTCAATCCTTGTTTTAATTTTTGTGTTTAGTGAACAGTTGTATGTTGCTTGTATTTCAGTTATACATTAGTATTGAACACAAATAAAAACCTAGTATATGGCTGGACTGTGTATGATCTATGTGCGAAATTGAAGACATTGTTGAAAACTGCTGTAAACAACTGACATCATCGTCCTGTTTGCATTCTGCCTAGTGTCAGCTGGTTTCAGCCCTTTTATCCGTGTGCTTCTCTCATACTCTCTGTACTCAAATATACAGTATTTTAATAGAGCTGAATTTCCTATTGAACTGTTCTCATTTACATGCTTTTCTGTTTCTGTTGTAAGGAAACGGAACAAGTTTTGAAATTGTGACTGAGAGACAGCCCATCAAGACTGCATGTTAACCTCCAAGCCATTTTCAAGTTGATGCTCTGCTCTGCTAAAATCCTGATTTTATAACCAGCCAAGAAAAGGGGCACTTTTTCTTTTGGAGGAAAATGAATGTTTTATTTCTGCCATGATGGCTCAGGTTTTTTTTTTTAGGAATTTAATAGAAACAGGATTATCCTCTGGTATTGTTGTCTGGTGTGGAAATATGAGCAGTAAAGTAAGCTTGACAGGCTTCTTAATTTAGCAGGTAAAATACTTAGGGTGCTTTAGGCCCATCTCAGAGGCATTCACAGAATGTGAGTCCTCTGGAAGGCCAAGGCCGTCCTACATTGTCCTGACCAGCCCTGCACAAAGAGTTTGAACTCATACCGTGTCTTTGCTGGGGAGACATAAGGACTACAGTTTGCTTTTGTATCAGGGGCCACTGATAATGCTCCAGATGGACTTTCTTATGCACAGTAGTAGCTGTCTTCGCTGCCTCAGGCTCTGTTGTGTTTCCACTTGCACATGAACATAGATTTACATGTTGTAATTCCTCAGTTCATTGACTTTCATTAGAGTTTTAGAATTGAATCTTTGTTAATATCCACTTAGTTACCAACAGACTCTAATGTTTATTATATATTTTGTGAGGTAATGTTTATACGTAGGGGCAGGCGTGGTAAAGCTTTATTTATAGTTGCTAAGTTGCAATCATAGCTGCAAGTAAACTGTTGATACAAAGTTTATTATATTATTAAAGGCCAAGTTGATACTAAAATGCCATGACTCACTTATAAAACAGACTCTTTTTAACATTTCAAACACGTGTTATCATGTAATAAAAATGATACCACTGCATTCCAAAGTGACAGTGAACTTTTAGCTGTATTTACTGTCACAGGCTCCACAGCAACATGCTGCTGGCAACATCCACCGCTGTGTCTTCCACTTGAAAGCTGGCACTGTTGTGTAATAGTGCTGATAAGTGATGCGGCAGATAGCAGAGTGAATACAAGAGGCCATGCTGCTGAGTGTTGTGGCTGTATCATCCCTGTCAGAACATCTGTAAAACAACCATCTCAGTTTCTCATCCTGCTGTTTGCCAATGTATGGATGAGACACCAAAGTGGCTTCATCTTCTCGGCGCAGATACTGAGTTGAAATATATTTCGGTTTAAATGACTTCCTCAGAGGACTGTACCTTTTTCTGTGGAGACCTAAAGTGCTGACGTATTAAAAAATCCACAGGACTCGGATATTTCCTTTCATCTTGCTTTACTGGCAAACCCCAAGCTCTTGTAAAGTGAGGCCCAACATGTTTGCATTTAATGGTCTAAATAAGGCTGTCCATGGTAGTTAAAGTGGTTTTAGTTAATTATAGGTGTTAAACCCTGAGAATATCTCCCATGCTTATGACATATGTTTGCAAGAGTGTGATGTTTTGAGTCCTTTGGCACAACTGAAATAAATCAAAAGTTGTGTAGTGTAATTAACTGAATTCCTTACTTTAACTATGGCTTACACAATGTGAACCACATCTCATTAAGATGCTGAATGTCAGCTGAGCAACAATGTCGACGAACATGTCTGCCGTCGTTTTGTTACCACTTCCTCCCAGAAAAAGCTACTAATTAATGAAATCCAGTGCAGTAGCTCACCTTGTGGGTTGGTTTCTAAGCAACAACAGGGATACAAACAGAACCAATGAGAGGGTTGCTGCTCTGTGGTGTGGTGACTTACAGCATCTCTTCATCAAAGAGGAATTTTTACATGGTTTGGGAAGAAAACTGAATGTTGGAGACTGTGTCATTCTAAGGAAATGAGCGGTTAATTCCCCAAGAGGGTCTGTAATATGGACTCAGATTGGGACGAGGGAGAGAGGAGTATGACTTTCTGTACAGTAGGGCCATTGTAGCGCTGTGCAGAAATGACTTCATGACATCATGTAGATGTTGGACAGTAAACAATCATCCTTTGTTATACATAGTTTGAGTGGGAAAATCTTGCTATGGGTTATTAGAATTCCATAGTGCAGTTTCTCTGAAGTGAGGTTTCATTGGTTTTACGAGTGGCAGTACGTCACCTTATCTTGACAGCTTTTAATATACTGTACATCAGGCCACTGCTGGCACGGGGTTGGCTTGCTGTCATGAAAATGAGACATCAGGTCATTTTTATTGAGGAATCTTTTCAAATAGCTCAGCAGTGCATTTTAATGAACCTTTTCACTCAGGATGCTCTCAGTATGAAGCAGGCTCCTCGTCCTCTCTGGCTCCTCACTCTTTAACTCTTGTGTGGGCCTGCACTCAAAGCTGCTCCATCACAGCCAACAATAACACAGATCTTTTTTGGCTTCTCGCTCGCTGGTCGCAGTGTGGTTTTCAGTAACGTGTAAGCATGTCATACATACAGTGAAGCCTCCGTCTTTCATGTTTTCCATGCTTCTACTGTACAGCGTGGCTGTGGTTTATGGCCGAGGCAGTGAGGTTTTAGTGCATCGTCAGCCCGTGGGAGGCTCCAGCTCAGGCTGCATGTGTGGTGTGAGAGGCATAGCAGAGAGGCTCAGTAATGGGATGCACAGGCGCTGACTTGGCCTCATACATCGTATCATTGCCAGGGCAGGATGAGCTCATGTGAATTAGTGGTGCTACAATAGAATTTCAGTGTGGAATGAATGATGCATATATTGCAATCATAGTTTTTCCAACATGGATTCTGTCTGTGATCAATGCTCCTCATATTCCTATAGCTGAGACACATTCGCACCAAACGTGTCAGAATTATCCAAACTCTGGATCGGTTATTTCTTTAGTTCAGTATGTGGGAGCAGGTATGAACACCAAACTAATGAGGCATCAAGCTGCGTCAAGATGTGTGAGACTCTGACTCACAGAGTCAACCAACAAGTTTTTATGGGTAAATATAAAGAGCATCATTGCCTGATTGGTTCTGGATATTAGAACTGATATTTCAGAGTTAAGAAATCTGATATAAAATAATATATCAGCTGATAGTAATGTTTTGACATAAACATTTTTTTTTGTGATTGAACTGTGATTAAGCCAAATCCTGAGTGGGACATCTTAAAGTTGACAAATAAATTTGTATAGCAACACTGTTTCTAAATTATAAAATTATACAGAATGTGTAATAAGTTAGTGTTGGCCAATATATATGTCTGTCCTGCCAATTTATAGCTCTAAAAAAAGATGGTTGTTGACATTGGATACTCTGTCACAGTGTCTAGTGCCTGAAGATGAGGTACTAGCTCTGGAATGAACGAGGGCTTCTGTGAATATATCTGCAGATCTGTCATTGTCTGCTCTACTGAAACCCCTGGCCCTTGTGTTTTCAATCATGGCAGCTCCAATCACCCTCACCTTTGCTTCAACTACTTGCCCGTGCCCTGAGGCACACACACACACACACACACACACACACACACACACACACATACACACACACACACACACACACAGTGGGGTCAGATAGACTTACAAACACTACATCATCCTCTAGATAAGCGCTCTGTAGGCCGCTGAACACCCAGAGTTACACTTCAGTGGGAATTGTCAGTGCTACACGTCAGTAACATGTAATCTACGTAGAGTAACATGTTGAGTCACTTTCCTTTGGTGCTTGAGATTAAAAAGCAAGGTAGATGTCTGACGATGTTTTGGAATGTCTTAGATCTGCTTTTCTTTTGTCAACCCCCACCCGCCCACACACACACACACACACACACACACACACACACACACCTCACCCACTTACAGCTGTCATGGCTTAGTGTATAAATTTACACTAAAAACAATCCTTCATCCTTGGTTATCCTGCAGGCCTAGGAAAGACTACAGTAGGTATTATTAACTGCTTTACAAGTGGCTTATTCCAACACTTGTGGCATGCAAATGTGGGGGCACAACTGTGTGGATTGCTCAGTGAAAGTTTAGGCTAGTACTTGTTGTCCCTCCTTGCTTTGTAATTTAGGGATTGTGTTTTGGAAATTACCCCTATTTTGTAAGCAGGTTATTATATGATGTTTTCTGTTTCTAACAGTAGCCCTCCGTGCCTCCTGAGGCCATCACAGCCATCAGGTGAGCCCATTCTTTCCAATGACGTGATGGTGAAAAATGCGAAGTTCAGGTTTTACGAGGTTTTATGTGATTATTTCATTTTCCTGCCTCTTCCCAGCAATTCCTGGTATAGCAGACCGCAATAAAACCCAAACAAAAGAACTGTCATATGAATATTGTGTCTGTGGATTGTGGTCAGTAGCTAATGAAGTTAATGGAAACAGCAGTTGCGGCTGGAGGCTGCGTGGTCGGATGCCATGTCACATCTTCATCCCGGGTGAACGGAGGCAGGGAGACGAGGCAAGCAAAGACACGTCTCATTCTCAGGGCCTCAGTTCGGATCCAGCTGTGAACAGAGAGGAAATGAGGTCAGGCACATTTTTGGAGCCACCCCCACCGACACAGACACACACACACACACACACACACACACACAATAACAATGATGCATTTCCTCAGCTCTTTTCATCATCATCTCATCATTATCATATTTAAATCAATTTTTAGAGGTAGGCTATTTGTCGAGCTGAAATGCCACCTGGTTCAACTCTTAATTGTGGCTGTAGTCAAGCTCTCCTGAAAGCTTTGTTTTGGGAGGTCTGGGGCTGTTTTTCCCCTCCAGATTGCTGGGGATTTCCTCTCCTCCCCTGGGGACATCCTGTTATCTGAGCTGTGATTCAGTGGAAAGACCTCATTCCAGTGACTGGACCTTTTCTCCCCCCCCCCCTAGATTTCTACTTTTGATTGATGCGGGCCGGTTTTCAAATCTACAACTCCACATTAAATACCTTGGTTCCATTATGCGGCATTGGTGTAGTATTTCATTAAGTTACAGACCAGACTATTAAGTTATTCTATTTCCAGTTTGTGAAATGAAAAGAAAAGGAAATATAAATCAATCACTCTGTCCTATAACTCTAGCAGCTGTGTGTGGGGGATGACTCAGCTGTGGACAAGAGGAAACACTTTTTTAAGGGGAAATTAATTTACCAGCTCTGACTCTAAAATGTCTTTTCCAGGAAGGTGAACTGAGTTTTGAAAGCATCTTTAGTTGTTAAGAAAGGTGGTTAAACTTCATCTGTTCAGACCTAATTCTTTTCATTGTTATCAACAACATAAGAAAACTTTGACTAAGGTCATGTGCTGTTTGGAGAACACTGAATGATTCGTCCCTGAACCACCGAAATGGGTACGATCTGCTCAACTTTTAAAGAATAAATATCTTGACCAGTGTTGGATGCCATGAGATAATATTCAAACGTTCCTTTGTCTTCTTACACAAAAAATAAAGAAAATTCCAATTGGTCAAACTTCAGTGTTTCCAGCAGACCTCCAGAGCTAATTCTTGTTAAATGAATTCTTGTCAGCCTCAGCTGTACTTGGAGAGAAATGCTCATTTCCTCTCTGGCCTTTTGGATACTAGCAAGCTCGGACTTCTTAACCTTTGGATGAGCTCTGGTTTGGTACAAAAAGTGAAAGTGCAGCCACCTCTTTGATTCACCGTCTTACCAGGAAAGACTTGTAGAGACACCACTATTATCTTTTTAATTGACCAAAGTAAATCTAACTGTCTTAACTGTGAACATGTTTGTTCAAGTTCTGCTCCGAAACTAAATCAGATGGCTATTACACAACCCTGACAATTTAAACTAAGACCTTTCCTGAGTGATCTCATGCTGTTAAAAACCTGCCCCCTGGGATTTCTCATGTGTTTCACCTCAAAGCAAAGCACACCCCAGTGAACCAGTCTGAACCTTAGCTCAATGTAAATCTCTGTTTGCCCTCAGCTTCTCCCTCTGGCCTTATTAATTAGACATCATGACAAAAGTTTGGTCAGGCCTGCTCTGTGTCACACCAGGCTTCTCCAAAGAGTAATTAACATTACTACATGCTGTGCAGAGGGAGGGAGACTGATAGAAATATAGGCCAGTTGTGCCCAGGGGCCTCTTGTTAAACAGCTGGGTGGGGTGAACTCTGGCCTCTACGGCCCGTATTTTGGTGAACATGGCAGTTTGTCATTCTCTGAAAGAGTCTTATTAGTGCTATTCTTGCAGAGTTACACCCAAAACTTTAGTGGAGATTTTGTCACAATGAAAAAGATACTGCAGCAGATAAAGCTGTTTGTTCTTTCTGTCCAAAATCCTCTGGTTTATGAGTAAACGTGTGTTCCTGGGGCTCCTGACTCACAGCTTGAGTCTTGCCCAAGTTTGATATCAGACATTTTCCCCTCTTTATTTCCTCTTTCATCCAGACTCAGCACAGTGATCTCATTTTATGTCTGTGGTAAAGGAAGTGTTACTGGGACAGCAGCAGCCTCTCAGGTCTGGATCAGGATGTTGGGATCAGCATGTGTGTGCGAAGAATGCGAGTCTGGAATTCACAAATTAATCTGTAGCAAGCTTCAAGAGATGCATACTTATCCAATCAGCTTGAGAATTTGCTGAAGTCATGCAAACACAGGCTTTGGATGATTTCCTTTCTTTTAATATTCTCTCAACATGTGGTCTGTTCTGTTCACATTGGTGTCACCTCAGCTGCAAAGAACCCAACTGTCTGTCCAAGCTCCCATCTGAAGGCACTGAATTACATTAATGGTCCTGGATGCTTACATATTGTATCATGCTTGCACTCCGCTTGCAAGTGCTAACTTTTTATATCTAAAGCAGATGTTTGTCCCTACTGTGTTGCCATAAGGCTTCATTTTGTAAAGTCTGTCTTAGAACTTTATGCAAGTAAAGCTGACACTGAAGCATTTTGCCAAAGGTATTATATTATAGTTTTCTCATTGTTCTTCTTATTTATTTGGTTGTTAAGGCGAGACACAATTTTGGACCCAATCTGAACACAATTAAAAAGGTCCACAAGACAAGTTTCACCCAATCTATAAACCTGAAGAGCTACAAAATGCCGTCAAACTGAATACACCCCAAATAGAAGAACACTAGTCCTGACAAAGTGCGGTGCGGCACCAAATACCAAGCAGCTGTGGAAAACAAAGGAGCAATACATCTCAATTTTCAGACTTGAGACCCGTGGTAATGCACCTAATTAGACTGAATTTAATTTGGGTAATTTCGGGTCTGGCTTGGTGACAGGGAACTGAATGAACCAAATGGACCAAAGGAGACTGAGATCCATAACATAACTTACAACTAACTTTATCAAAGATCATACCCCAGTAAAGATGATGGAAAAATCTTGTGGGATGTTGTGGATGTTGCTGCTTTTGAAAGTGTCACTGTCTGACCAGATAATGCGAAGAATGTGAATTACTTCGTCATTTAATTAGACACAACCATACTTATTTTCCCCATTCTCCACGACACTTCTGTATATACCAGTGATAAAGTAAGAAATTGTTTTGGCTAGTTTGTCAATTTTAATACTGCTTCTGGATATGTAGTTAACAGGTGAATTTTTGTGCAGCGAAGCACTGATTTCAGCCTGGATTTCATTGGCTTGTGTGCTGCATTCATGACTTTCAGTGCAAGTGTTTATACGAGGTGAGGTGTTAAATAATGAGACCACTGCTGGTTCGACTTACATAATCCCTCTCTGATTGCCACACCTCGTAGACCTTTTGAGATATTTATCTGCTTTGTGTTTTCTTTCCTGCTCAATAGGATCAGCTGTGTTTTCCAGATGTTACACAGATTATTTCATAACTCTATCTTTAAGATAGAGGTGTTTGTGAAACACAGTTAGATGTTAGTGGGGGTTCTGTGAACCACAGTCTGCCAGCTACAACCAAGATTTCTCTGCAGAAGAGAAGCAGGCTTCGTATAATGAACAGATGTCTAATTCCAGACCTCCTGTGTGTCCTTCGTTGCCAAACCACTTCCTCACAGTGGTATAACAGCAGAGAGTCTAGACCTGAAACTGAGAGCTTTCAGCCTCTCACCTCTGTAGTTACAGGTGACAAACGTCTCAAAATACCATCACCAGGGTTTGATAGTCGCTCAGTTCCAGAAGCCTCTTGGTTAACTATTTTAAGTGGCAGCTGGCATTGTTTCCTGCCAGAGTCACAGCACTGAAAATAAGTTCCCAAGTGGAGCAGAGTGTGTCCGAGCTGCCAGAGTCTGAATGTTGAGGATTCTTGGAAAAAGAGATCCTGTTAACTTGTGTTGTGGTGTTTGGCAGAAGAAAACCAGGACTCTCCGTCTCTTTCTGCGTTTATACATTGCTTGGGAGGTCGGGACATTTGCGGGGGAGAATGTGCATAAATTAAGAAAGCATCTGCGCCCTTTTTTCAAGGGTCGACACTCAACATCATTACCCCCTCACCTCCTCACCCTCTCACCCTTACCCTGCTCATTTAGACCAGAGAGACTCTCAATCCCACCGGCGAGATTGGAGCACACATGGGTGGACTTTCGGATACACACACTCATGCATGAGCACACAGATGCTCAAACAAACCTCTGCCTGAAGTGTACACATGCGAGACTGCACACACACAGGAGGGGAGGTGCACGTGTGACAAATCAACAAGCCATAACTCACACACATGCATCCTCCTCCTGCCCACACTCATGTCTTCCACCTCTCTCCAATCCAAACTGATCTCATAGCGACTCTTGCTTGACCTCGATAGGTAATCCCAGCACATGTTTTTATTTCATGTGCTGTTTTGGGGGAAGGGGCCAGTGTTCAGTGGTACAGTAGAAAGAGTGTTGATTTTATTCCCTGTGACCCAGCATGACCGCGCCAGAAACCATTGCCAGGTGAGCTGCTCTACCATGCAGACTGAGGGGTGCCGATGGATATCTCTGTCTCTAAGTGTTTCAGGATGGCTGATACTGAGGAATTAGCCGCTGTCTGTCATTCACTGTCACAGGCGGTGCTCAGAGAAACAACACATGCAGAAACACTTGTACAAAAATGGAGGCTGGTGCCGCTCGTGGTTTTGTTTCTGAGACACTGTCGGGATGAAATGTGTGCTATGATTCAGTCAGCAGGCCGTTAGCCAGGCAGCCTGTCCATCAGTCAGTCAGTGAGGCTGCTTTCAAAATACAGGCTGTCAGTACTGTTACATTTAACAAATATTTACCCCTAGATCTTACTTTAAGAGTAACAATAAAACATATATTTAGCCACATTATCATTGTGGCTGTAGAGATGGCAATGTTCATCTCACGGTTGGTCCGCCACAAACTGAATTTGGTTATTCTGTGACTTTTCCTCTTGCACCACCAGCAGATCAAAGTTTTCACTTATCCAGTTGGCGCAAAAAGTTGAGCAGACATTGATGCTTTGTTTGCAAATGTTACGAGGCGTATACACTTTAAACTAGTAAGCGTTAAACCGTCAATTCATCAGCATGTTAGCACACTGATGTTAGCATTAACATACTATAGCACTGCTGTGCCTCAGTCCAGCCTCACAGAGCAGCTACAGCGTGTCTGTAGACACTGTTCCCACAGTTATATAAAAAATATTACACTAGTTATAAAGTATAAATCAGATATGTGTGACTTGTGTGGGAAAACATCAAAATTAGAAAACTTTACATTTACAGTTTGATCATATCTAGAGTCCGTCAGTCAGTCATGTGCCTCATTTATGTAAAAGTATTCTCAATCCTTCACGTTCAAGGCTCTATCTCCACAGGAGATAGTTTCCAGAGAGATGGAGGTGATTATTTTCATCTCCCACAGTGCTGTCTTCTGATCGTAGTCTCAGGTGCTGCTGTTATTTTGGGCTGGTGGTAAAATCTTTTTTTTTTTTTAGAAACGGTGACTGACGTTTTTGGTAGTGTTTTGCATTGCCTCTGTGATTTATAGCCACTAAGAAATGCAGCTAAAAATGTCTGTTTTTTTAAGAGCAAAATCTGTTCTGGTTATTTTGCTCAAGATGAAATTGTATTTATTTTTCAAACTTTCCTCAACTTCCAAACAACATTCTTTTATCAGTCTCACTGATAAAAGTGAATGTTGAGTCTACAGTGTCAAGCACATTTCAAACATGCACATTTCAAGCATTTTCTCTGATACTTCGACACAGATGATCTGACACACAGAGACAGATGAAGATACTGTGGGACCCTCAGTGTGTGGCCACACTGGATGTACCACAACAGGAAATAGAATGTAAATGATCTTATCAACAGATAAACAAATAGTGTAAGATTGTAAACAAACTGCCCACATCTGGGCCAGCTCTCCCTCCCTATCCCACCGTGGAGAATTCAAGCTTGGGCTTAGTTTCTTCAGCTTATGAGAGCTCAGTTTCTCTAAATAGGCCTAATCATAGAGACACAGACTTTTATTCTTTTTCTAAATTGGACATGGAATAAAAACCAAATGGACAGACTTCGACTCAAGCTGGGGTCAATTGGTTTCCATTAGCCTTTCCATCGCTAGTGGGTCCCATACCCCCAACAGTAGAGTCATGTAAGGGTTGCCCTTTTAACAAAGAACAATGGAGGGCAGAAGTAAAGTGGAAGCAGCTTTTCATAATGAAAGATGGAAATCCTAGCTGGAACCGTGTTTAAACCCTCATAGAAAAACCACATGGAGCATGTTATTGCCAGGTCTGAATTTATGATTGTAGGAGATTAGCATTGGCTTTGGTATTGTATGTTTTTATTTCTAGGTAAGATTTTGACGGTGGTGTTCCCTGATTCTATATCGTTTCAGCTTAGTAACGTTCACATAAGAGCGCTGCACGCGCTTGGCTGAGGATTCTAAAGTAGCGGCAGCAAAGACGAGCCAGCAGCATCACTGACATTACAAGCAGGATTCAGCTCCAACGCTGTTTCATTCATGCTGTACAAAACCACAACCTTGATTACATGGTGCAGTCAAGCAGGCCTACCCTGCTCTGTTACCAGCACTTTCCCTACAACACACAGTCTCGTTTTTGAAGCCATGCAGCGCCATCAGAACTCACCCCTTACACCACACTTTAAGCCTGGTGAGGCTCTTGATAACATCTCCTTTACATCCAGATTTCCATATGTTATAGTAAAACCCACCAAAGGCTTTAACAGAAGTGAATGAAAACGTCAGAGTTTTCCACAGTGCAGATCCAGTCTGCTCTGTAGGAGTCTGAGGCTTCGAGACCTTTAGATTTGTTACCGTTGAAGGGTCTGAAAATCGGGAACTTGTCCTTGGTGAAATGTTGCTGCCATGCTGAATGGTAACTTATAAAACACAAACACATGAGTGCCTCGGTTACTCTTTGATCGCCATTCTCAAACTCCCTGCCTGCCTCTGTACTTGCTGCCTGCCAGTCATTTAAATTTAAGAAAAACAATGACTGTCTATCACACGCTCTTGACTCGGTGCCAGTTACACTGCTCAGCACATAATAGCAGCATCTAAACTCGAAACTGCGGTTAACCAACCAAAATGAAAGGTTAAAATTAAAAACAAAAACATGGGAAAGAGTCGGCAATTTTTGAATTTAAACTCTGAATCAATTAACATATTTTCAGTCTGCTTAGAATTTACATTGTGTTCACACAGTAAACAGCGCTGACCAGTAAACTGACCAGTGCTAGGAACAGTTTTTGCTCACAGGCCCAGTACACAGAAAGACTTTTCCTGTTGTGTTCGAGCAATAATCCCTGAATTGACACATCAGAGTTCCTTTTCATCTCATGCAGCGCTGAAGTGGCCCCAAGAAGTGTGTCTTATCTGAGCTCCACGGCTCCTCTCCGTCACTGCTTGAGAATGTGAGGCATGCTGGTTCATGACACGTCTCACCGCTCGGTCATCAGCCTGGCACCCACACGACCCCTGACCTCAGCGCTGTCCAGCCACTCAAAGACAAGTCGCATCAAAGAGAAAAGGCGAGGGGGTGGGGGTGGGGGGCGTCCCTGCCTATGCAGAGGGTTTAGCCACAGAGAGTAAGAGGTAGACAGGCGCAGACTTGCTTGCTTACACACTCTCTTACTTATTTCTTTTACACACTTGTTTATCCCGTCTGTTAAACTGAGAGCAACCAACATTTTTTTCTTGAAAGCGAACACAGCGCAAACTGATCATTTGGACTTTACAGTGGTGGAAAACATCTGCTTATAGATTTGACACACACGTGCATGCACACTGTTTGGACACACACACACACACACACACACACATTTGAGTCCCAAAACTCTCACATCTAGTCGGATATGTCTGATAATCAATATCATGTGATCGTATGTGTGTGTGTGTGTGTGTGTGTGTGTGTGTGTGTGTGTGTGTGTGTGTGTGTGTGTGTGTGTGTGTGTGTGTGTGTGTGTGTGTGTGTGTGTGTGTGTGTGTGTTATTTAGCCAGTTTGGCCTGAATTCCAGTCAGCATGCTGTGTGTCAAGAATGCTAGATTTGTGTAATGTGACAGCAGCAACAGGAACATGTCGTGTTTATGAAGGGAGTACAAATCTCTTTAGAGGCCTGCAAAGACCTCAGTGTTTGGTTCTTAATTATTTCCAACAAGGAAGCTGAAAACAAGGTTACATTGTTTAAATGTCCTCCTATAGAGGTGGTAAACATTAATTCCTCTGCAGAACTGACTTCCTTTTGCATCAGGAAACATTGTGCATTATTATGACAGGCATTTTCACAGTTTTCTGATGACTTATAATTAATCGAGAAAATCATCAGCAGATTAATCAATAATGAAAATAATCATTAGTTACAGCCCTACCTTGTGTGTTGTTTTATTGTCCTTTCTCTTTATGGGGCACCTACTGAACAATCAGAAATAAGTGTGTGAGGTATGTCCCCAGATGGAGCGATTAGTTTGCATGAATGTGCAATGAATATAAAATCCAATTACAATTCAATCTTCCCTAGATTTTTCACAACAAACATAGTTTCCTGTGGTCAACCTGCTGATCCCAGCTGAGTACCTGCTTCTTTCAGGTCATACTTATCCTGAGGACATCTTTAACAAGTGTGTTCTGAGGTATCCGTGGGAATCCTCTCTGCAGCAGTGCTGTTTAAGTTCTCCTTCTAACTTTTTTTATTACAGTTTGTGTGAAAAGCAAATTAATGTTGAAATCGAGATTGTCAAATTTAGATTTCGTCTTTGTCTATTTTCATTTCAATTTCTCTGTACCGGGCAACAGTGTCACTATATTAGTCTCTGCAGTAAATGACTCGCCTTGCGTCCTGCACCCATATAGGAAAGTTAAGGACACTCGCTCATACACCAGCCGACATGGCCTCTCACACAGTTTTCTCACACGTGTGTCCACACACGCCGACTCACAGCGAGTGTGTGTAAATCACCAGATGAAATGCGGCAATGTGTCGACCCCCTGACACGGCGGCGTGGTCGGGTTTTAGAAACAGCACCCCAGAGGGAAGTGGTGACGGGCTGAGAAAATGTCTGAAATGAGTTCTTGTCAGCTTTTCTCCCAACACTTGCACTGAAGATTTATTCGCCTTCGGTATCGTCTCATTATGTACAGAGTGTATTTTGACGGCTAAAACATGCACAATAAATTTGAGTTATTATTGCTGTCGCATGCGTGTTGCCTGTGCCAAGATCTCCTAGTGGGTAAATGTGACAGTGTGTGTCTGGGTGTGAGTGTTTGTGCACATATCCATGTATATTTCTTAAGAGTTCAAACCTAAAACATTTCTCAGTTGTGAGTTTGGGTTTCAAGTATGTCAAGAATTTCTTCTATCCACAATAATGGTTCCAGCCTGTCAGTACAATTTACACCAACACTTTGTTCTTCTGTTACATGAAGGTTTTCAATCTTAAATGGCCTTTCTGAATTTATTGCGCAGAGATTTATTTACCTCCATAACAAACACTATTTCTTCTCCATGAACTTGACACTGCTCCCGATGTTTTTGCTGTTGTTTTTGTCATTTTTCATTCCCTTACCGAACAATACAACACAGGAAGCCTCCAGCTGTTTTCTCAGATTCATTACAAGCCTGTGGGGGCCGGTCTTAAACAAGGTGTGAGATTTCCTTTGTACTTAAAATAACAAGATAAAGAATCTCAGCTTGTGATGGATGCCACCCTCCACAACAGGGAAAAACTGAAAGTGACCTGCAGACACTGGTGTGTTCATAAAGATAGGATAAAACATAAGCAATAGGTGACCTTTCTTTTGCTGTATGAGAGAAAGAGATTGGTAAGACAAAAAAAGAGAAAAAACACTAAATCAAAGGAAACATTAAGTTTATCCTTTGCGAGTACAGCCAGATGTCACGCTGCTTATATTTTCTGAAGTGGAATCTGTCTTTTGCCTCCCGCTGAGTGTTTACATGACAAGCCTGTGTCTGCATTTCTTTCTTCCCTTTTCTGTTTTCAGCCTCTGGACATTTTTGCAGCTGAGTACGACTAAGCCCATAAAATCTGACTATTCAACCCTGGAGGGAGTATATCCTGGATCCGGTTGCATCCTCTCCGTAGCAGTGGTCACTGCTGGGGAGCTAAAACTGCGTAACTCCAGTGAAATATACTTACTCTAACTCCACACCATCCTATCTGTTCAGTGCAGAAGGAGATGTGGTTTATAATGCTGGGAGCTACTGTATATGTAACAGACATCTGGTCTCTCCCGGTTGTCACTCTTGCCGTCATGCTCGGGTTTGAATCTGGATAGCTCAGTTTCAGCTCGCATACCACCAGCAGCTTTAGGAAGAGATGCATTCTTCTCTCCTTCTGGTAATCTTTAAATCATGCCGGTGTCACTGTTTTTGCTTATGTTCCTGGCCATTTCTTATCCTTTTCCATGCAGTTGTCTGAAATATGCCTGGGGAGGTTTTCTTTTTCCAGGGCCAAGGGGGTGGCGGCTTGATTAATGGGCTGAGCTTGCAATGAAATACTGTACACAAGCGCTCTGTCACTGTTTGATTTAGCCCCATAGAAAAAGGTGGATCCATTACCTCACCAGAGAGTGACGTTGAACCATGTTTTAAGCTTGAACCAGGAAATACTCCTTCAGGGCACTTGAACCTGTCATGCTCTAATCTTCTCATACTCAGCCGTTAAAGAGATGATGTTTCTGTCTTGACAGCCGACTGATTAACATCTTTCAGTGACATGGGAAGTTTCTCTTGAGTGCGCACTTCCTTACAAAGGAACAGCTTATGTAAATTTGCATCAAACTAAAAGGACACATTTGATGAGTTTTAAATGTATAACTCCCCCTCGTTAAAATTTAACATATTAATGACCTTTGCATCCATCACTGGTCCTCAGATGCGTTTTAATCTCTCACTTACTGAAGTTGACTGTTTTGGGCATTGTGTCATGCCCTCTGCTCATTGCTACAACACCAGATTGATTTCAACATGAGCAAATATATTTTATATTTCTCTGGGGTATGTGGAGGCCGCACAGGGTGAGAACCGAGCGGCTGGATGAATGCTTGCATTGTCTGCTGGGGCGCACATACTCACTCCCTCGCACACACCTACACACAGTTTCTCCTCCTTGCTCTGCTTCTCTTGAAAACCTTGTTGTGTGTGAACTAAACATTTGTCTGCTTTATATTTAACACTTAAACACCACATCATGCTCACCTCGTCTTATTTTTTCCAGCCTGGTGTCTTTACAGCCACAGTGGAAAAGCCGAGTGCGCCCACGCTCATGTGAAAGGGTGACCTTCGACCCCTTTCTCTGAGTGGCGTGCCCGTAAATATTTCCTTCAAATGTGCTGATGGGAAATCCCCTCATCTCTGGAGCTTTATGGGGAAAGGTCTAGAACATTTCTGAAGTGGTTAGTCTCATGTTCTCTCCTCCGAGATAGTGGTGGCTTTTGAGCTTCTTTGTCAAAGGTTCTAAGTTCAACATTTTGAAAAATTTGCTTATAAGCTTTCTTGCCGAGAGTTAAGCTGAAGTGAGTCTTCTCTGGGCTGCGTCGTCCAGCAACGTTCGTGTGTGTTTCATTTATATTAGTACAGATTGAGGGTATAACGTACATGTCCACTAGGAAGCAGTTTCACTTCATGCAAACCACAAGTCTAAAAAAAATGTAGAAGAAATCTGTGAAAACAAACCACTAGGTCTGTGAAACAAACATTTATTAGTATAAATGGACCTGACGGTGACAAGATGGGAAACAATATTAAGTCCCTTGAAGAGGAATGCTCTTCTACAAGATCACTTATGGCAGTATGCTGAAATGTAACCCCAAAATCCGACAGAAGAAAACAGAAAACTGTCCAACCGGAAGTTGGATCATCCGATCACCTTGCTTTACACTCACTGTTGAGATTTGGGAGATGTGCGCTTCTGCTTCTTTTTGAGCCTCTGCAATCCATGGTTTCCCATAACACCCTTCTCTGCATAGGTTTGCAAAGACGTTTCATACAGCTCTCTGTAAATATGAAACAGCCAGTTAGCTTAGCCTAGCATAAAGCATAAAAAGCTCTGTTCAAAAGTATTTTTTTTAAAAGTGTGTACCAGCAGCTCTTAACTCCAGAACGTAACACCCCCCCCCCCCCCCCCCCCCCCC
>NW_019522683.1:907985-929734 GCF_002814215.2 Seriola lalandi dorsalis | reverse complement strand
CCCCCCCCAGACCTTCAGACAGAATTATACTAGCTGCTTTCTCCAGATCGCACTCTTTGTGCTAAAATAAGCTAACTGGCTGCTGGCTTCAGATTCATATTTACCATATAGACACAAGAGTTGTGTAGTTCTTTTTATCCAACTCTCAGCAAGAAAGCAAATAACCATATGTCCCAAAATGCATGGACTCCAGTTCTAGTCTGTACATACTCCTTCGATACACACAACACATCCTCGACCAAAAGCAAAGTGACAGAGACAAAACACAACTGTGAGCCACATTTCAGATCTGTTGGACCAGTCAGGGTGTTTTTTCCAGTCTAGAAGAAGGTACCTTTATGGGAATGGAAACTGGTGGGGAGTGAGATCAGTGGATAGTAGAGTAAAAATAAGACGTCAGCTAACCAGGCCTGTTTTTAGAAGCTTGAAGGAGAAAAGAGTGTGTGTGTGTGTGTGTGTGTGTTACTGTATTTTGGGCAGGAAGGAACGTGAGAGAGGTGTTGGGAGGAGGAGGAAAGGGAGGAGGAAGACATTATAGGTGATTTTCCACCCCGTCTGCACTACTTAAAACGTACACACCTTGTGTTTTTGAGGTTTCCACACAAAGGTGGCCTTGTGTGTCCTGAAACCGCCCAGGAAGCGAGATCAGACACGGGAAAGAGTGTGATGGTTGACTAAGGATACAGTAGCTGATGGGGTGTCAGGTGGCCTCAGGATAGCTTACAGGAAAAGGTTGTGTAGTCTCTCAGTGTGAACTCCCACAAAGCTTAACTGGACTGTCATTGGAGATGGAGGGGATAATGGAAGCAGTCATTTCCCTCTACAGCCAAATGATGTCATCCCACAGGGCAGACACCGCTACAGATGTACAAACACACCACATCAGTTCAAGTTGCCTGATCCAGATTAGCTCATAAATGACACAAACTGTGTTTTGATAGCTAATAGATTCTGGATCATGAGCGTCTGTTCCACATTCTGGGTTCTAAGTGAGTTCATGCCACTGCGGTCAAGTATGTTCATTCATTCTTCCCCCTAATCAAAGCCAGCACTTTTAAAAACACACAGCTCGGGCATGCAACACAAAGCCGAAGTCATGGTTTTCTCCTGTACACAGTGGCTTTATTATTCTATGACTGTTTTGTTTTCTATGTACAGTCTCTGCTAGGGATTTTTGAGAAAGCTGAAGGATGGAGGCCTTTGAAGGAAGGGGCGAGGGCCGGCTTCTCCTGGCTCGTCATGCCTCCTGTGTCTTCATGGGGTAATGAAAGAGGCTTTTTAGCAGCGACAGCATTGAGGCTTTTTCAGGCATTCCTTCGACATGACCATATAGGAGGAACATGCTCTGGCCCAGGGTGGGGTGAGGACGTGCAGAAAGAGGCCACTGTGCAGAGCTGTCAGCAGGACCGGACAGATGAGAGAAAGACGGGTGGTGTGATGGGGAGAATGAGGAAGAGAGGGAGGGAGGACATCAAGGTAGACAACTTTTACCCATGACATCACTGAGAGGAAACAATCCCCTCTTGCATTTTTTTTTTTTTTTTTTTTTCACAGCATGTGCTTCACATGTTAGCCATGTTGCATGTAATTTACACCTTGACCGGCTGGCAGGTTTCCTGACCAGCATGGAGTTGCAATCCAGATCTTGTGTGAATGTGTTATTTGATTTAGCAGCAGAGCAAAAACAAACCCATGTCTGCTTCATTTAACTGAGATTATAAAGCGACTTATTCATGCCTTCAGTTTACAGTAAAGACATTATGTGGCCTGTGTGTACAGTAAGCATGTGCTGAAGCAGGTTTCTGTCCATCAAAGCTGCCAAGTTAATGAAATGAAAGACTTTCGGGTGCATGGTGGAAAGGTTCATTTGTAGAGGGCCATAATGTTTTCCTGTCAAATTAGTGCCACACATACATCATGAGCACCCTTTGAAAACACATGCGAATATGTGTGTCCAATCACATGTTTCATCCCCATCTTGTCCAATCCTACCTCAGTCTGGTTGGATCAGCGTCTACATATTGTCTTAAACTGCGGGATCTTCCAGTGTAAACACTCAGAAACAGACATAAGTTGTTTTCCAGACTTCCAGGAATTTCTGAAGTTCCTTGAATCGTCAATCAAAGTGCTCACTGTGCAGCTTTGAAACGATCCAGAGTGGAAGGAAGTGGGGGGCTCGCTTCATGGGAAGGTAATCAGCCATTTACACAAACTTTCCTATAGTGAGTTCCTCGTGCCAGGCATCGGTGCCAATACCTTGATACAGGGAGGCTGCTACAGCTATCACTGGCAGCAAAAAGCTGTGTCTAATAGAGTTAGTGAGTGTATGCAGATTTCCTCACCAGGCAAATGTAATCCCAATCTTTACCCATTTGTTAATGATTTGCACGTATTGTGAAATGGTCTCAAGCCTCTTTCAAACCAGATGCTCACATCTAAGCACCAGCCTGTTGAAGTGCCACATGTTTTCTCAAGCTTGAAACTCATTAATTAAATAGCCCTTTAGTTGC
Organism: Seriola lalandi dorsalis; assembly: GCF_002814215.2. Lineage (NCBI taxonomy): Eukaryota > Metazoa > Chordata > Actinopteri > Carangiformes > Carangidae > Seriola > Seriola lalandi. Next base: position 927,224 of record NW_019522683.1, on the reverse strand, counting down.
AGAAACTATAAAGACACTATTGTTGATGCTTGAATAGAAAGACTACTGTGCATTTCCTTGTTCACATAGATGTACCACTAATAAGTAGGGCTGGATATTGTTTCATATATTTTAAATCAATAATAGAGCTTCAAGTAATGATTATTTTCTCAATTAACTCATTAATTGGTTTGTAAAACATCAGAAAACAGTGAAAAATGCCCATCACAATATATTAAAGTCATCGAATCTCTTTTGTTGTCCAACGAACCATCCAAAACCCCTAAATATTGAATTTACTATGATGTATGACACCATGAAAAACAGCCAATCCTCAAACGTTAGTAGTCAATGAGTACTTTTCTTTTGGTCAAATAATTGACCGATTGTTGCATTGCTAATCGATACGACCTGGGTTCTGGCATCAACAACAAAACAATGCTTTTTTGAAACCTTACCTACGAGAAATAAAAACATTCTTTTCATTAAACAAATGGAAAATGTAACAAATATAAAATTTTCTCTGAACACAAAGCATGTGTAGAAGAATTTGTATCTGCCGACCCAATAAAGTAGACTAAAGCTGGAAAGATTATTATTTAAATCAGGAACTGTCTTGTTAAAGAACAAGATAACAAGAGTATGAATCAGAGCAGATAGATAGATACCTGATTTGGTGTCGACATTCTTTATCAACCCTACTACTAAACTTACACGTACTGTACTTACGTGCTTTTTATGCCTCCATGCCGACCGCAGCCATGATCGGAGGCATTATGTTTTCGCGTTTTCCGTCCACCTGTCCCATTCTCATGAACATGATATTTCACTGATGTCTTGAAGGAATTTCTTCAAATTTGAAACAAAAATTCACTTGGATTCAAGGACAAACTGATTAGATTTTGGTGGTCAAAGGTCAAGGCCACTGTGACCACACAAAACAAGTTTGCGACTGGAATGGTTACAGCCCAGAGGCGGAAATTCTGATCTCGTCTTTCACCTCATGTTGGGTCTGAACTGCCGAAATGTTTGTGTGTTTGGGAGGATAAATGCACAGTGAAGAAGAATATGTTCCAAACTGTCCACCTCATGACGCAAATATTGGTTTAGTGACACTAAACTTGCTATGGGTCTGGTCAGAAAAATTACTACTGTGTTTAGAGAGCAGTGAATATTCTTCCCATTAAAACACACCCTGGAAAGGTAAATACACACTCAGTGCTCCTCAGACAGATGGCTGGAATGCTTAGATCCCAGCTGTGCAGCAAAAAGATGTTTTTTCTTGTGTTTATTGGTCCATAGTTTGATGAGTAATCTTTTTAGAGCTCTTGGCAGTTGAACGTTTTCTGTCTTCTTTTCAATACAGATGAGAGTTCCACTTTAATGTGATTTAAGGACAAGCTTTATTGTCTTTACATCCTCTTCTTCCAAGAGTTTTTACAAGCTCAGGTTTAGTTGAAAATTTTTTTTTGTTATGGAAGACGTCGTCTTTATCATCCGATTGTTTATGCCTGACGACATGTAAACACTTCTTCTCAACATCTCCGGCAGTAACGAGTAGGTCTGTATTGATATGACATGCATTCCTAAACAGCCGTATCAGATTGACCTTCGGAAGCAGATACAACTTCCCTCCTTCACTGGCCTTAAAACCATTATTGGCTGCATAAGGACACTGTTATCACGCTCGCAGATGTTCCTGCTGGAATGTGTTCAATGTAAAGTGCTGTGAAACAACACTGTACTGTACTTTTCAGGAAGGGACAGTCAGGAATTAGCAGACTAAATGGGCACTTAACTGCAGCTGTAAGAAGATTTTGGAGCGATTTGCACTTAACTGGAGTTTGGACTGAAAATGGCTGTAATGGTGTAGGAGTATTGTTACAAGCACCGGTGAAAAGGTGAAATACGATCTAGGAAGTCCACTTCGTGTAATACATCAGTGTGTTTTAAGGCTTGTTGGCATTTTATAAAACCACAAGACAGTATTTTAAGAACTTGGGCTTTGCAGGACACTGAGGAGAGGGCTCTGTGTGCTTTACCCTTGAAATCCTTCACAGGCAGCTGTTCTTGTGTCTGCTGTAAAGCTGAACACTTACCTCTGTCTGCTTTGCTAGAGTTTCCTCACTTTTTGAGAACCGTAGAATCTCTTTCAAACAGCTTGTCTCTCAAGTATTCAGCATTGCGGTTGCCAGGTTTGACCACTTGTTGCCAGCTCCTCAGTCATTTTTTGGGTGGTACGTTCTGCCTCTGACAAGCCATCTGTGTAACTCTCTCCACGCCTGTTTGTGGCATCGGGATACGTGCTTTTTGTCACAACATCATCAGTGCGTCTGTGGCGCCAGCCCAGGCCTATTAACATACCTGTGAATCAAGCAGGGGGCCCAGAGGAGAAAGGCATGCAAATGTACATTTGCCTTGGCACTACTCGGTGCCCACATCAAGAGCACTGCTCTCAGAGTGGCAGGGCGGTCCAGCAGCTCAGCTCTGACACAGGTTGCTCTTTAGTGAGGAGGGCAAACTAAGGGCTCAGACTGAGTGGTAGTTATTCGCTTCTACAGGTGCTCCTCTGAAATTCATATGGGAGGAAAAATGTCCTCATGTGGTACAAGATGTACACTTATGAATATGTTCAAAGATTTGCTTTTCATGGCTGAGTTTTAGTGTTGCTGTGATTTTAAACCCTGAAGCGTTTAATGTTAAGAATGTTTTTCTGTGTCTATTTATGTCTATATAATTATATACATATATAGTTACACTTGCAGTATACAGAACAACTTCATCGCTGACCCTGAAGAAGGCCATAAGTCAAAATGTGTCGGTCTAACTATAAAGTTGTTTTGTGTACTGCAACATGACGACAATATGACAACATAGCAAGATGTTGCTGTACAGTTTAGCTTTAATATCTTATTTTTTGGCCACTGAGTTGGATTCAAACCCAGGCCACTGCGGTAAGGACTGACCTTAAATGGTATGTGCTCTGCTAGTTGAGCCACTGGGACGCCAGGAGCTTTTTAATATCATGATATCTCTGGTTTCATGGTGGACAGTTGACTATACTCTGAAATTAATAGGAAGAAATACCTTGATTTATCTGGTGTTTAATTTGGTGGATTAGCTAAAAACAGGTATTTTCTGTCTCATCAGTTTGATCATTTCTCAATTGATTTTACAGAAAATGTACTATATCCCAATATACTGATGCTGCAATATTCAGTTTTAAAAGCCATGATAGAGGCTTTTAGCCAAACCTCCCCTCCTGGAGAGGAACCCAGTGGTTGATGATGTACAGACTGCAGTGTTTGAAGGTTTTCTTGGAAAATGACTTACTTTCTTAGTATCCTTTTTTTCCGCTGTGGTAGACACAGGAGAGACAAGTTTTGATTTACCCATATGTGGCTGTTACTGGGCTTTGTTTGTTTTCCATTACACTATTCAATATAATGGCAATCTCACTTTAAGCCCATGATTGATTTCTACTGTGTCATCCTGAGGGGGTGTTTTAACCTTTCACTCTTCTCATTTTGATGTATGAGCCTGTGTTTTTCATTCAGAATCTCCAAGCTTGGACCCATCTGAGTTTCTGTCAGTTTGATACATTACTCACACTCCCGGTAACCCTCCATGTTGAAATTGTCTGTCTCCATAAGCCTCTGTACTACTGACCATCTTGTATGTGCGAGCAAATGTGACTGTAAATCAGTTATCACTACAGTGAATCAAGCAGTGAAACACGCAGCAGATCTGTTTTTCCTTTTGACTCAGCTGTTTGTTAACAAAAGATCCTTCCTAAAGTATTCTCACAGAATAATGCTATATCTCTTATAGAAATAGTAATGCCTGCCAACGATGAAACGAAGGAGGAAAAATACGGGGAGTCTCCCATGTTCAAGGCTTCCCCGGGTTGTGGTTTGTCTAGTCTCGAGACAATAGATCTGGCAGTAGCTGACCACAGCTGTGTTTGTGCTGGTTTGATGTACTGGAGTAATTCCCCCCTTCCTCCAGCTGACCCTCTGGACTGAGCCAGGTCTTCCCCGAGGGGCTGAGGGCAGCCAGGGGCAGAGGAGGGAGGGGGGAGGAGGAGGTGGTGGAGGCAGGTGAGTGCAGACTGCAGACTAACTTCCCCCTCAACTCTTTAATCGTGTGTTATCTTTTCTGTTTAGTCTGCAGGGGTCTGAACAAAAAAAATAAAAAATATCAAGTGATAATTATCAGATCCAGAAAAGCCAAGTCGACAATTGCATCTTAGGCAGATGTTCTCCCTGAATTATCTTAGAGGAGAATTTGTGAGGAATGCATCAGTCGAGGCCGTGATAGAGGAGTGTTGCGCCATCAGTTTGAGGAAAAATCCACCCTCAGATACACTTACACTGATTTCATCAATTTAATGCACTCCAGGTTTTACTGCATGCTCAAGTGTTCCAGTCGAGTTTCAATTTACTCACGTTCCTGTCAATGTGCAGACTATTCCTAAATTAGTGAGTAATTTCCCACATATTTCACAAGAACTGTAACGACAGCTGCCAGCAAATTGGTTTTAACTTGATGCATTTACTTTTGGTTGTGACGCATTTCTTGCTGTATGATTGTCAAATTCAAGACATCCAGACCAGACCATCATGGTTGGTGTTTCAGAAACACCAGCAGTGAATATTCATCAGCAGTTAGTTGCATTAGGAATATGAAAACAAGGCATCAAGGTTGGACTGGTAATCCATGTGAGTAAGAAAGCCACAAAGCAACATGGTGGATCAAGGAATGCCTATAAAACGCTGAATTTAATATGTATAAGAAGGGATTTTGCCTTTAAGACACAAACCGTGTATTTCTCACATTTGTACTTTTGACTGGCATGTTGTTTGGATGTGGTGCATCATTATTCATTTCATCTGTTCTCCAGCCCCTAGAGGCATTCATGAGTTCTTATGTACAGTATTTGATAGAACATGTCAAGGAGCACACAAGAACTGACATGAACACCTAATATGTCCCATTCACCCACCCTCGCTCTCCCCCTCCCCGGCTTGTTGGTCAGTCAGGCTGGGTGTCTCCCGGTGGCTCCAGCCAGGTGATCTGACCAGGAATGCACCTCACCCTTTGGCCTTTCAGGGGTAACCAAACATGTCCGGCGGGGCTTTTCTTTCCTGTCTCTTCTGCCTCCACATGAAAGAGACCCAATTTTTGTCTGGCAGGGGGAATCATTCTTCAAAAAGAAGTGGGAGGTTAGTGGGGGAAAGAATCTCTGCTTCTTCTATCGCAGCGGTTCAGTTTGTGTTTTATGATGTGCCGTGCAGACGCTGTGGAAATTGTTTGCCTCCCTCATAGAATACACATGGCGCTTTGTTGTTCGGGTGTGTGGAAAAAGAAAAAAAGGTCACTGACTCATGAACTAAAAATTCCCCAAATTTTTGATAAACATGGAAATTCCCAAGTTTTATCTCGCTAACTCATCCCCATGAAAACAATACAAAAAGAACAACTTGTATCAAGTGTCTTCCCTGGCACACACACATGAACCATCACTGAGTGGCAAAAACAGAGGGGTGAGTGTGTTGAGAAAGGTCTCTCAGCCTGTTATGTTTTTGGCAGCCAGGCCCGACTGGACTGACCTTCTCAACTGTCAGAGAGGCTGTGAAACACTGGGACCTGCTTTAGGTTTGCACCTGTTGGGAACATGAAGGATTTAAACAAATGGAGTCAGATGCCTCTGAGATAACTGCGACTCAGTTAACGCTTAGATATGAGAGAGCGATCGCTGTTTTACTGCCTTCACTTCTCTGCATCTGTCTTGTATTCTATTGCAATCATCCTGTCATCCTCCACTGTTTCCTGCTCAAGTCGTCATCCCTCCTCTCCTCTGTGCCTAGTTTAGTCATCGTCACCCCATAACTTCACTTATTTATCACTAGTTAATGACTTCTTAGTCACCATGAACTGACATGCAATGAAGGTCACAGGGCAGCAGGTTCAAATCCTCAGCTGGCAACAGGCTCTGTTTCATGAGTTCATGGAGGTGCACAGTGAGCTGGATTCAGTGTGGGCTATTGTGTAACCTGCCCGTGTTGAGGCTTGAGCATGATTAGGATCTTATCTGGATGGAACGAGGCATGCACTCACGGTCGAGTTACAACAAAATGATGGTTTTTAAGGGATTAAAGAGCACCCTAAATTTACATGACACCAGCTCACACTAGATATCTGTAATCTTCAACTCTGAACTGAGCCGAGCCACAGGGGTTGTGTGTTTGTGTAGCAGCAGACAATGGTGGTTCACCTGCTTTTGATGTTAAAGGAGGGCGTCTTAACTGATGTGCTGTGATGTATAGTGGGATGTGGTGGGGACGGGGGATGACTCCTCTCCTTTCAACATCTCATTGCTTTGTACTTGAAGCCACCTGTCGCTGCCTCAGTGTAGCTGCTGTAAAGGAAAGGTAGAAACCTCAGAATGACAATGATGGACACTTGGACACGGTTTTAAGGCGGTTGAATATGATTTCATTTTATGAATATATTTTTTTAAGTAAGGAATATGTTTGCAAATTTTATGTGCTATTGATGACATAAGTGTTTTGGCACAATGCAGTTCAGAGAAGGAAATCTTCCAGAGCACTTCATGTTTTAATTTCAAACAAATTCAATGATATTCATGTAGGCTAGCCTCTAATAAAGAAAATATTTGATTAGGTATAGTACAAAGTAATGGAGCTCTATTCGCATTTGTTTAAAATTATATATTCCTTAAAGGCTTTAAGGTTTTTTAAAAGTTTCTTTTTCTGTTTTCTTGCCTTTTACTGTCCCAGCATTTGTTTTTGTTTTATGTTATTTAAGGAGTATAAATAGACCACGACTAAGTACATCATGGCTTCCAGTTTCTCACTGCACATATACATTGTTTTTTGAAAAGATTTTGTATCATTTCAATTTTTACATATTAGCTACTATACTTTATGTTTTCTGTATGAAAATCCTTATTTAAACATATTCTGTGGTAAATCGTTTGGGGAGTTTACTTTTTCCATTTGTGTTTAGTCAGTCAACAAGCTGCAAAGACTGAGATATGACAGCTGCTGGCTTTCATCCCTCAAACCTTGAGGTCATTCGCACAGGACGTGGTCTGCAGTGTATCAGTGTCACTCACAAACATTATTAACATTAACACACACATCCTTGCCACTCAGTGTTTCTCGTATCTACTCTGCTACTATCAACAGTAAACTGTCCCTTTTCTGGTGTGTTTATGTTAGACACATTTTTCAGGAAGTGGGTAGCATTCCTGCGCCGATTATTTCATTCGAATACACAGACCTCATCTATCATTTTAGCTTTAATAGTGAGAGCTCTCTCTAATGACAGGATGTGCATGGGAACAGTCTGTTCCTCTAAGTCTGCTCTGCTTTCCTATGATGAACCAACTTTAGCAATTATACAATATTTCAAGTGCAGTCTGAATTACGAGTCCAATTTTAAAAAAAGTTCATTTTTTTCTGCAGGAACAGCCTCAGAGTGAAAAGCGAGGCCAGCTCTGTAATCGAGGTTGTCTGTGACTGACTGACTGGTCAGCCGAATGCCATGTGACTGAGATGGAGTTTCCCAATTTAGCCTAACTGTCACTAGATTTAGAAACTTTTTTTCAAACACAACTAGGTATAAATCTAGTATATGACTTGCATGGGTGTCAACCGTGGGCTTAGAGTAACACATGAATTTTGTCAAAACTTTTGACATTTTCTAATCATGAAGATGTTTCACGTTGTTTCTGTACAAACGTGAAAATCTAGTTAATGCTTATGAAAGACTGACCTACCAGTGTTTCTTGTTGAGGTTGCAATGGAGAGATAAGGAAATACTAAGCAAACACTTTGTTCTTGCAGTTACTTCTCCCGTGTCTTTAACTAACTTCATCAGCTTCATCTTTGTGCTATGTGCTAAGGCTTCTATATGTTATTGGACCAGTTGTACAGTAATCGTAAAACACAGTGCCAATGTCTGTTCTGGTATTGATTCTAATAAAGTCTTTCTTCCCCTCCCTCTCTGTTTCCTTCTCTTTAGCTGAAGCAGCCTGACAAGGCAGCAGCGGCAGCTCACACCTATTTCCAGGCTAATCCAGAACATGTGGAGATGGGTCAGAACCTGGAGCAGTACAAAGACCTGCAGGGCGTTGAGGAGGACCACTTTGTAGACAGAGAAGCCCGGCCTCACCAGGTAAACCAGGAAATCTGATTTGATGAGTTTCGATGTATAATAGACACAGTGAGTTCCCTCTTTTGTTATGAGTTATTTTTCCCTTTTTCAGGCCTCTTACATGTTAATGCTACAGTTAATGACCTGTTGCACTTTGGCCATCTTTTATCAGCCTTTGCCAACATGTCTGGCTAGTGATTCTCGTTATTCTACATCACTTCTTTCCAAAAGGGAAAAGTACAGATGTTCTCTTATATGAAGGGCCCCTTTGTGTTAATAGCCCTTGCAATTTAACGACTGGAAACTCATTTGGGCCTTTCAGTGCTGGCTGTGGTAAAGCCCTGAATGCCAAACAGTTTTGGATCCTTTGTCTGCTGCTCCAGTATCTGTCTGCTCTTTCTCTCTTTTGCCTTTGTCTCTATATGTTCAAGTATTAAACATACTCTGAGTATGTAGGAAGATTCGCTCAATGCAAATCTACCTTAAAAAGATTTTAAACTGTCATTCATGCCGACTGTACCTTAATTAAAGCTTTCAACATTATTGATCATTTAACTTATCTGTGTCTCTGCAACTTCGCTTATTACTTAGCTTTTCTGTATTTTGTATTCAGGTATGCAACATTCAAGTCCAAAGCAAATATTCTTTGGACACACTATATTCATGTATATAACACACATTATTTTAGATTTATCCAAAAACAATTGAGAGCAGTAATCCTGTGTGGCAACTGTTTCCTGTCCTCCTGTTTATTCTAAACAAATGACCGTTGCTGCTGCAGGAAACTTGATGTGCACCAGAGGGCTTGTAAAAGCTTTTATGAGCTGGCTACAAGTTTACTTACAGTATTTTAACTGTTTCAGAGAACAACAAGCAGCGATTTACTTATGTATAAATGTCAAGGACGAACACCAAAGGTCATAAATACTGATCCAGTCTCACTCATCATCTTCCATTTCTCCTCCATCCACATGCAGCACTCGTTCACAGCAGCCGTGAGGTTGTATGATAAGGGCGACTATGAGAGGGCTATCGCTCTGTTTGAGGATGCTTTGCTGGAGTACTATAAAGCAGATGTGGAGTGTCGGGCCCTATGCCAAGGGCCGCAGAGGTTTGAGGGCCACGATCACCTCCGCTACCGCTACAGTCTCCATGAACTCATATCAGGTAAGAGCCAAGAACTAAACAGGTTTACTTCAACAGGAAACAGTTTTATCCTCCAGTAGCACGGAACATGCCTGATTCTGATGCGTCCCTTACAATCTAAGATGAACGAAGTGAGATCGTTTAGTATCGTGACTGCTCCACCAACGCGCCTGGCTGTACTGCATGGCCCCCGAGCTGGAGCTGGGCTTTGTTGTGCTTGAGAGAGCCTGGGGAGGTTTAGGCAAGGCCAAACAGAACTCTTCATGCTCACAAGGTGATCAAATCTGCCTGGCAGTGGCTTGGCACTGGATGGAAGTTGGCTCTGGTTGGATGCGGGCAGATGAGGGATAAAAGTCATGTTTGGACTGGAGGATGTACAGAAAATAAGAAAGACAGAAATGAGAAAAGGAGTTACTGTCATGGATGAAATCAATGCAGGTTCCTATTAGTCCATAACCATTCTGTTGCCCATGAAAAGGCATTTAAAACACATGTAGCACAGCACAGTTCTTGTAATGGAAAAACATAAAGAAGTGAGTTGTGTTTAATTTTATGTATGTATTTTATTTATGATGTTGTATTAGGAATATAAACTGTGGGTGCATCTTGGTGGTCTAGTGGTTAAGTTGCATACCATCATGGAAAGCACAACAATCTTTTTAATGTGAAAAAAAGGCCTGAAATAAAAAATAAAACAAAAAGTTTAAAAAAGAAATATAGATCGTCACACTCGAGCTTAAACCTTGTTTTCATCAGTCGCCAAGCTTCTCCTGGCGCTGCAGATATAGAAACACAGAGATTCATATTTCATTGTTATTGCATTGGATTGAATTTCTTGGTGATAAAAATGTGTAAATAAATGTCAAACTGTGAAAGCTTCGGGACAGATTCAAAGGTACAAATCTGAGCAAGGCTCATACAGTGTAATCTGTGGTACAAAAAAAAAAATTCAGAACACTTAGTAAGCAAGCAACATAGACATCATGTCCCCTACGTGCATTTCGAAAGACTTTGTCCCACAAACTTCCGTGAGTTTTTTTATTGTTGTATGATTTAGCACAGCACTGGGGTCTTGGATTATTAAATTAAAGAGCATGCAGAAAAGAATGAAGAATTCAGAGCGTATTCCAGATTTGAGGGTTTATGGTTTTACTTATCAAATTCATCTGTGCTTTCTGTGTTGTGTGCAATCTCACTGTTTTAATAGGTAACCCTACATTAGAGTGTTAAGATGTTAAGTCCCTAGAGTACATCACATGCAGATGCAGCTAGGAAAGATTTTACACAGTCTCTTAAAAATAAATGAAATAATAAAAAAATAAAGAAATTGAAAACAAAAGAAAGTAAGACAAAGCAGGCCCCAGTTGGCGCTGATGTGTTGAATGATATTCTCTGCTGTTCAAAACTATTAGCTGAGCTGTACACAGTTAGCTCTGGGATTTGGTAAACATGCTCCATTACTGTCCTCGACAGTCCAGGAAAACATCCTGAACCAGGGCCAGGAGAGCCGCCTGAGTGCACCCGAAATCCCCCCATCCACTACAAGCCTGCCTCCTCTTCTTCTGTCTCTTCTTCTCCTGCTTCTCTCTTTGACCTCACTTAACCTTGTTTCCTTACTGCAGTACGACAACTGCAGTGTTTTTTTTCTTGGCATCTTTTCTTAAAGGGACATGCTGGTATTTTTGCATGTTTCAGCTCATTGACTACAAATTACATGAAGTCAGTCCAGTAAAAAAACACAAAATAAATTTGAACATTTTCCAGTTCAGTGCATTCAGATTCTGATTCAGAGCCTTGTATAAACAAGTTTTGCTACGCAAATATTTTCTGTGCTACAAGCTATTTAATTAATATTTTTTGTTTTCACAGTGTCTCTGTTTACTTATTGTCTTTTTTTTATCTTTTGAGTTTGTTTGTCTGACTAATGCAACACTATTTGGAAGTTTGAGAGCTTCCCTGTTGCACTCAAACACACCAGCAGTCCATACTTTTAGCTCGAGTGCATTTATTGTCATTGATATAAAACAAACATTGACAGATTTTGTGTAATATATATAAATTTGAATTTCAAGCAGCATTCAAGTTATACAAGTTAATGCTCAGTGTCCATTTTATTAGATATTCCTCTACAGTTGAAATCTAAGTGAATTTCTGACAATGTCAAAACCTGAAGAGTATGAGCTTCAAGAGGTAGAATGTATGGCAATTGGATTACATTAGTTTGTGCAGGTGTATTTAGGAAGGAGTTGCCACTTCTGCCAAAGTCTTCCGGGACAGCAGTAGCAGTAGTAAAAAAAAAAAAAAGAATAAAACATGGAGGAGCACGGCTCTAACTGCCTTTTCTTCACACCTGCATCTCTCCCAGTCTCCGTAGCCCTGTTTCTCTCCCTCCTTCTGCTGCCTCTGCTGCTCTCTGTGCCCTGCACAGAACAGAGCAGCTCAATGAGGTCACTGCAAGAAAACTACAACTCTAGAGCAACCACTGGCATTCATTAAACTGAAAGTTACAGAGAAGAGCCTCTGCATTATTTTATCACCAATTGTTAGTCACGCAGTCGTAATGAGCTTCATAAATAACGGGCACTAATCTAATCTCACATTTCATGTCATGTGTTATCATTTTAGTTTGTTTACAACACGGTGCGGAGCCAGTACTGTAGGTGTCTGTGTTGACTTTAACAGTACGGGATGTGTGTTGTGGAGGGATGTGTATTTGTATCCACAGCAAAACACTTGCAGCAGATGATAAGCAGGCGATTTATATTTGCACCAGTTTTGGTCAAGGTTGCTTTTGTTAACACAAGTCAGGCCTTTTTTTCTGGAAACTGAGGCAGGTTGTGCGCAATAACCACAGCTTAATTGCTGACAAGTGTGCTTTGCTTCAAATATGTATGGCCCGGTTGCAAAAACACTGAAAAGATGGCTAACTAGTTTTGGCCAGGCTTTGTTTTACTTACAATCAGTGGGTTATTTTCCAGTAACACTGTGGAAGAGACTTTATTTGTGTTAAGATGTATGTATGCATGTGTGTTTTTGAGTGTAATTTATTCTGTTTTGTGAGTCGAAAAAGGATTTGATAGAGTTATACTATTTTGTATACAGGCTCCACTGACCCAGAAACAGCTTTACATTACGCCATGATTATATCCTAACACAATTCAGATCCATGCTCCACTTGAGACTCTTGGAAGACATTGAAACAGACCACAACTCTGGTGTCTGAGAGTGAGGAGAGGTAGTGCTGCAGCTGCTCAAAAGTGACCTCACTATACATACACGCTCACAACACACAAACACACAAGCGTGCCATCATCCACTCTGCTGCCTGTCCTCTCGGGGTTCGACATAAGGAAATGATATGTAGCACCATGTGAAATCTGTCTCCCCTTAAGGATCAACAAACCTTAGGATCTATCACCACCTGAGGAGCAACAAAGACATGAAAGGCCTGCACTGTTATGAAGGGAACAGCATTTATTTGATGTATTTCACAGCAACAAGGAATCATGTGATGTTGGACTGGCTTTATTTCAGCCAAAACTGGACAACAGGAAAAGAAAGAAAGAGACATTTTCTACCAATGACGAACTTTAAGGCCAGTTTCTCAGCATCTGGTTTATATACAGTTCATCAGTATCAGCAGTAGACACATTATTATATGCTCTTGTGTTTATTGAGAATCTACATAGTAAACATTACACGAATAATATTTTATCAGCTAATTGGTGTAGAGTGACACGTCATGTTGGTGTTCATGTAGTTTTTGTTACTCACACTCCATCGATCTTCATTTGCTGATCCTTCAGACATTTAATAATTCATTATTTCCAGCTTTTTTCTTTTTTTTTGATATCACACAGATGATCTCAGGAGAATTAATGACTGTGGGCGTGAGACCATAATATAATGGTGACCATATTGCATCATTGCATAAATTAGCACCAGACCACACAGGATTTGAATTGAGTGTAAAGGACTGGCAGTGATTTTCTGTTCTGAACTATTAACTAAATTATTTCATAGATGCGGTTATTTGCAAGGACAAATGACAATATGTTTTTAGTTTAAAAAGGAAAAAAAAAAGACCACTGATTTTTCAAGGCTTGCATAAGATCTTTTTGTTTTGATTTTGGTTGAATGTTTGGGGAATATGGTTTACTGTGGGTGGATGTTGATATCAATATTTTTGGAATGAATGTGTCAATTTGCTAATATTCAGTACATCCTCCCAAAAAATTAAAAAAGCAGAGGTTCCGACGTAGCATTTAGAGAAGTGTCACTTATTTATAAAATAAAATTGTCTCCTTCCAATTATATTGGTGATGGGGGCACAACGCTCATCTTAAATAATCCAAATGCTAAACATAAGAAGCAACTTATTCTCTCAAAGTTCTGCTGATGATCTAAAAACTGATTTTCAACTATCATGTTGCAGATCACTTCACTCAGATGCTGCACTGTGAACATGAGTGTGTCAGAGATCTCGCCACCCGACCAGGCCGCCTCTCACCCATGGAGAACTACCTGCCTCTGCACTACGACTACCTTCAGTTTGCCTACTTCCAGGGTAAGTTGAAGGTCTTTAACATGTTTTTTGGATTACTTCAAAAACACCCCTTTGACGTACATTCAGCCCTTTTCGTAATTCATTATCGTCCTTTTTCCTGTAACACTGTGTAGCACTGTGTATGCTCGGTGTAATTATGAACAAAGAAGATGGACACACCCGTAACTCGTACGCCCAAACACACACACTTGCACACACTCACACATGCACATTCAGGAGATCATGCTGACACGAGCTTCAGACAGGTAGAGTCATTCAACGATGAGCCACACCCTGTTAGAAGATTCATATCCAGTATTATTGATATTATCTGATGTGTGTTTGTGTATCTGTCTGGATGACTTTCATATGGGTGTATACCGTCTGAAGCCGGCGGAGTCAGGTGTGTGTGTGTGTGTGTGTGTGTGTGTGTGTGTGTGTGTGTGTGTGTGTGTGTGTGTGTGTGTGTACATGAATGAATGGATAGCCTCAGGTTTCTTATTGTCGATGGATTAATGAAAAGCTCTTCTGGGCAAGAGTGTTGGCACAAAACCAGAGTGTAGTTGAGAGGGACGGTGTGCTGAGTAGCTGTGAGATCACCAGATTATACTTAATGACCCATAAGCATGTGGCTCTGATAAAGAAAAGTGGATCATTGGGTCTGTGCAAACACACCGAGAGTGGGCTGTGATTCCTAACAGCCGCTGGTGGGTGTGTGTTTGTGTCTGTCGTTTTTGCCTGTGTGTGGGAATGGATGGAAGCCCGAAAAGATTTTTTGATAGAGTGTCTCAGCGTATTGTCAAAGTATTGTAAAAGTGGAAATGGTCCACAGCTCAGTGTGTATCCCTACTTAAAAGACTGATATACTTATATTTTTTTTTTTCATTTCAGAATTACTTTTCTATATTGATTATTTACAGCTGACATTTTTCATCAATAGCCACTCACTACTTTTGCATTTTGCCCCTTCTCTATACAATACTTTACCACATGAGATTCAAAGTGCATTCGCACGCACAAGGTTTTCAAAGGATATTATGCAAACATGCACTGGACTACGAAATGAGATCATAAATTCAGTATTACCACTTTGAATGACTTTGTTGCATGTCTTTTGTTAGTCTTCTTTATCAAAGCGATGAGATTCTTTGAATCCTCTTATCCCATTATGTTCATTTGGCTGCACTGTAAACAAATACACCAGTTTTTTTGGAACTCATGTGTTGCAAAATCAGCCAAGAATTACATTTTAAGGATTATAAACTGAAGGTGTTCATCCCTTAATATTTGAAAAAGGTTGAAAAAAGTTTAAAACATACAAGCTACAAAGGTGCTTGTAGAGTGCTCATTGAAAATGTGTATTTTTATGGTGTTACTGACTCTACGGTTCAACTTTACTGCACAAATACTAGTATGCCCCATCAAATTCAATACTCAATTTTCTTTTCCTGCCTTCACTTTAATAAACTGAATTGTGCAAAATATGTATGTGAACTTGCTGCAGCAGCCAAACTGGAAATCTGAGGCAGCCACTACTTGCCAATAATCAGTAATGTGAGTGCTCTAACATCCAGCAGCACTGCGACCCTGCTGGGTTTTACACTCCTCAGTGGCTCCACACCACACTGCTGGACGTTTGCCATCAGTCAGCAGCCGCTCATTGTGCTTTAGCTGCTAAAGTTTCCTAAATAAATCCTCAGTGACGTTTTTCTGTTTGACTGAGCTCAAATCTCCAGACTCTTATTGACCTGGTAAAACACAGCTGACAGGAGCAGATATGCTGCCTCAGCTTCAGCCAAGGCAGGAAGTCTTTGGTTAACCCTGCACCTTTACAAGCTAATAAAGAATGTGTTTGTGTGTGCGCTTAGCAGCAGCAGTGAAGAGCGGACGGTGTGTACTGGGTTACATATGTGTGATTGCAGGCGGGCAGTAGAGTATTATCCTGATGTATGTTTGTCTCACTTCATTCCCAACATCCTTCCCAACGTGTGCTGTTTCCACTATGTCAGAGTGCAGCTTTTGCTCCATTGTAGTAATGGTTTTGGAATGTCAGCCATGATAGATTTCCCATATTTCGCTCACACTGGTCATTCAGTCCATCTAGTCGATAGCTCAGCATCTCTGCAGAAATGAGCAGAAACCCAAGGCAGCTCAACTGCACCTGGCATCTTTGTGTATGTGTGTGTGTGTGTGTGTGTGTGTGTGTGTGTGTGTGTGTGTGTGTGTGTGTGTAATTATAGCTCCTTAAGTTTGTCCGCATGTAAACTATGAAGAAAAACCATTTGAACTGCTTTCTGTCTCTCTGTCTCTCTGCAGTGGACAGGCTGGAGGAGGCGCTGCAGTGTGCGCTGAGCTACCTTTTATTCCACGAGGGAGAGGAGTTCATGACCGACAACGTGGATTACTATAGCGAGGTGCTGGGACACAACGGCGAACCACGAGAGGTCAGGATCTGCTCTGGGGACGTGGGGTGTGAAAGGGTTAGATGGTTTGAAGTGTGAGAAGGAGAAGAAGGATGTTTCTGCGGATGGATGGCTTGTTGATTCTACTTAATACTGTATTTTAGAACACAGCTACACATGACACAGCTTTACAAATTATTTAAACTAGAAAAGAAATAGAAAAGAATCAGCCTGTCTGACATTTTATAAAAAGCTGCTCCGAATTTCCCAGGGCTTCAATTACTACAACAACTTGTTCTCATTTTAGATTTAAGTTAAGTTGTTGGGATAGTTAGGTGAAATTGTTCAGATGATCACAAACATACAGGGTAGAATGACAATTTAAAAAAATGAATCTAAAACTAATTTGCACCATGTGGCTAAAACTGTAATAATTTGAGCAGATCTTTTGGAGTCTGGTCGCAGAATTTTGAACAAGCTATGGATGACTAAATAGAGGAAGGGGAAAAATAATTACAGTTTTATAACAAGGAATGTGGGGAGAGACTGCAGAAGAAAAGGAAGGAAAGAAGACATGCAGAGAGGAGAGAGTGAGGAGGGAAAATGTGGAGACAGGAGGCAGCAGTGGCGTTTGCTGTATTTCTTGGATGAACTTGCTACTCGCCGCTTGGCAGGAGTTGCCTCTTAAAGTTTGCTTTTCACTTGTATATGTTCTCCATCCAACTGGAAGCATTAGGCAAATTTTTCTGCGCCACTGTGTTTACAACACATTTTTTGGAAGGGCATGCTCATCTTTATATCTTTGCCCCATAACGCTCTGAGTCATTTAAGGCTGAATATTTGTCTGCCTGGCTGAGAAAATGAAATTTGCCCAGTCTTCAGCACTGAGAATTGCTCCTTCTTAAACTCTGATATGCAGTGGCTTGTTTAAGTCCCAATTACACAACCTCTTTTTCCTAGAAAGCCTGGTACTCATTAGAGCGAGTGAGGCTCCCAGCAGGACTGTGTGAACATGCGAGTGTGACACTGCACATGTGTGTGTTTGAGATAAAGAGAAGCTGAAGGCTGAGACGTTGCAGCTCACGTTTATATTTTTGTACTCATAACTCGCATTTTTCTCACCCTCGAACCTTTCCGGCCCCGTCAGTTTTACGGTACAGTCGTTGGCCGGCAGATTGCCTCTGCTCTCTGCGTCCGTTCTCCCGCCAGCCTCCAGGAGCTCATTCACAGCGCCCTAGATCTCAGTGCCAGGCCCCGAGCTGCCTCCCTGCCAAAGAATCCTGCCTTTCAGGAACACTGGAGGAGGAGGAAAAGTCATGTCAGAGTGCCCACGGGAGTCTCAGGAACAATTTGTATTAAGAGTGATGCAAGAGAAGACTTTTCTTTTTTTTAAACCACTCCAAGAAAAATTACTGTTGGCTGCTCAAGATTCATCATGACCTCAAGCCCGCAACTCCAACCTTGTTCTTGCAAACAGACAAAAATACAACAGGACAAATCAAGTTTTGTAACATATGTATATCAACAAAAACGCCAAGACAAGCCAAGACTGTGTTCACATCTTACATATCATCCATAACCAGATTTCGACAGATCAATCGGCTAAAAGGAGCTTTTTACAGATATATTGGGATCAGTGTGTATTTGGATCAAATACCAAAGTTTAAAGTAATTCAGAAACTGTGTTCATTACATTATTAGTCCACCACTGAGTGCTGGCATGTTTAATTATCAACTGTATAATGAATGCATATTGTGTGATATATTGTTATTGAATTTTTAAACTTTGATACATCAGTGTCAGTAGTGGCTTCAAACAACATTTGTCTCTACTGTAACAGTGAGCATGAAAATGGTGCAAAAATGTGCAGTGTATTAGTTAACATAAAGAATGACCTTAAAGTTGAATTGTTTGAGAGAGCCTGTCAAAAGCCTTACTTTTTATAGGTGTACAAAAAAGACAAAATATTAAAGATGAAAGATAAAGACAGAGGAGACAAAGAGGAGAAAATGAAAATGATTGTGACTCAAAACAAAGCTCCATATAGAAGAAGTGAAGATGTTGTAAAATGAAGATGTGTCTAAGATGTGTGATATCTTCTCTAGAGTTATTTTCCTCCTGCTAATATCTCTGAAGCACAAAAGCATGCCACCTTAACAACTAAGGAAATTGTTTACCATGGGCCTTTGGTGTGTGTGTTTGTGTTCACAGAAAGCTGCATGGTACCTGAGGAGACACAAACAGGAACTGGAGCTGCTGCTGATTGGCAGCAAAACAATGGGTGTTGAATTTACCGAAGGGGTGAGAATACAACTTTATCTCAGCGTGTTGCTGTTCCATACTCATGTTTAACTAAAAACTCAAAGTGGACTGTGACTTATTGACAGACCAGTGCCCTTTAATCCTCAGTTTTTTACCCTGAAATGAAAAGTGATTGTGTAATTTAACGGGCGGTTATTGGTAAGCCAGCCCACATGTCTCTGATGCAGAGCAGATCTCCTGCTGGGTGTGTAACAGTCTCAGTGTGGCCCTGCTGCCGGCTGACTCCAACCAGCGTAACAGGTGTCTGGCACATCTGCTCTGCACCACTGTCCTCTCATTCAACAGCGACCCCTGCTGGTCATATTCAAACATGGCATATTTCACTTTTTTTTTGTACACAGCATTTATAAAATTACCTCTAGGGCAAATAATGGGAGGTTTATAGTCAAATCAGCCCCTCTGGTCTGGTGTATCATTGATGTAATTATTTTCTGTCACTACTTTTATTTTTGAAAGTATGAAAAAAAACGTTTTCTTTTTTTTTAGAATTACTGGAGCAGCACGGGTGGAAGAGACGACTCAAACAGGTAAAAAAGATCACTGCAATTGTAAAACTGTAAAACAAGTTTCCCCTGTCATTGCTTTCCTCCTGTATATCCAGATGGTAAAAGCTATAATCAATACTTTTATACCAACAATAGATCAGACGGCTATGGGTC
>NW_019522683.1:893824-907928 GCF_002814215.2 Seriola lalandi dorsalis | reverse complement strand
GGGGGTTGCTCTTTATCTGCTGGATGTGTAAATAGGCAACTGTTTTAGCAAGTTCACCATATTAACTCAAAGGGGGATAATATGTCAGCATTTTGTTCACAGCTTTGTCTCACTGTCTCCAAGTGGCCAAAAAATTACTTATTGCGAGTTTAAAGATTGAAATCATGATTGCGTCCCCGCACAACAAAAACATGTTTCCTGTTCCCTGCTCTGTCAGGATTCCCTCCGGTACAGACGGATGGATGGAGTATGTTCCCATCTCAGAGAAGAGGA
Source organism: Seriola lalandi dorsalis (assembly GCF_002814215.2). NCBI lineage: Eukaryota > Metazoa > Chordata > Actinopteri > Carangiformes > Carangidae > Seriola > Seriola lalandi. The sequence continues at coordinate 907,655 of NW_019522683.1, read as the reverse complement.
ACGTCACTGTTGCTGCTCCACAGAAACTCAATGAAGGTAAATCCTCACTGCCACCGGAGCTGAAGGGGAATGGGGAGTTTAACTGCTATGGTTAAGTCATTAGTGTTCATTTAAATCTTCTCTGCGCACCATAGTTGACATAACATGCTGCATTCTTTAAATGCTGCTCTGTGATCTGTGTAGGTGGCCCCTTGGTGTATGAAAGCGTGCAGCTGGTGCAGAACTCTGCAGCACTGAACGGGACCCAGCGGGTGCTGCTGGATCATGTTATATCTGAGGAAGAGTGTGCAGAGCTCAGGCACCTGGCACATGTAAGGCCATTACACAAAATTAATAAGATGGATTTTAATCACTGGAATTGTGATGAACAACAATAAAACTTGTTGTGTAGGTTTTATTTTGGTTGAAAGCTTTAGCACCTCTTCAGATCTGAGACAGTAAAGTTCAGTGTGTGTACTTGAACTCTGGCTGTGTTCTTGTCCTCCAGGCTGTCACCATGGCAGGAGACGGTTACAGAGGGAGGATGTCTCCACACACTCCCAATGAGAAATTTGAAGGAGCCACTGTGCTTAAAACCCTGCAGGTACACTAACAGCTAAACATAATTTTATTTTTTATTTAATGTTAAAACAAACATACTGTTTAGTATCTCTCACACATTTTGGGCCTGCAGTTGATAATCAGTTGGGGACAAATGCTGGATCTAAAACTTAGTTACTAAGTCATAATTCAATCAAGCTGATCAATTGATTTATTGTTGGACAGCATGTTAGAGTGTCTTTGTTTCCTCCTCCCTGCAGTATGGCTATGAGGGCAGAGTGCCAATGAGGAGCGCTCGCCTCTTCTACGATATCAGTGAGCGAGCGAGACGCATCATTGAGTCCTACTTCCTGCTCAACTCCACCCTGCACTTCTCCTACACACACCTGGTGTGTAGGACGGCCATCACAGGTCACTCACACACAAACACAGACATACTTACCATATGACATGATGTCTTTAACCGATACTCCTAGTGAGGGTGACGGAGAATGAGCTCAGCTGCAAAGTCTTATGTCATTTTTAAATCTATTTTATTGTATCTCATTGTCACTTACTTACTTGATTTGTCCTTTTCTTCTTAGCTTATCAGTCATCTGTGAAGCACTTTGAACTGCACTAACCTGTATGAAAAGTGCTGTACAAATAAAGTTTGATTTATTGATTTATTGAAGGAAAGACACTGCGACACTGCAGTGCACCAACAGTAGATTTAATAAACGTCCCTGCTATCCTTGATGGTTCACATAAGGATCACATGGTTGGTTCATGGATGGTTCAAATTACACATAATGTATGAGAGGGTAGTGGTGAATAGTTGTAGTATAATAATAATAATAATAATAATAATAATAATAATAATATCCAGGAAGGAAAACATTGAAATATTATTTATGTATGTATTTATGCTTTTTGTGCCTTTTGTTGTTGTTTTGCTGTTTTTAGGCCAGCAAGACCACAGGAATGACCTGAGCCATCCCATCCATGCTGACAACTGTCTGCTGGACCCCGAGGCCAATGAATGCTGGAAGGAACCACCAGCATACACATACAGAGACTACAGGTACAGTATGAGGCCACTTAAAAGAAAAAAATATACTTTGCTGCTGCTGTTTTACAGTTTGATATGTATTAATGGTCACTATCAGATCCCTTCATTTAATGTTGAGTCTGTGCTGACCTTTACTTTTCTTTTTCTTTTCAGTGCACTGTTGTATCTGAATGGAGATTTCGAAGGAGGGGAGTTCATATTCACAGAAATGGATGCTAAAACAGTCACAGTAAGCTGGTTCACATTTGCTTCTATATTAGATATTTGAAAATGGCTCTGGTTACTGTAGTTCTGGGCCATTCTGTATGCTTTATATTTATGCAGGTTAATTATCAATTTACTACAGTGACAGTGTATTTTTTAAACAGCCAGGATTTGACCATCTGGCAGGACAAATCAATGCACCAATACCAAAGATAACAGTCATCGCTTTCATCCTCTCCAGGCATCAGTGAAGCCCAGGTGCGGCAGGATGGTGGGTTTCTCATCAGGAGGGGAGAATCCACACGGCGTGAAGGCCGTCACCAGCGGGCAGAGGTGTGCTGTGGCTCTGTGGTTCACCCTGGACCCACTCTTCAGAGAACTGGTAAACGCCTGATGTATTTAAAGTACTTTTGCAGCAGTGTTGGCCCTGAGTAATAGTCATACTCTAAGTTCATCTTAATTTTTATTCCAGTTTTGGCTCAAATACAAGTTGTTGTTATCATTATAGTTTCAACTATTAGTTCTTAATTTTTGTGAGCTATGAAGGGAATTTCCTTTAATCAGACAAGGATTTGCGTACATAATTTCCTTAAGCCGTCAGGGCAGCCTTGTTGATCCATTCGGTCTTCTGGACAAGGCAGCCTTAAATAATCAAAGCTTATCTTTTCAAATCATAAACATGTCAAAGATATTCCCTTGCTATATAAATAAGAGGCCATAGATTCACTGTGTGCCCAAATCAAATTCTAGTGTTAGTTGTGAACACTGGTGAGAGACTTGAAACTGTTATTCCACATCACATTGACTAATTTGAACGGAAGGAATGCCTAAAACTTTTCTCCTTGAAAATCAAACTCATTTTTCCTCTTTATCATTTGCTATTCCAGATGTTCCTTAATTGAATTTCTCCGTCTTTTTTTTTTCTTCCCTAGGAGAGACTGCAGGCGGATGAGGTGATCCAGGCATTGGACACACAGTCTGTGTGGGGACAGGGCCTCAGCATTAACCCTAAAGATGAACTGTAGAAGCAGAAAAAAAACAGCTTTGCCCCCCCCCCCCCAAATCAAATCCTTCTATATATTTTAACTATTTATTGAATGACCTTTGGATCAGAACATTTCTATTTTTGTACTGTTTGAAGTGCAAGATCAATAATATTGACATTTTTGTGTTGTATGTTTGTTTTGTTTCATGTTTCTTTACACACCAGTACTTGAGTTTACCTTTGGTTCTTTGTCTTTCCTTCCAGTGACAGCCTCGGGTTAAGAAAAAGTCTGATTCACTTTGTCTTGTTTGTACTTGGTGTTTTCTCTGAAGACTGTTTCTACCTGTTGTCTCACTGAACTGTGAAGAAGCCAAAGAGAAGAACAGCAGACACTGTTCTGCTTTGGGTTTTACTTGTTCTTATTCTGGTCAAAGTATTCAGTGGGCGTAATTCAAAAACACAATGTACACTTATTAAAAAATAGTTTATTTTAATGGTCAGTAGTTCAAAATAACATTAGATTTGATCTTCACAAATGATATTGTTACATATGCTATTATTTTTTTTTATTTTTTATTTTTTCCGTGCCAGTAATAATTATTTTCAAAGTAGGCAGTGCACTGTTTTTTCTAATTTGGGTATCTCTGAGTCTCAAATAACACTCATTTAAAAAACTCTTTTAAAAAAAAAAAAACAAAGATATATGTTCGAAATATGCTGAATATTTAATGATCATGCACTCTGTCCTCTGTGTGTCAAGTCTGAAACTGAAAATGTCTTCTGTCACTACTTTGTTCACTTTTCCTTTTGTTGTGATAAATCACTCCTCTCCTTACTGGGCACACAGAGCAGAATACTGGTTTACATGTTCACTGACATGAGGACGTGGTGTGTGTGTGTGTGTGTGTGTGTGTGTGTGTGTTTGTATGTATGTTTTATGTTTTATGTTTTACTTTTATTTATGGGTTTTTAATAATAGACAGCTGCAGTTGTAACTGTCTGCATTTAATATGATGAACTTTTATTCATAAAAGATGTCAATCATTCCTGTTTCAAGGAATACATACGTATTTGTTAAGGTCTTTTATTTCTTGATATTTGTGTTGATGATACAGATGATAGGCCGAGTCGTGCACTGTAAATCCAACGGAAAGAGACAAACAAAGAGTAGCTTTGTTTTTCTGCATACATTTAAAATGCTAACCGGAAACTTAATCCTGTCGTTTTATGAGGTTGGCCACTTTTGTTTCACTGATGTTTTATTTTGAAATGCTGTAGCAAACAAAAATGTATGTGTACATGCCTATAAATTAAAAATATTCTAAATCTATATTCAGTTGTGTGTTTTTGTTTTATTTTTTCATGTTTTACTGTTCAGCATAACATTTAACTTCATTCATTCAACTAAAACTGAAAAATGATTTTATTCATATTATTCATAACAGTAGTTTCTTCTTAAAGATATATATTTAATTCCTTTACAGTTACATCAGTTCATGTAACCTCTTACAAAGTAAAGTATCCTTGTATTATATATATATATATATGTAACCAAATACTCTCTGATCAAAGGCATACAGTTAGAAATGGTTCTGCCCTTGTATTTAAGCTGCACATCACTGCAGTTTGTTAAGAGCTCCATTTAAATTAAAGTGCACCTGCCTGTAAATACAGCAAAAAAAAAATCATTCACCTATCACACATATTTTTCACACTGAGTAGAGGTCACTGCGGTAAGCTGTTTTTAAGAAATGTGCTTTAACAGCAAATAAATAGAAAGGTTAAAACAAAACCCTAGCAACAACTACAGACAGAATAATGTATGTATTATGTTTCACACCAATTCTTGTGTTGTCCAGACTGTAATTAAATGAACAGATCTGTAGCATCTGAATGGAATCTAATCCAGTTTCAGGTGATGCTGTGTGAACTCAGCGGTCATGGTGGGTGTGTGCGGTTCAGAAGCGGTAGGCCAGCTGCTCTGTGAATCTGAATGGCTTGGTTTCATTGACAGTACACAGTAGGTCCCGCATGCGTCTCGCTCGCCGCTCCTCCAGCACTAACCTGCGGGAGCGTTCTCGAGCCGCCTGCTGCTCTGCTCGCTTCTCCGCCCGCTTTCGCCTCACCCACCTGAGGACGAAGAATGTTAGAACAAATGGTTTTGATACCAAATTTAATGTTAGAATATAAAGTGAAGTATTGCCAGATCACATTGAATACCTGGGCACAGAAATGTAAAAGCCCACTTTTAGTATAAGTATTCAGCATTTATACAAAATCATTAAACGAAAACCATAAGATATTCCACATCTTCTTAAAGGAGAGCTATTCTATACTGGTTGAAACTGCTTTACTAATTTCACTGTATTTAAATGAAATATTACTGTAGCTTCAGTATGCTGTGCAGCTTTAATGTCATATATTTAATATTAAAAAAGGATCACATCAAGATCAAGAGTAAAAAACATTTTCAGGACCCTCTACTTTTAGTTGGTCTTTATGATCAACTACTACTACAAGCGGTCACTTCAAACAGAGCCTCCAGCCCCGAGGCCCTGTGGACCTTTGGGCCCTGAGCCTGTGACCAGTGGGTCATTTCAGTAATTTCTGTAAGTACTCTCTCCTCCTACACTTGCTGGGATTTTTTGCCTGCTCACTGAATGAGGACAGTAGGTGCTACTACCAGCAACTGAGCAACAAGTGACCTTTATGTAAGCTGCAATTTCAACTGAATACCAACAGAGGTCAGGAAAGATGAGTCTCCTCAGTGCAATGTGTAATTATTTGAGTGGTTGAGGTAAAAAATGCCAGATGATAAATCGTGATGTTATTTGATTTGAAAGGGTTAAAAGGTTACTTCATAATTAGTTGAAAATGTCAAAACAATAATGTAATAATGGTTATGTAATTCATCAAAAAAAATCTAAGGGTTTATTACTACAGGCCTTGAATGAAAAAGCCAAAAGGATAAGAATTAACTCACAGTTTGAAGGCACGTTCACACTCCTCGCGGCTGCGTAAGAAATAACCACTGTCCTCCTCGAGCTTCTTCAGCTCCACCAGCTGTCTCTCTTTCTGCTGCTGGTCCTGCTTCCTCTGAAGCCACAACCTGAAGGCCTCCTCCGAGTCACTCTGTGAAGAGTCTCTCTGTGTGAAGAAGTAAAAATGAATGCAGTTAGCTAATAAAATTCAAACATTCATAATGCAATGTTTTGAATGGCTCTGATTAGTGTTATAAATTGCTTTTCCTTAAATTTTATGTGAGTGAGGTTTGAGTCTGTAGGATTGCTGGTCTGTTTACGATAGCACAGACACCAAGTTCTTCTTCTATTGGGTATAACAAATAAACCATTGTCAGTACCCCAGATAAAACTATCTCTGCAGAGGTTTCTTTTCCTTACCTGTATTGTAATAAATACAGTAAAAAAGTGTTTTAAATCATATATGTTTTTGTGCACTCTGTATGGAATATATAAAATGCTGTGTTATATAAGCCAGGTACAGAGTGGTTGAAAATGTAATGGTTAACTTTAAAATATTGTGGATGATATTTTTATTTCTGTTTTGTAACAATAGGTTGACAGTTAAATGTTGTGCACCCTCTAAAATCAGAATACAGCACATCTTGGTACCTAAATAAATTCTGTATTATTATCTTATCTTATGAATATCTATGTTTTCATTTTGATATTCTGAATCAAGGCTTCACTCCTGTAGGTTATAGAACTTGAGGCCTAGTGCTTGTTAAATAGAAAACAAATTAAATTACACTAGTGACAGGAACCTGAGAGGATAGTGGCTGACTAATCAATACACATAATTACTAATATCTAGGAAAAATAAAAATATTCAAATGACCAGCCAGAGAGTTGTAGCCCACATACACTGTTGATGGGCCTACTTCTGAATGTTTGTATAAATATAAACTGGAAAGTTATATAAAGTGTATTTTTGTGTTTTAGTAGGCTGGTGTGCCCCCTCGTAGCCATACCTTAGAATTCATCTTTTCCATCTCCTGAGCTCGTTGGATCCTTCTCTCCTCCTGAAGCTGGTCTCTCTTCCTCATCAGCCAGGCCTTGAACGCCAGCTCGTTCTCCTGCCTCTTCTGCTCCTCCTCCTCACGTTTCATCTGCTCTGCCTGACAAGAGTGATTAAAAACCTGATTTAAGTAATTATCAATTAGTGGAAATATAAATATGATGCATATGCAATTCTGTTATTTGTTGAAAAATGTACTATTTTAGTGGTACAGAATTTACAAACTACTGATCAACTGTATCACTTCTTTCCTACCTCTCTAGCCAGCTTTTCCTTCCTTTCCTGAATCCTGTTCAGCAGCTCTTTCTGTTGGGAGGAGAGGGTGTAGGTGGTCTGGAAGGGCGTCCCAGTAGCTGACTGCACCCGCCGCTTGCTGCCTCTCATTTGGCTCCCTCTCTGGCTGTGGCTGGCTGAGCTGGGCCTGCTCTTGGGCTGCGATGGAGGTCTGGGGGCCCGGAGGTGATCAAAGTCCTGCTGGAAGGGGGAAGAGCCGGCACGAGAACGAGGAGAGGAGGAAGAGGAAGAACTGTGGATCTTACTGGAGCTCACAGTCTGTGGGGACGAGCGGGAGTAGTCGTTGTAGTTGTTTGTGATAGGAGGGAGAAGTCCTTGACTCTCCACCTCTTTCAAGCTGACCAGGTCAAACTTTCCATCTTTTTCTACAAGGACTCTGCCCTCCTTTACCTCCTGCCCTCCATAACTGCTCTCCCCAGCCCTGCCAGATCCTCCAGATCCTACTCTTTCCTCCCGCAAGGAAAGCTTTAGCTCAGAGAGCTTCCCTGACACTTCAGTCTCTACCTCTGTATCCTTTGCTCTATCCTTGTTCTCGTTTCCCCCTTCCACCTCACTGCTTTTGCCAAACTGCAGCGGGGGCACCACCAGGTCCACCAGCGTCTCTTTAAAATGCAGGCGCCTGCGCCTCGTCATATCTGGAGCTTCCTGGTCCTGCAGCTCCCGGTTTGCCTGCTGGATCTTATCCAGAATGTACTTCTTCTCCTCATCTGTCTGGTCATCCATCCCTGGAGGAGGTGGGACTATAGGTGATGACTTATTTGGGCTGTCTCTGTCAGAGTCATACTCCAAGGGCTCCATAGGTGAAGGCCACCTCTCTTCATCTTCCTCTAACTCCTCTGTTTTGTTGCCTTTCTTCTCCTCTTTGTAGCTTCTCTCCTTTCGTTTCATTCTTTGCTGTTTCTCATCCTCCTCCAGTTCTTTGTCAATGTCTGCCTCAATGTCATCGTAGTCAGGACCCTGTGGGGTGGAAAAGGAAGAGGCACACTACATTCATTGTTTGGATGTAAATGAATGAGCAGCATCAATACCTAGCAGGTAATAGGTGTGCTAGTGTGATAACAGCCATGTGTAAGTATGTTCATCAATATTGCATCCAGCAGTGGCACAGTGAAAGTATGTCACTGTATGTCAACAGAGCAGGTTTCACATGCAAATAGTGAGATGTGCCAGGTCAGGTAACTCAACACTATTCACTGTCACACTTTCACAGAGCAGGGTCAGGGACCCATTCATCGCCCAGCCTGCAGTAAGTAGATCAAATAAAACAAAGAAGCAGGGTGATAAAAAAAAAAAAAAACAGAGTGAAAGCAGAAAGAAGAGATCGAATCAGTCTGCCCAGTGGTCTCATATAAATCGTAATTTGCACAGTGAGGCCTGACTTACCTGGTCCTCACTCCGGCCTTCCTCACTGATCAGCCAGTCCAGATCCTTCTCAAAGTCATCCTCATACTCCTCCTGGGACCTTGTGCAAACCACCTCACTCATAATCTACCACTGGGAGAAGATCAGAGTAATGTAGGTATGATTTTTGCCACACTAGGTGCTAGACCTAAGAAAAGTCACAACAGCCACTCAGTCCTAAACCAGATCTACTGGCCAGAAAAGTTCTGGATCTTGTTTTCTCTAACATAGAGCAAGTAGAGCCACAAACTCACATTTTTTGTATGTATCTGGTAGATATGTTTTCGTCATTCAAACCATTCAGCCACTCTGGTTAAAATCAAGGAATTGAACATTCAGTCCAAGGTGTGTAGTCTTTTATTGTCTGGTTTATCTAATGACAACCTTGACATCTTGGTATATCCAGAAGTATAGCACTGAATTCAAATTCCACCAATCAAGTCTTATTGTGTCTTCTGTGATGATGTTTAAACAAATTTACCTACATAAAAAACTGTGCCATGAATTTTATTGTTGAGGTGCATGATATAGTAAATAGCCAACTATAAAACAGTAGTTACAATAAATACTTTTAAGTAAATTTAACTGAAATTGATCAGCACTTTGATGTACACATATATATTGTATTACATTGTGGTGACCACAGTCCCTAGTTGTTTACCACTCCAATGTGACCTAATTTAATCAAAGTGTGAACAGCCCAGAGAGGTAAACATATCTGGTACTGTCTACCTGTGAGTAGAGTCACTGATGTATGTGGGATGAGTGGCAGTGTTGGATATCCTATGACCTGTGTAACTGAGAATCTAAACTGACAGACAGTAAACACTCTACAGCACAGCGAAGGCCAGCATGTCCCATCACGTTCTCTCTAAATGGATTATCAAAATAGTATGACATAAACCAAATTTCAAGGCAAATATTTTGCAAAAATTATGCTTTTAGTTTAGTTATTGTGTTACAGAGCATTGAAGAACAGTTGAATTTTTTCATCACTGTGACACCAATTGCATTCAGTCCAACTATAGATGGGGCTAATTTATGTAAGCTAAAGTAAAATCACATAAACTCATCCATTAATAGCAGCCCCACCACACCACAGTTTGTTTATGGGTTAACTGTGCGCTTGGTTGCCACCTAGTGGACCACAATCAGTACTGTAGGGTGGACAATAAACTATTATGCTTGTTTTTTGTCACACATATTCCCTATCTGCTTTAACGTAGGTTATGCTTACTGTAGTTTTTCTATCTGCATTTCTGTTGTAACAACCAGTTAAACTGGCTGCAAGGCAGGATGTAACACAAGAAGATTGTGTAATCCTATTTATTTTTTTACCTCTGTGGTTTATAAAAATAAACAAGACAGAAATGATAAATAGGACAGTGAACTGTGGAGCAGAGTCTACGCCTATATGACTCATATAAATCAAAGTTTTGTCTATTTGGAATAGATAGCAGTAAAAACTGAGGCACCAAGGCTGTTAAACTCACCACCAGCTGTTCCCTGCGTAGTACTCCTGTTTAGTTAAAAGCGGCGAAAGACGACATCCAGCCGGGTTGTATGGTGACTATTTCTCCATCTAACTGGCCCACATTGTGCTTGGCAGTCTGCGAAACAACACTTGAGCACATAATCTGCTTCTACTCCCTCTGCAGCCCTAAAAGGTTTAATGGACCCGTCGTCATAGAGACCTACAACACGCTTTACTACTTGCGCATGCGCGGTCAGGGAGCAGTACTTTACAGTCCATAAAAATCTCCATATACATACTGTAAACAAAGGTATACACCCAAATACCCTCCTAAGAAAAATCTGGAAGCATCTTTTAAAATATGATTACAACAATGAAATACTGTCTGTGTATTAATTTTATATATGAATAGTCAGTTATGTCATCATGAGAGAATGAATGTATTATTGATTACAAGGATCACTTTAACTAGTTTTTGTTACTCAATCTATGAAAATAAACCATTAAACTAAAATTGATATGGTCCAAAGAAATGGATCAGATTAGATATACATATTTATGTATATTTGTACAAATATATACAGTATATATATATATTTAAAGATGTTTATAAGGGCTTTACGGTGCATTATACCTCTCTTGCAGGGAGGAAAAGATAAAAGTTGCAGATAAAACAATACAAAAGCTGACAATCCAGCAAAAAACTTTTTTCCAAAATTATTTCTAAGGCATAAAAAGTCACAATAACGTCATAGTATAGTAAGGCTTAAAAGTCATAAAAACGTCATAGTATAATAAGACTCAAAAATATCATAGTATAGTAAGGCATAAAAAGTCATAAAAATGTCATTGTATATTAAGGCATAAAAACGTCATACTATAGTGAGGCATAAAAAGTCATACAAACATTATAGTGCAGTACGACATAAAAAGTCATAAAAATGTCTATATATATTAAGGCAAATCAAACATCATAGTATAGGGAGGCATAAAAGAGGCATACTAAAGGAGGCATTAAAATGTGTAGTAGGGAATAAAAATGTAGTAGGGAATAAAAAGTCACAAAAACGTCATAGTATACTGTGGCATAAAAAGTCATAAAATTGTCATAGTATAGTAAGGCATAAAAACCTCATAGTATATAAAGGCTTAAAAACGACATAATATAGTAAGGCATAAAAACGACATATTATAGGATGGCAAAAAAAGTGAAAAAACGACATAGTATAATAAAGCATAAAAACATCAAAACACGTCATTGAATAGTAAAATATGAAGACTTCATAGGATAGTGAGGCCTTGAAAGTGAAAAAAACAACATATAGTAGTATAGTATGGCAAAAAAAGTGAAAAAAACGACATAGTATAATAAGTCATAAAAACATCAAAAAACGTTATAGAATATTACGATATGAAGACATCACAGTATAATAAGGCATTAAAAGTGAAAAAAATGACAGTATAATAGTAAGGCATTAAAAGTGAAAAAGCAACATAGTATAATAAGTCATAAAAACATCAAAAAAGGTCATAGAATATTAAGATATGAAGATACTATAGTATAGTAAGGCATTAAAAGTGAAAAAACAATATAGTATAATATGGCAAAAAAAATGAAAAAACGACATAGTATAGTATGGCAAAAAAAGTGAAAAAACGACATAGTATTATAAGTCATAAAAACATCAAAAAACGTCGCAGAATATTGAGATATGAAGACATTATAGTATAGATAGGCCTTAAAAGTGAAAAAAACAACATAGTATAGTATGGCAAAAAAGTGAAAAAAACAACATAGTATAGTATGGGAAAAAAATTAAAAAAACAACATAGTATTATAACTCATAGAAACATCAAAAAACGTCACAGAATATTGAAATATGAAGACATTATGGTATAGTTAGGCCTTAAAAGTGAAAAAAAACACAGTATAGTATGGCAAAAAAAAGTGAAAAAAACGACAGTATTATAACTCATAAAAACATCAAAAAATGTCATTGAATAGTAAGATATGAAGACGTCATAGTATAGTTAGGCCTTAGAAGTGAAAAAAACCACATAGTATAGTTTTGCAAAAAAAAGTGAAAAAACCACATAGTTTATAACTCATAAAAACATAATAAAATGTCACAGAATATTGAAATATGAAGACATTATAGTATAGATAGGCCTTAAAAGTGAAAAAAACTACATAGTATAGTATGGCAAAAAAGTGAAAAAAAACAACATAGTATAGTATGGCAAAAAAAAGTGAAAAAAACCACATAGTATAGTATGGCAAAAAAAGTGAAAAAACAACATAGTATTATAAGTCATAAAACATCATAAAATGTCACAGAATATTGAAATATGAAGACATTATAGTATAGATAGGCCTTAAAAGTGAAAAAAACGACATAGTATAGTAAGGCGTTAAAAGTGAAAAAACGACATAGTATAGTATGGCAAAAAAGTGAAAAAAACGACATAGTATAGTATGGCAAAAAAAGTGAAAAAACAATATAATATAGTATGGCGAAAAAAGTGAAAAAAACGACAAAGTATAGAATGGCAAAAAAAGTGAAAAAACAACATAGTATACTAAGGCATAAAAACATCAAAAAACGTCATTGAATAGTAAGATATGAAGACGTCATAGTATAGTTAGGCCTTAAAAGTGAAAAAAACTACATAGTATAGTATGGCAAAAAAAAGTGAAAAAACGACATAGTATTATAACTCATAAAAACATCAAAAAACGTCACAGAATATTAAGATATGAAGATATTATAGTATAGTAAGGCGTTAAAAGTGAAAAAACAACATAGCATAGTATGGCAAAAAAAATGAAAAAATGACAGTATAGTATGGCAAAAAAAGTGAAAAAACGACATAGTATTATAAGTCATAAAAACATCAAAAAATGTCAGAATATTGAGATATGGAGACATTATAGTATAGATAGGCCTTAAAAGTGAAAATACTGCATAGTATAGTATGGCAAAAAAAGTGAAAAAACGACATAGTGTAGTATGGCAAAAACAAGTGAAAAAAGAACATCATATAGTAAGGCATAAAAACGTAAAAAAAACGTCATTGAATAGTAAGATATGAATACGTCATAGTATAGTTAGGCCTTAAAAGTGAAAAAAACCACATAGTATAGTAAGGCAAAAAAAAGTGAAAAAACGACATAGTATAGTGTGGCAAAAAAAGTGAAAAAAACAACATAGTATTATAAGTCATAAAAACATCAAAAAATGTCACAGAATATTGAAACATGAAGACATTATAGTGTAGATAGGCCTTAAAAGTGAAAAAAACTACATAGTATAGTATGGCAAAAAAGTGAAAAAAACAACATAGTTTATAACTCATAAAAACATCAAAAAACGTCACATAATATTGAAATATGAAGACATTATAGTATAGTTAGGCCTTAAAAGTGAAAAAAACCACATAGTATAGTATGGCAAAAAAAAGTGAAAAAACAACATAGTATTATAAGTCATAAAAACATCAAAAAATGTCACAGAATATTGAAATATGAAGACATTATAGTATAGATAGGCCTTGAAAGTGAAAAAAAACGACATAGTATAGTATGCCAAAAAAAGTGAAAAAAAACGACACAGTATAATAAGGCATAAAAACATCAAAAAACGACATTGAATAGTAAGATATGAAGACGTCACAGTATAGTTAGGCCTTAAAAGCGAAAAAAACCACATAGTATAGTTTTGCAAAAAAAAAGTGAAAAAACGACATAGTATAGTATGGCAAAAAAAGTGAAAAAAACAACATAGTTTATAACTCATAAAAACATAATAAAATGTCACAGAATATTGAAATATGAAGACATTAT
>NW_019522683.1:748148-893804 GCF_002814215.2 Seriola lalandi dorsalis | reverse complement strand
ACAGAATATTGAAATATGAAGACATTATAGTATAGATAGGCCTTAAAAGTGAAAAAAACGACATAGTATAGTATGGCAAAAAAGTGAAAAAAAACAACATAGTATACTAAGGCATAAAAACATCAAAAGACGTCATTGAATAGTAAGATATGAAGACGTCATAGTATAGTTAGGCATTGAATAGTAAGATATGAAGACGTCATAGTATAGTTAGGCCTTAAAAGTGAAAAAAACCACATAGTATAGTTTTGCAAAAAAAAGTGAAAAAACAACATAGTTTATAACTCATAAAAACATAATAAAATGTCACAGAATATTGAAATATGAAGACATTATAGTATAGATAGGCCTTAAAAGTGAAAAAAAACGACATAGTATAGTATGGCAAAAAAGTGAAAAAAACAACATGGTATAGTATGGCAAAAAAAGTGAAAAAACAACATATTATACTAAGGCATAAAAACATCAAAAAACGTCATTGAATAGTAAGATATGAAGACGTCATAGTATAATGAGGCCTTAAAAGTGAAAAAACGACATAGTATAGTATGGCAAAAAAAGTGGAAAAAACAACATAGTATACTAAGGCATTAAAACATCAAAAAACGTCATTGAATAGTAAGATATGAAGACGTCATGTATAGTTAGGCCTTAAATGTGAAAAAACAACATAGTATAGTATGGCAAAAAAAGTGAAAAAACGACATAGTGTAGTATGGCAAAAAAAAGTGAAAAAACAACATCGTATAGTAAGGCATAAAAACATCAAAAAACGTCATTGAATAGTAAGATATGAAGACGTCATAGTATAATGAGGCCTTAAAAGTGAAAAAACGACATAGTATAGTATGACAAAAAAAGTGGAAAAAACAACATAGTATACTAAGGCATAAAAACATCAAAAAACGTCATTGAATAGTAAGATATGAAGACGTCATAGTATAGTTAGGCCTTAAAAGTGAAAAAAATGACATAGTATAGTATGGCAAAAAAAGTGAAAAAAACAACATAGTATACTAAGGCATAAAAACATCAAAAAACGTCATTGAATAGTAAGATATGAAGACGTCATAGTATAATTAGGCCTTAAAAGTGAAAAAAACAACATGGTATAGTATGGAGAAAAAAAAGTGAAAAAAACAACATAGTATAATAAGGCATAAAAACATCCATCCATTTTCTACCGCTTATCCTCTAGTAGGGTCGCGGGGGGGCTGGAGCCTTTCCCAGCATCTTTTCAGGCGAGTGGCGGGGTACACCCTGGACAGGTCGCCAGTCCATCGCAGGGCAAACACATAGAGACAGACAACCATTCACACTCACAGCCACACCTATGGTCAATTTAGAGTATCCAATTAGCCTAGTCCCCATTTTGCATGTCTTTGAACTGTGGGAGGAAGTCGAAGTTCCCGGAGAGAACCCACACTGGCACGGGGAGAACATGCAAACTCCACACAGAAAGATCCCACGGCCGAGCCAGGACTCGAACCCGGAACCTTCTTGCTGTGAGGCGACAGCGCTAACCACTGCACTACTGTGCAGCGCATAGAAACATCAAAAAAAACAAACATAATTGAATAGTAAAATATGAAGACATCATAGTATAGTAAGGAAAAAAAGTGAAAAAACAACATAGTATAATAAGGCATAAAAACATCAAAAAACGTCATAGAATATTAATATATAAAGACGTCACAGTATAGTAAGGCCTTAAAAGTGAAAAAAAACGACATAATATAGTATGGCAAAAAAATGAAAAAAACAACATGGTATAATAAGGCATAAAAATAACAAAAAACGCCATAGTATAGTAAGGCATAAAAACCTCATATTATTGTAAGGCATAAAAAGTCATCAAAATGTCATAGTATAGTAAGGCATAAAAACCTCATATTATTGTAAGGCATAAAAAGTCATCAAAATGTCATAGTATAGTAAGGCATAAAAACGTCATCATATATTAAGGCATAAAAAGTCACAAAAACGTCATAGTATAGTAAGACATAAAAAGTCATAAAAAAATGTATGTATAGTAAGGCATAATAACGTCAGAGTATATTAAGGCATAATTAATCATAAACACGTCATAGCATAGTAATACATAAACACGTCATAGTATAGTAAGGCATGAAAATCATCATATATTAAGGCATAAAAAGTCATAAAAGTAGTATAGTATACACTAAAAAGGCGTAAAAATGTCACAGTATATTAAGTCCTAAAAAGTTACAAAATAGTGATATAAAGACATATATAGACATATAAAGTCATACTAGAGTAAGACATAAAAACATCATAGTGTTTAAGGCATAAAAAGTCACAGTATAATAAGGCTTAAAAGAAACCATAGAAACAGAATCAGAGTCAAAATCTAGTTTATTGCCAAGTAGGTTTTCGACATACAAGGATTTTGCTTTGGTGTTTTGTTGCATAACAATAGACATAGTAAGAAAAAAAGAAATATAAACATAGATGAAACAAGCAAGCACTGCAGTTGGGATATTTTAAATATAAATTGAAAATTTTAGCAACAGGTTAAAATATTTACAATAAATTTGAAGAAATATTATAGAAATGAACAAATTAAAAGACATACATATACAAAATACAAATATGTACACTTTGTAAAATGACTGGAGGTCGTGCAATAGTTCATGGGGGAGACGTGTAAAAGTTCGCTGGGTTGGGGGGTTGTCAGTGACAGTGAGGGTCTTTAGCCCTGTTAATGAGGCCAAGTACATAAGGGAGGAAGCACAGAAGCACAGAAGCTCATGAAAAGTCATAGTATTGTAAGGCATAACAAGTCATAAAAATATCATAGTATAGTAAGGCATAAAAACTTCATAGCATAGTAAGGCATAAAAAGGCATAAAAACATCATAGTATAATAAGGCACGAAAAGTCATAGTATAATAAGGCATAAAATATCATAGTACAGTAAGGCATAATAGGTCATCATATATTAAGGCATCAAAAGTCGTAAAAACGTCATGGTATAATAAGGCAAAAAAACATCATAGCATAATAAGGCATAAAAAGTCATAGTATAGTAAGACATAAGATGTCATAGTATAGTAAAGCATAAAAAGTCATGAAAACAACATAGTATAGTAAAGCACAAAAAGGCATAAACACATCACAGTATAGTAAGACATAAAAAGTCATACTCAAGTCATAAAAACATCATAGTGTAGTAAGGCATGAAAAGTCATAGTATAGTAAGGCATAAAAGAAACGATAGAATCAGAATAAGAATCAAAATCTGGTTTATTGCCAAGTAGGTTTTCAACATACAAAGATTTTGCTGTGGTGTTTTTTTGCATAACAACAGACATAGTCAGAAGGAAAGAAATATAAACATACATGAAACAAACAAGTACTGCAGGTCAGACATTTTAGATATAAATTGAACATTTTAATAACAGGATTAAATATTTACAATGAAATGTGAAGAAATATTATAAAAAAGAAAAAAAATGTAAATACATAAAATACAAATATGTACACTGCACGAAATGACTGGGGGTTATCCAATAGTTCATGGGGGGAGAGGTGCAAAAGTTTGCTTGGTTGGGGGTTGTCAGTGACAATGAGGGTCTTTAGCTTTGTTAATGAGCCAAGTGCAGTAGGGAAGAAGCTGTTCTTGTGACTAGAGTATGGTAAGTAATGAAAAGTCATAGTAAAGTAAGGCACAAAAAGTGATAAAAACGTTATAGTATAGTCAGACATAAAAACATCATAGTATAGTCAGGCATAAAAAGTCACAAAAAAGTCATAGTATAGTAAGGCATGAAAAGTGATAGAAATGTGATAGTATAGTAAGGCATCAAAAGTTAAAAAAAAAAAATTCATATTATAGTAAAGCATAATAACATCAGAGTATATTCAGGCATAATAAGTTATGAAAACATCATAGTATAGTAAGGCATTAAAAGGCATGAAAAAGTAATAGTATGATAAGCCATTAAAACCTCATAATATAGTGAGGCAGTTTAGTAAAGCATAATAAGTCATAAACAGTATAGTAAGGCATAAAAAGGCATAAAAACATTATAGTATATTTAGGCATAATAAGTCATGTAAACATCATAGTATAGTAAGGCATAAAAAATAATAAAAATGTCACAGAATTGTCAGGCCTAAGAAGTCATAAAAAGGTCAGTGCGTACTAAGGCATAAAAATGTCCTAGTTTTGTAAGGCATAAAAAAGCAAAATAAGTCATGAAAACGTCATAGTATAGTATTTTATAGTAAGGCATAAAAAAGCCATAGTACAGTAAAGCATACAAACGACATTGTATAGTAAGACATAAAAACGTCATAAACATATCATAGTAAAGTATGGTATCGCATTAAAACGTCATAGTATAGTGAGGCGTAAAAAGGCAAAAAAAAGTAATATTATAGAAGCTTTAAAAAGTCATAAAAATGTCGTACTATAATAGGGAATGAAAACATCATAGTATACTGAGACATAAAAAGTCATATTATCATAATATAGTGAGGCATAATAAGTCATAAAAACATCATAGTGTAGTAAGGCATAAAAAGTTATAAAATTTTCATAGTATAGTAAGGTATTAAAACATCATAGTACTTTAAGGCATAGAAAGTCTTAAAAACATCATAGTATAGTAAGGAAAAAAGTCATAAAAATTTCATAGTATAGTAAGGCATTAAAACGTCATACAAATGTCATATTATAGTAAGACATGATGTTGTCAGAGTATTTTCAGGCATAATAAGGCATAAAAATGTCGCAGTATAGTAAGGTATAAAAAGTCATAAAAACATCATAGTACAGTAAGGCATAAAAAGTCATAGTATAGTTAGGCATAAAACGTCATAAAAATGTGATCATATAGTAAGGCATTAAAACATCATAGTATAGTCTGGCATAAGAAGTCGTAAAAACATCATGGTATAGGAAGGCATAAAATGTCATAAAAATATCATTTTTTAGTAAGTCATAAAAATGTCATAGTATAATAAGGCTTTAAAACTTAATAGTATAGTAAGGCATACAAACATCATTATATAGTAAGGCAAAAAAAGGCACAAAAACATCATAGTATAGTCCAGCATAAGAAGTCATACAAACGTCATTGTCTAGGAAGTCATAAAATGTCATAAAAACGTCAGTGTATTGTGACATAAAAAGGCATTAAAACTTCATAGTATATTAAGTCCTGAAAAGTCATAAAAACATCATAGTGTAATAAGGAATAAAAAAGTCATAGTATAGTAAGTCATAAAAACGTCATGCTATAGTAAGCCATAAAAAGTCATGAAAACATCTCAGTATAGTCTGGCATAAGAAGTCGTACAAACGTCATTGTATAGTACGGCATAAAAAGTCATAAAAAGCCACATAGTATAATAAGGAATAAAAAATCATTCAAATGACATGGTATATTAAGGCATAAAAAGTCATACTATAGTAAAGCCTAATAAGTCATAATAACGTCATAGTAAAGTAAGGCATAAAAAGTCATAAAAACGTTATATTATATTAAGGCTTAAAAAATTATAGTATAGTAAGGCATAAAAAGGTCACAGCATAGTAAGGCATAAGAGTCACATTATAGTAAGGCATAAAAACGCCATAGTGTAGGAGGCATAAAAAGTCATAGTATAGTAAGGTATACGAAGACATAGTATTGTAAAACATAAAAAAGTCCTAGTAATGTAATGCATAAAAACATTACAGTATAGTAATGCATAAAAACGTCATTGTACAGTAAGAGATACAAAAAAAATCATAGTACACTAAGGCATTAAAAAGTCAATTGGAGTTGCAAGTTAGCCTAATGTGCATTTCTTTGACTGTGGGAGCTCACAAATGTCAACATATGTTTGCACTTAGCACAAGTATGACAATGAAATTAGGCAATACCCCCTAAACTAGGACTTTTCATTATACAACGTAAACAACTGCAGAAGAATTATACGTCATTCACGGACCATAATGGGCACCCACCTCATTTTCAGGTTAATGTTTAGTCATGTTGACAGAACATCACCATTGAACAGAAGTAACAGCCAATCAACTTCATTCTGGGCACATGTCCACAGTAAAAAGGATTGGATAATATGAAATAAACCTGTGACATTGTAAAGATTGTATGATGATAAACAACAAATACTTTGAGATTCTGGTTTGGGCTGGGTTAACAGTTACACAACCTGACCGCATTTCACTCAGATGAAAGGTAACGGGCTGAAGCAGCACTTGATTCCATCCTTACTGCGAAGCACAGAAGACGGAGCATTTAAGCAGTACTTAAACGTTCGATTCGAGCGCACTGCATTCTGGGTTTTGACGTTCGCTGAGGGCTTTCACCACTTGGAGAGCAATGCGCCGCGAATGGCAGAGGACAACATCTCCCGTGATGCCTCGGTCACTACCAAAGATCTACACGCCCCTTGACTCAAAGCACGACTGAGAGCACGTAGGCACAACTTCTGATAATGTTTTGAGTAGTTGATAAGTACACTAAAGCTACGACAGGTACGCACCGAGGATAGAACGGGTGGTTCTCTTACAAATGGCCACCATCGTCTTTTGCACAGCAAACAAAATGGCTCAGACCACGACGAGACAATGTTTGATTGCACATTTAAAGAGGTTTGGTAATGCAAGAGAGACGCACTTGCTGTTTTCCTCCACTCACAGCCCGTCAGTGACTTTGCTTCCGGGAACGAGATGGTTTTCCAGGGCTACCGGTGTAAGATTTATGTCCCATGGGAACGCAGGCAGATCCGCAGCAGGACGAATAAGAAGGGGAGCCCTGGCGCTCAGTGGAGCCGCAGCAGTGACAGCAGCAGCGGCTGTAGCCGGGTTTTTAGCCAATGCTAACCACTTCCAGTGTGCAGATATGGCAAAGAGAGTCCCCCCAGACGCTGAGGAGAAGGAGCAAGAGAGGGACATCTTGGAGAGATGCCGGGGGTTCATGTCTCCTCCGGTGACCGACATCGGCGTGCTGCAGGGGCGGAGAGAGGAGATGCTTACGAAGATGGAGATGTTGATCATGGAGACGCAGGCCGATTTCTGCAGAGCCCTGCAGGAGGTGGACGGTGGGGTGTTCAAGGTGGACCGATGGGAGAGGAAAGAAGGTGATAGAGTAACGACAAATTGCAGAGATCAATGTGGAGCATGACAGATAATTTTCATCCAATTCATCATAAAGTGCATGGTGTTTATGAGATTCTCCAAGTACTGATGTTTCAAGCTTGCTGAATGTTTTTGCATCATAAACTGACAAAAATCCTAATCTGCTAATTACCAACAAATTTCATGTCAATCGTTTTCAGTTCATTCCACTCATGACCCTGTGTGTGCGTGCGCGTGTGTGTGTGTGTGTGTGTGTGTGTGTGTGTCAGGTGGCGGAGGAATCAGCTGTGTAATGCAGGATGGAAAGGTGTTTGAGAAGGCAGGGGTGAATGTGTCAGTGGTCTTTGGAAACCTGACAGAGGGGGCCGCCAAGCAGATGAGGAGCAGAGGGAAAGTCCTCAAAGGGAAAGATGGTGAGCTCTTGAGCAGAAGACGTGTGGTAACCTGTGTTCATGGCTTCTTCTCATACACACACAGATGTTAACTGATTGTTACATCTACTACCAGAGCTCTGCTCTTACTTTGTACTTCTTGCCCTTAACAGTAAAACATGTCATTTTTGACATTGTGCTCTGTGTCTTCTCTCAGGGAAGCTGCCGTTTTGTGCCATGGGTGTGAGCTCCGTTATCCACCCCAAGAACCCCCACATCCCCACAGTGCACTTCAACTACAGATACTTTGAGATAGAGGAGGAAGATGGTGAGTGTGTGACTGTCAGTCCATGACGTCAGCAGTTGTGTCTTAGTGTCAGTGACACTATTGAGTACGTGAATGAATGATAACCCTTGTTTCCTTCCTCCTTGTCTGTGTATGTTTTGTGTGTGTGTGTGTGTCTGTGTGTGTGTTCCAGGCACTAAGCAGTGGTGGTTCGGTGGAGGAACAGATCTGACTCCAGTTTATATAAATAAAGAAGATGCATTTCACTTTCACAACACCTTGAAGGAGGCCTGTGACAAACACCACCCGCAGTACTACCCCAACTTTAAGAAATGGTACAGTTTGATTCAAGATTAATCCCCTGCTAGTGAAGCTCCACATATGCATGTGTGAACTTCAGCACTTACTCATCTGCACGCCTGATTTCTGTGTATGTGTGTGTGTGGATTACAATGGGTGTATCCTCGCTGTAAGATGATGATAAGAGGAAGTCTCTGCCTAAAATCTGCAGTTGCAGAAAAACCGTTGAGCCATGAGGCTGGTCAGTTAATGACCACAAAGCATATGAAAGGAATGGGTGTGGTTTATCTGATTTGGCTCATAATAAGTACATTTTGTCATCATCACGTACATCACGTACCTCATGTAGTGCAGTTTTGGCTCTCCATGGTACAACTGAATCTTCCACCATGCACCTGACACATACACTGACATGGAAAGTAAATGATCTTCCAAACCAATTTTTCTGTTCTCTAGGTGTGACAGGTACTTCTATATTGGCCACAGAGGAGAAACTCGAGGCATAGGAGGGATCTTCTTCGATGACTTGGACTCCCCGACTCAGGAAGAAGCGTTCAACTTTGTCAAGAGCTGTGCCCGCACTGTGGTGCCCTGTTACCTGCCCATCGTATACAAACATCTCAATGACTCCGTTACTGATGATGAAAAGGCGTGGCAGCAGGTACGACGAGGCAGGTGAGTAAAAGACACACAAACGAACATGTGGCTGTTAATTAGTAATGCATACATTTTACATCGGCAATTGTTAAAAGGATAGGATAATCTCAGTTCAATAACTCAAGACTCCAGTTTCTTCTTCTTATTTCAGAAAGCACACTCATAACTTACTACCTTACTTCTATATCTACAGTAGTATCTGCTAAAGTCTTAGTAGATGCTTTCAGTCACTCATCACTTGCATTGTTTGCTCAGCTATTGAAGCTGCAGTTTTCAAATTAGCTATACTTAACAAACCTAACCTTGATCCTTGAGTCCATCATAAGTAAAGGCTAAATTTCCCTCCTCCACACATAAAATTTCATCTTAAAAAGTCAAACGAACCGTATCAACACAAACATTGGAACTTTAAGAGAAGTGATCCATCGCAGTTAATATTTAGTGTCCTTTATTTAAAAATGATTATGAAAAAGCTTTGGTGTAGACTCCCTGCACAGCCTGTGTGGTCCAAAGCTGGAGCAGATCCTGGCAGAGCTTACTGCCTCAGCGGGGAGTCATCTAGCGAGAGACTAACAACACAGAGAATGAGCAGAAGAGTTAGTTTATGAAAGGGAAGACACATGGTAGTGAGCCAGAAACTGAGACGGGGATTGGATGGGTGAGATAATATGGGGAGGGATGAGGAGAAAGAAGAGGCTACACTAGACTGAATGGTGAGTGTGAGTGAGCCTTGGCTCAGTCTAATCAGTGACGTTAAGTAAACTGTACATATTGCATAAAAGTTGTGAGTGATTTTGAAGGCATTTGAGCTATTGACGAGCTCATAAATGCATCAACCTGGAAGAAAGTAATCATTGTCCAACAATAACATTTACCAAAAGTAAGGAATAAATAATAAATATTCACTCTGCTGGATTGCCTACATAGCTCAAGCAAGTTTTAAATCAAGTACTGGAAAACAAACCAAAAGCTGGCTGTGATGAAACTAAATCCTCATTAAAAATCCAAAATGTATGGTTTGCAGGTTGCTGTGGACGAGTTAATTATTTAATAAAGCGCAACAGATCTTAACTTAAGGTGTCATAAATCATGCGTCTACAGTAGTTTTTGTCTGTTTGTGTTGTAGATATGTGGAGTTCAACCTGGTGTATGACAGGGGAGTGAAGTTTGGCTTGGCCACACCTGGCTCCAGAATTGAGAGCATCCTCATGTCCCTCCCCCTCACTGCCAGGTAAGACATCACCTGTCTGAGGCAGCCGTCGCCTCTGCTCTTATGTGGCAGTAATGAGCTGTCTGCGTTGCTTGGTAACAAACTCACCTTCCATCCTCAGGTGGGAGTACATGCACGAGCCTGCCAAAGGTACCCTGGAGGCTGAGATGCTGGAAGTGTTACGAAACCCCAAGGAGTGGGTGTGACCGCAGTGTACACAGGTTTACACAGGTTTACACGTCAATATGGACAAAACATCCAGGAAACCGTCTTTATTGGATTTTATAAAGGTGTAAGCTGTTTGATGCGATCAGCAGCTGTTAACAACGTGTTTACCAAAATAATATGAACTTTTTTTTTTTTTTGCATTAGCCTGAAGAGTTTCTTAATCTCCACCGGTACTTTTCTCTTTCCTGTTTGCTACGTTTTGTCAAATCAGTCTTGTTAACACTTAATCACTGGAGATGTGAATAAGTGAAAATTAGACACCGTGTTGTTAAATGCAGTGACTGAGCTTTGTGCCAGTAATTAATTACTGCCTGGCAAAGTAAAGCAAGACTAAATAATGTAACTTCACAGGGCCATTAGGTCATCTCACATTGGTGATGTGCCCCTTTTAAGAAGTGTTTGTGTCAAACACTAGCTGTGTGTGTGTGTGTGTGTGTGTGTGTGTGTGTGTGTGTGTGTGTGTGTGTGTGTGTGTGTGTGTTTTTTCTATGCCTGAGCTAAATGTGGCTTGCTCTACTTGAAGCTATCTGAGCCCTACTCTCCTCTGCTCTTTAACAAGGCACTGAAAGGGAAACAAGGACAAACAGCCACAGTGTTTTGTATGTGTACTACTCACATCAACTGTTAATAAAACTGGTTTTCATGTTTAAGAGCATCTGCTCAACACAATGGGTTATTTTTTGACAATCAAGGCTGAATAATATGAATGAACTGTTCCCCGTTGACCCCCATTTACATTGTGGTTGGTCTTTCATTTGTAGTTAATGAGTCACTTCCTCCTTTGTTTGAACAAAGGTGAACGGTACTTGGATCTTGTATCATGCTCCACAGAGAGGACAAACATGGATCACAAGCCAGGTGGTTCCGTGAAGACAGAAGACTGTCTTCATAACAACCCTTCATGAGATGTGTCCTTTAACAAAAATTTTTTTTTTTTTTCATTGATCATTGAACATTAAAACCAGTTACCTGTTTTTAACGTTGTAGCGGATCAGTGTATATCTTTTTGTTGCAGCACCTGATTCAAAGTACATTGAACTTTTACTGAGTTAACTACTCAAATCCAACACCCATTGTAACAGTTTCATTCTTAATTTCTTGTGACTCATTTTACGCATGTTCCTCTGTTCAGTCTCTCACAACTTTGAGTCAGTTGTGAAAGACTGAACAAAGCTCAGGACTGTGTCATTGTCTTGTTTGTAAAACGATGACTGTTTGGGGAATCCAGCAGGAAGAACTGTAGAAAACTGGTTTAGACACTCGCGTACCAGTACAAAAATAAATTTTTACTCATTTGATTAAGTTCTTGAGAAACTGAAAGAAATTCAACACGGAATATTTTAAAATGTTTTATTACAAATTAATTCAAGCTTTTGCACATATCAAGGATTTATAACATTTTGTTTGTTTGATAAGGCATTGTAAAAACAGGGCTCTGTAAGTAATAGTACAACTGACCTTACCAAAATGGCTACCCCTACCAGCACAACTCAGTTCAAGGTCATAGCAAGTGCTGAGGTTCAAAGGTCAACTCAGTACAAAGTACAATAACAATAAGAGTCAGTGCTCAAAGTCTGTGAGGTGTAGATAGGAAATGTGTAACATTTATCAGTATCAAGTGAAAATTAGACATATTTGGTTTTTAGAGTGTACGCAGCAACATTGCATATAGATTATGAGCACTTTTTCAGATTACAGTGACATCGTTATTGCTGAGAGTCACACTGAAGATATCAAACCACTCTGTCCTAGTTTCCATTTAACAGCTCATTTTGAGCTTACACACAAAGTGCCTTCTTTTATTCACAGACTGGTGTATAATCATCACATTAGTATCAATGTGTTCACTGCATTCCTATGCAGTAAAAACAATCTCACTGTAACTTACTTTCACACACAGGCTATACATATTTATATACAGGTACATCAGACATGCTAAACATGGACTCTGTCCATAATGAAATTAAATACAGAGCCTTTCCCCTCTGATAACTCTTTTCCCAAAAGCCTCTGTCTCTATTGCTTTCTGTCCCACATTCCTGTGCAAGTCACTCCAAAACTTACATTTACTGTACTGCAAACCTATTTGAAGTATCCTCTGTGTACTTTTAGTGAAACTAGCACAGCAGAAGACTTTGTAGCAATATTCAACTCAGTTACATTTGCTTTAGGGGAAAGATTTTCACAGTTAAAGCAGGCTCTGAGCAACTGTCAGCGGCCCAAACATAAGCATGGACTAGCGAGCACTGACCATTGACAAACGGTGCAGAACCAGATCCAACCTCAAGTGTACAGACCAAGCTGCATGCATTACCAAAATGTAAGCACATATGACACACATCCACAAAATTTTTTTCAGCACGCCCTTTAAAACTGATGGCCTTTACCTTGAGCTCAAAAACATTCACAAGTGTATACTGAAGTTGGGCCAATGCATTAGTTTGACAACTTGATTGTTTAAACCTACATTAAATGGTATTTTTGATATCAACAATGAATCAAATTAATGACTGTAATTTGGAAGAGTCACTAATATTGCATTATAATGCTTCCTTAACCACCCAATATACAACTGTGGACAGTGATTTACCAGTTTACAAGCTCAGACAAGCCAGACATACACTGCCTGCCCAGCATGACACTGCAAAGAGCTGAAGTAAATGAGCGACTGGTGACCCAGATATTTTTGTCATGAACTGGTCAACTAAACCAGAGCTAACAAGAAAGTACTTGACTTAGATTAGTCATCTAGGCGTGAACAGTTGTATAAAACTCGTGTTGCTCTGATGAAGATGAGGTGAGTAACACAGATTATCTTGTAACAATGGCGCATTTTAAGGCCTGGGATATATTAGAGAGTAAATGAGCAGTTGGTTTTCGTAGTCAGCATGTTGGATGCAGCAGAAATGGGCAGGTGTAAAGACATAAACGACTTTTATGTGTATGATTAAAAAATAGTTTGCTACTCTAACATGCTAGCTATAACAAACGATAGACCTGATTTTGAATTTGTTTTTGATTCTTCTGCCCCCAGGTGGTCAAAAATAATTGAATGCAACTTTAATAAGTCTGAGTTTCACTGGAATTTTTTTGTGGTTTTAAATGCTGTTGTTTGTTTGATCTTGCAAAACAAAAGTTTTGCAGTATAGAAAACTGTAAATGGAAACAGTGAGTACTTACTTTTGAGCAGTCAAATTTAAACATAGAAAAAGGAGCAAAACATCTATTATTAAGCATTCAAGTCTAAAAATTGGCACTAACCTTCAATAAAGCATTGGTCCAAACCCTATATACACTTAGAATAGTTGTCCTTCATTATGGCAACCCTAACCTTTTCTTCTTTACACCACATGCAACATTTGTTATGCCTGCAGTTAAATAATTTGCTACAGTGTGACAGCATAGATGCAACTTTAGGAAATTCAGCAGAGGTGTTGGTTGGTTTTGGTATTGCAGTATTATTTGCTCCTTTCTGCCAACACTTCATGTCGATGATGAAAAGTTAGTGCAAATTTCAACAGCACTGGCTCTGGCAAAGATTGCATTAGTCCATTGACCAGACAATTATTAGTGTTTCTGTTTGTGTTGAATGAGGAAGGCTGGTGAAACCACAATAGTGGCTTTGCTAGATGATAAGATAGTCTTAGTGTAGGTTAGGGCTTTTGTTGGGGTGGTAGTGAAGGACAGCTTTACTTCCCAGGGCCATTGACACTAGCAGCGCTGGTGTTGACTATATCCTCGTACTGTGGAGGTGGCTCCGTCTCTATCTGGACATCTGCATGGCCGACAGCCTCCTCATAAGATGGCGGTGGGTCTCCAGCACTTCCTCTCCCTGATGTGATCTCTGAGCCTGGATAAGCTGGGCTGCTGTGGACACTGAGTTCTGATTGGTCACCATGGTGGTAATCCCTCCCCCAATGGTCCATAGAGACCACTGACAGAACGTGGTCGTGATGCGAGTGTCCCAGGCTGGGGCTACGCTGTGAGCGCTTGCGGGAGTGGCAGCGCCAAACAGTGATGGCAACGGCGGCGATGATGAACACAACCAGCAGCAATGGCACTATCAAGTAGAGAGAGTGGACTCCACCCACCACTGTCTCCAGCCCTCCAGATGGACTGCTCTCCCTCACATATTCCTCCCAGAACCGTCTCTGCAGCCAGTCAGAACAAAGACACATACAGTCAAAAAGATTGCTAGAATATTTTCTTCAAGACAATACTCTGCTACATTCATGCAAGCTACAGTGTAATCACGGTGTCCAAAAACTGTTTCCAAAACCCAAAGTCATGGCACACACAGTGTCCACTGTATGAATACTTTTTATACGGATCACTGCAACACAAAGGCAGCAGACAACAACACCCAAACAAAAAGAGAGACCACTGCACGTCTATCTACGTGACTTTGCTCTCTGGCCGCTCACAATAGTTTCACAAATACGCCTCCCTCTAGCATGCACTCGGCTGTTCTTCCTGCTGATAAACATCACTTCCTGAAAAAACACCAACATTCCACAAGCTACCAGTCTTGGCACAGGATTTATTGCTGGACATATGAACCCTACAAAAGAGCACCGAGAGGAATAGCTTGAATTTTTTTTCATATGGTGGCTGGTATCAGTTACTCAGCAGTAGTAATATTGATTTGTGGATTTTTAGCTCTGGCTGGGACTCCTGTTTCCTGCTACTGTTCCAAATAAAAATTAATCAGAGTTTTTGTACTATCCTGTTGATACTTGTGTGTTTTTGCTTATTGTGTTGTTGCTTGTACTTGTTGTTTAATGTCCGCATGAGCTGTGATGAATTTTTGTCAACCTGGCACAAGCTGACCAGGAAATCTCTGAACACATGACTTTTTGCAGGAGTTAATATCCCTATATTGTATTATATTGTATGTACTGTGTGTATTTAGTTTTCAGGAGAGGAATTATTGTAGGTCTGATGTGGTGTTTCACTCGTTCCCTCACCGTCTTCTCATCGTTCTCAAAAGCCTCACGGGCCTCCTCATAGGTGCAGACTTCTTCACGGCACTCCCTCTGGATGTCACCCTGCTTCATCTCCTCCAGCAAGAAGTTTGCCCTGCGCAGCCGCCGCAGCACAGAGTGGGCTGCGTCCGCCGGCAGGAACACTGAGAGGAGGGAGATAGGGGGAGAAGTGGAGGTGGAGAGAAGAGACAAGGGCAAAGAGGGGGAAAAGATGTGAGATTTAGAGATTTGTGAGAGAGAAAAAAAAAACATGAATCAAGATAATAGGTGGAGACATTAGGGGTAGGGATGAGTCAGCAAGCACAACAGCAGGGAGGAGACAAAGGGGTAGAATTAAGCAAAGATAGAGAGTACTGAAAAATAGAAGAGGATAGAGATGCCAAAAAAATGCAAAAAGGGGAAAAAAGGGAGAGAGAAAGAGGTGGGGACTGAAACAAAGGCAGTAGAGCAGAGCCGAGCGCTACCCAGTGCCCACATTTCTGCATAAAAACAAAAGTTCCTTTGATTTAGGCATCCATCCATGGGCCACATAAGAGAAACTGGAGGAATTAACTTAGTGAGACACAGCGTCGCTCTGTTTCACACATCCCGGACAAGAACATAAACTCTCCGACAGAAACTGTGCACAAGATGCCGCAACATGCCCTGGTAATGTATGATGTGCTACCGTACTAACAAGTAATGGCCTCTGTGTGATGAGTTCAGAGGTGTGATCAGCACGAGACTTGAAAAGAAATAAATAAATAAATAAGCTGCAAAAATGCAGGGAAACAAGAAATACCCCTAGAAAAGAATGGAGCATTGTGTGCTAACGAAAACAGAAAAAACCTGAAGAATCACATTCCAATGACTAAATTGTGTTTGTCAAACAATGTTGAAAATCTACACAATAGAAAAGGAAAATAAAGAACAAGAAATTGGAAAAGAGTTTCTAAATATACCGAGTGATGAAGTTCATGTAAATCTCAATAGACTTACCACTCCCCATGATTCCTGCGGGTCTGTTTAGGGTGATTTATCTGCAGGAAAACAAACACACATTAATAAATAGTTTTGAACCTGCAGATACACACCGGACAATAATGAACTTTGGCCCCATTTCAGAAAATTACACCTCTTCCTCTGTTTCTTTCTTAAGATAAACAGTCATTTAATGTGACATAAGAGCCAGCGAGCATTACTGTTGGGTATTTGACTCCTGCACTACAGAAATTACCTAATAAATTCTAGTGACTAGTGGATAATGCCACATTTTCCTTTAAAAGTGGATAGTTAAGGTTAACTAAAAGTGAATACAGTACATAGAAATAGTTGTATGATATGTCAGACATTTCCTCCGTGCTTTGGGGAAAAATAACACTTGAAGATAAAATGAAGTGATAGCTACTAATATTGTTTTAACGAGCTGCTGTTAAAGGGCGTTGCTGCGTTGTGAAAGTGAGACATCCTTGACCGAGGTGTCGGTGACCAATGGCGGCTATAGGCCAGTGTTACACATGGATGTGTTACGGAAATCCTGCTCGTAGCTGCCCAAAATAGAGCAGCGGAGACATCACTAACAAAGCGCCGCCGCCCCGTTACTCACATAATCACAGCGACGAATCAACAAATGGAAGCTGCATTGTTCAACAACATTGTTCAACACTGTTGGCTGAGCTTAACCGCGGCTGTTACCGGCCTGTTCTCGTCCGTACGGCGGTAGGTCGGTGAGCGGGCTGAGGCTGGTGGTTAGCGCCCCGTGTATTGACAAGCTGGGGATGATTTGTAGGATCAGTTCGCCTCCAGCCTCGGATGCGATTTAACGAGCGACACACGATTCAAACCACACAGGGGGTAGATAGAAAGTCCTCCGCTGTATACGACAGGTTTTACTTCGTGTCGAAACAGTCTGTCGATACGGAAATTAAAGTTAATCACACCAGCTTACCTCTTTTTGTCCCCAAAAAATCGCAGAAACGGTCCCTTGTCTTCTCTGCTGCTCCTGAGTGCAGCGCAGGCGCATCAGCTGTGTTTGCGTATAGCGGATCATGAACTGCCCATTCCCCCCAATTAAAGGGACAGTCCACATATCAACACAGATTACCCTTATCACTAATGACAACATACTATCACTACGGATATGTAACCCCAGATAACGGAATTTAAACAGCCTTAGTATTTGTCTTAATTGGACTCAGAAATTGAAATTTGAAATAGGTCTAATGTTGGATATTTACTGAATTTAAGCTCTAAACAAACGTATTGTTTTTCTACATGTATACCAGAAAACAAATTATATAGGCTACGAAGATAAAAGCACATGATTAGTATGTGTTGAAATATTCCTTAAATTAAAATTTAAATAAATTAATAAAAAATGAAATAAAAATAA
Source organism: Seriola lalandi dorsalis (assembly GCF_002814215.2). NCBI lineage: Eukaryota > Metazoa > Chordata > Actinopteri > Carangiformes > Carangidae > Seriola > Seriola lalandi. Next base: position 876,282 of record NW_019522683.1, on the reverse strand, counting down.
ATACATTTAAAAAGACCATTTATCTCCATATCTTTATTTCAGACCACACATACACTTCTGTGCTGTTTATAGAACTAAGTTGTGGAAACATAGTAACTCTTCTACAACAAATGATTCTAACTAGAATAATTTCCATTGTGTACCTACCAAACTATACCAGTTTACCGAGGTTACTATTCCTCTCAGTGTTGTACAACAGTTTCGGGGAAAAAAAAAGTCACAGTTGTACCCTTGCCTGGAAAAGCCAGCATATCAAATAATCATATCAAAATCACAGCTGGTAATTAAAAAGTACATATTTGAACATCAGTGCAGTTTGTACAGTCCCCTCCTGCAAATACTTCTTTAAAAGGAAAAGGGAGCCAGCCTGTTTAAGATATCTGTGCTACAAAGAGGAAAACTGACACACAAAACAGGTAAAAAAGAAAATTCAGACCAGCAGCAACACAAGAAGAGGGAGAATTGCGAGAGTACTATAGTGAACCAGCTCTTCTATAGTAAACTTTAAAAAAACAGATGGTTAGAAAAAGGAAATTAATTCACAATGATGTTTTCATGGAGATTTACCTCACCCAAAATATCATTAAGGAATGTGACTTTAAATTTAACAAGATTCTGAGGTACATACAGAACTTTCAAGTTGACCCCTTTGGTGTACATGTGTACACTGAAACAGGAATAAGCATAGTTGTGCAACACCTGAGAAAGACCTTACAGACTTTATACCTAAATGCAGGTACAGGTAATGTTGCATCCAAAGTTCCTGGTCAGACCAAAAGACTCCTTTACCACTTTCTCACTCTTCCTGGAAGTGGTCAGATTTGCACCTTCACTTCCAGTCTGTGAAATGCTGACAAATGAACACTATACCACCAATCACTGTCAACGACTTGGACAGGGTTTTGCTCTTTGTTTAAAACGGAAGACGTGGAAGGATATTAGAGTGTTCACAGTGCTACATACTGTAAATGCTCTGCACACGTGCTCAAAGCTGTCACTCAGTCAATGGGGGAAAAAACAGCTGACAAAGGTTAGAAGGATTTTGCAACATTTGCACTTTCCAAGTTGCAAAACACTACCTCAATGACCACAGCACTCAAAATCTTTTGCTCACTGTGTGCTGACACTAATTGGCAAACACCACACTAAAACTGCTCTGGATAATCTGAAGACCATGCAGGACTTGATAAAACAACACAAGATTCCCGACATGCAAGAGACAGAAAAATTAGAAGACAGCCCCTTTTCTCAGGAGGAAGATGATGGATGAACTGAATTGAATTAAAGAAGGTCTTACAGTACAGGGAGAGCTTGAAAAAGTGGATGCCGAGACCCGCATGATGAGGAAAATCCATACTTCTGTCCAGGTGTTGTCGATGTCCTGTTTGAGGGCTACCTTGGCATTTCCCCCTTGGTGGTCCCCCCTGGTCTGCTGTTGGGGAACTTGAAAGGAACACAAACTGCCATGTGGAGAGATGGTTTGGAATTGTTTATCAGTCAATTCTGAAAAAGCAGGGTCGATTGAGGCCAGGGACGAAAATGTAGGGCTCTCTACAGGGGAGATACAGAGATACCGCATGTTTCGTAACTTCTCTGAGCAGTTAGTCCGTAAACCCATGCAACCAAAAGACTTCACTCAACCTCAGGAGAGTTGGGCAAAGAAAGACAGACCAAAGCAGACCACACTGCTGGCTCTAAATTTTACAGTGCTGCAACCACTGTTCCAGTTCAAATTCAAGACAAATACACCATACAAAACTGCATTGGTCCACAGTTGCACAAGTTTGAAAAAAAATGACATGACACTTTGAACCAAAGTAACTTGGAATCTTCACTACAAAGAGAATTGTCCAAAATTATTGTATCTTTCTTCTTATTGGTAATAAAAACAAAAGGAGGTCCTTGCACTAATAATGTAATGGCAATTCTACTTTCCAAAGTTTGGTTTGCCCACTTTCCAATTGCTGTTACTTCACAGGTGGGGATGAGGAATGAGCTCATGCAGACTCAAAGACTGGCTTTTTCAGACATTTTTGCGGTTTAGTTTGTAGTTTATTGCAACATCTGAATAATAAGATGAACATACCAGTTTCCAATACTGTGTTGCTCTGTTGCCGATCTGGTGAGAACTGTGTGCCCTCCCGCCACTTGTGCCTACCTCTTCCTGTCACCTCCTGCCACCTACACTCTAAGAACTTCATCATCCAGCACCAGATCCAGTTTGTACAATGACTGCTTCTTTTGACACCAGCTTCTAGTACAGATTGTTCTTCTTTGAATCATTTTCTTTGAAAGAGATGACTGTATCTCCTCCCATTCCAATGAATTACAGTTATTTATTATTACACAATATATATTTCTGCAGTATTAGCCTGACATATTGTGCACATCTGTATGTTTCTCTGTGTGGAATATCATCTGAATGTTGAAAACAAGTCTCCCTCTGGGACAATAAAGACTCCCCACCTGCTTTAATTTTGCTTTTACTTTTTTTGCTCATCAACTAATCAGCTGTGGTGCACTGCCAGCAGGTTATTGATGGCAGAGGAAGAGACAAGAGTCATCAATTTGTTTCCATGCGGTTTAACTTTTGCTTAATGTTCTGTGTCAGTCAATTTAAAATTTCAATCTCAGCAGTAGCATTTTGTACCTCACACATGTGATCACGTGTGTTAATGTAACCCATCAGCAGCAATGTTACATTAGCATTGATGACTTTTGTTGCTGTGTGGTTAGACCAGAACACTCTGTATGTGTGTGTGTGTGTGTGTGTGTGTGTGTGTGTGTGTGTGTGTGTGTGTGTGTGTGTGTGTGTGTGTGTGTTTCTTCTTTCTCACCCATCGAGTCTCTACTGATTACAATCTGTAATCATCAGTAATGATGTTGAAAGACTTTGCCGCCAGGAACAGTTGACCTACACTCCTGTAGCTCAAAGACACACAGACACACAGACACAGACACAGACAGACACAACGACACACACACACATACACGCCCAAATCAAAGCTGCTGTGAAGGACTGAAAGAGGGATTTTCCCCATCATAATATAAACCTGCCTATAAAAGAAGTAATACATGTATTTGGTTGTGATTGATTAAATTGATTTATTCATCACTGTTTTCTTTAATTCAGTGGTTCCACCAACCAGCAAATAACATTTTACATGCACTGACTGGGAATTAACAAGGACTCTAACACAGATGTTTGTATTTCTATTTAAATGTAACTCTGAAGTTAATTTTCTTTTGTTTTAAAAAGTGTGTGTAGACACATGTGCATGTGTGGGTACGTGTCTGTGTTAATCAATATGGATTCATTCCGAGATTCTTCCCTAAGGACAAAGAATTAGCCAAGTTCAATTAGGAAAAAAATGAGCAGTGTAAGCTTCCCTCAGCTCAGAGTGTGTGTGTGTGTGTGTGTAAGATAGAAAATAGGGTGTTAAACAAAGCGTAACCTGAAGAGACAGAGCAGAGAAAGAGAGTAAGAAAAGCAGTCAAAACCACTAAAACTTCTTTTCCCACATTGGATGGAAGTTAAATGGTTGCAGTCTTGGCAATATCCCACAGAAATTTGACATTACTCCCCAAAAATACAGCAGCAAAACCTCTAAAACAGCATTTGCACCCCCACAATTTTCCTGGTTACGCACTGTCTTTAGGCACCACAATGTCCACTGACAGAAACTCATATTGTACATAAAGCCTTGAAATAAAAAATAGTTTTTAAGAAGCCATAATAAAAGGTTGATAAGTTTGAAAGTTTTCTCTGTTGTGCTTTTGACTGTGGTCTCTTGTGGATGATGTGACCAGGTTATAGGTCTAAATTGTTTTTTTTCCTTGTAATGCAGCATTCGATACAGTTAAGTCAGTTTGTGATGTTCACTACTAGTATGATGAAGTGTTTTATGTTTTTGATTGTCCCCATTTTTTTTATAACTGTTGGTAACTTTTCAGATTAACAGTCTATTATAAGCTACTCAGTTTGAAAATGTGTATAAATGTTTATTAAATGATACAATTAAAGAAATAAATACTCTACAGTATTTATTCCTTAAGAATAAGTTATAGATATAGTCTATGTGACAGAATACTAATAATACTGACAGGAGCCATTCTGCTGCATATTCGGTACTTTTAGTACAGTAAATTTTGTTGCTAACACATCTGTGGCTATTTTCTATTTTAGTCAAAATATGAATAAAAAACTTTTACTTGTAACTTTAGTGGCCTATTTGTATTAGGCTGTATAAGTATTTTTTCAACAGTGTGAGAGAGATCGGAACACTTCCTACACCACGGCTGTTTATCAGTGGAAATGATTAAAATACACCATCCATCCATGAAAAGCTGCACACTTCAATTCCCACATTGTTCTTGTCCCTTCATCAGTGAACATGAGGACTACACAGAAAGAGACAGAGGGAGAGATGCTGCGTAACTGGGAGCGGACGTAGGCACTAGGACCCAGCAGGTGCAGCCCCGTGTTATTTCAGTGATGTTCAGCTCACTCCCGTCAGCAGCGCGCTGGGACCACAGCAGCGGCAGCAGCGTCTTCTGGACTCGGGACGCGGAGTGAGCGGCGGTCCCCATCCTGCTACCCACAGCACGGGCACGGGCAGGGGGGACTACCACAACTTCAACCTGACTCCTTTTGTAAACTTGAAGAACGACACATACCCCCGCCGCGTTGACACACGTGTTCTTCTCCTTCTTTTTTTCTCTTTTTGTTTTAAATGAGTGAGTTACTTTAGATAGGCAATGGCTTCATCCGTGAGCGGCGGAGAGGAGGTCCGGGTGTCGGCGTTGACGCCCCTGAAGTTGGTGGGACTGGTGTGCGTCTTTCTAGCACTGTGCCTGGATGTCGGCGCCATGGTGAGCCCGGCGTGGGTCACGGCAGATGACCAGTACTACCTGTCCCTGTGGGTGTCCTGCTGGAAGCCCGTTAGCTCCGTGGAGTGGTCCTGCAACAGCACTCTGGCCACGGGTGAGAGACACGCTCATGTGCCTGTAGCCTACACTACTGATGGGGTGATGCGCCACCATGTTGTTTGGAACTTTTACACCGGTTGGGTGTTGTAGTTTTAGGGATGTTGCACCCTGGAAATGGCAGAACATGGGGTGCAGACAGACACCCACATTCATATTCAAATGAAACTCAGATGCACCGCGCGCAGGGATAACAAAGGGTCCCTGCAGACGGTGAGCTGCTGAACCAATCTATTCTGTGGGTGAGAATTATAAAACACCACCCTAGAGAGTGCTAAATGTTAATTACTTTATAATTAGCGATTGCCTGCTTAATTTAAACTGCAGAATGTTTCTACATGAAATAAGACAGTGAACAATGGGGTGCACATTACTGTTTTCCAAGAAAGTCTGATGAATAATATACCTTTATAACTTGGATTTTTTTTTTTTTTTTTTTTTTTATCTGGCTAGTTAAGTTTTTCCCCGAAACATTTGCCCATTGCGACACTGAAAGATGTGGGAATTTTGCCCCGCCAGGAGCGGTCCAGCTGGGGTTTCATTTGGCCTTTTGTTGCGCACAAAATGAGCCTTTGTGTGGGTTTCTTCACCGGCCAAGGAGCGAGGGCAACTCAGAGCAGAGAACTCCCCAGAGATCCAGATGCCTGGAGATTAGTAACCAGGGAAACAAGTGAAGCACTCCAGAAATGCTGATTTTCTCTATTAGGGAAACTTCTGTTATGGAGTCCCCATTAAGCTTTGTCTGGAAGCATTTCATATTTCCACCACAGCTGGTCATTCGGGAGAGAAAAAAAAGAAGGTGGTTGAACTGAGCAGCATTAACAACAATCAATGATGTCAGGAAATGCCTTAACCTGGCAACTATTAATTCTTATGTGATCTAAATCAACAGTCATTTACTTTAATGTTCATTTTTTTTATTGCAACTGATCCAGCTCTGGCAGGTCGTTAGGCCACAGTTTGTGGTATTAGGTTGCAATGGATTGTAAGGTGCACCAAATTACAAAATGTTACAATATAATCAAAGTCCAATACAAGCACCACAATATGTAGCCTTGAAATTGCCAAAATTGATAAGAAAAACTAAAAGTTCTGGACTTCTGTCTGTTTTTTTTTGCATCCACCTGCTGTAAATTATCATAGCCTCATATATTTGATATATTTGTGTGTGCTTTTTTCAGTATGATTTTTACCAGGCTCAAAGTTGTCTGAACTCTGTTCCGCAAATATAAAAGCAGGTTCATCCTGCACTTTATCCCTGACTATAGGTTCTTACATTTTGTGTGCGTCTACGTGTGCTCCTACTGTATATATATATATTTATTTTGTTTGCCGCCTCTGACTTCTTCCTGTGTTCTAAGTTGTGAACTGTGTTTGTGTTAGACTGACAAAACGTTTTCTTTCTGTCTGAGAGATGAGTAACTGTGGGTCATGCTGGCCCCGATCCTCCTCTGTCAGCGCAGACAAAGTGCACTTTGGTGCCTTATAAAGACATGCAGTCTCCGTGTCAGCTCTCAGCTCTCAGCAGCAGCATACCACAGTAAATGCACACAGCAAACTGCCCATTTCCTCAGGCTTTTGCTTGGCTAGGCTTATTGATTTGAATCCCAGTAATCAGTTTCTACCCCCCCTCTCGTCAGCCCCCCAATATTTCCTCAGTGTCATGCTCCGGGCATTAAATAAATCCTGTTAGTCTGAAACACCAGCTGGCCGCTCAGATGTTTTGAGCTTGTACAGCAAGGCCTGCATGCGTGTGTCTGGGAAAACAAAATAATATGGGGTGTGAATTAGAAAGTAGACATCATAAGATATTGTCTTGTTACAGACACATATCTCTTTCCGTTTCTCTCGCTCTATCTCTCTTACACACACGCGCACACACTTAGGCATGGGGGTCAGAGGTAAAGTATAAAAGATACAGCCTCGACACAGAGCTAGGAATGTGGAACGGTCGTGCAAGAGAAGTGTGTGTGGATGCCAGGTTGGTGTGAGATGAGGGGACAAATGTGGAACCAGTGTGCGAGTGAGTCCAGCTCTATCAGACGCAGTTATGGCAAAGCATATTAATAATATAATACGTTATCGATCCCGTATTTGTGGCGGTTGTCTTCTCTTAGAGGGGGGTCACGGCACAGTGTGGGCTACATAGAGCTGGTAGGGCTTAAGGACTCTGGGCTCTGGCACCAGGGACCTCTGGTTGAAGATCTTCCCGCTACCTACACTTCTCCATCCTGCTGCCCTGAGCAAGTGATTTTGAGTGTGTGTGACAGCCAGAGAGATACTCGAGGCTCTTCTGTGACACAAATCTTCCCACCATTGTCTCAGACAAAGAAACTAAAATGTGGCCCTGAAGGATTTTTTCAAATAACACTTCAACAGTCCCTGACATGCACACAGGGGACTATAATTAATGCTCAGATTGGATCTTGTGTACTGTATCTCCTTTTCCATCTGTCATCATGCGGGGCTCAGATTAATAGTTTGGCGCTCCCTGCTCTTCGAAGCCTTTAAGCACTCCAACTCTGGCTGTGTTTCTTGCACAGCGTACAGGGTGTGTTCCAAATCTGAGATGAGATGACTTTCTGCATCCTCCTGTTTCACGGGGGCGCACTGATAAGGCTTTTGGTTGCAGACTGGCTGGGCTGAAGGCACCAAACTGACCTAGAGAAGATATCTCACCAACAATTCGCTGTGACAGCTGCAGGTCACGTCGCGGTGGCCCTCTTCCTGAGAGGCATACAGTGAGGCAGTGGCAGGGAAAGTCAAGGGGTCAGTCTTTAAGGGGGCCTCGTGTTGTGCAAGCTGGAGGCTGGAGGGAACGGGTGCTCTGCTTTTTGTGGGTTCGTTCCAACATCCTGTGGTGACAGGGCCCATTTTTAAACTCTAAATCCTGAACCATATTTGGTCAAAAGTAGTTGATGTTTGTTTATATTTGAGCTGCTTGGCCCCTGGAATAAAGTTTCCCTCCAACACGAGTGGGAACTGTATTTTAAGCAGCTTATGCTCCGTCACTTTCTCCCCGCTGGTGAATGTTTTAATGATTTTCTGCCTCAATGGAGAGGAAATATTCTTGGCATTGCTTAATCTTTTTTTTTTATTTGTTGTTCTCCATAATAGACAATACCATGTATACTTACTGAAAAAAAAAAAAAAGAAAAGACAAAGCATACTCAAACTGAAGTCTGTCAGTGTTAACTTTTCCACCCACTGTAATATTGAATCACTTATGTAGAGCCCAGTCCCCTTTATGCTTTGATGTTGTTTATTTTTTTCCCACCCACTGTACTTTAAATGATTTCCTCCTGTGTAATCAAATGCTTCATCATAATATCCTCTGCCTGTTTACATATAGACCTCCTGTTTCCTTGAGAACACAGCAAAGTTACAAAACAGAATCTTAACCTCCAAACAATAACATATAGCGTGTCTCTCAAAAATCCTCATTTAACGTCCCGTGGCTAATTATGTCTCTAAAAATCTGTTTTTCTTCTGCTAAAGTGATTTTTTTTTTTTTCATTTGCACAAAGCAAATGAAAGTCTCCTATATAACGTTGTTCTCTTTTTGACAGGCAAGGCTTCCTCTTTTTGTTCCCTTTTCGTGTCCACTTCAATGTGGGTAGGAGGCGAGTTTGTGACTGTATTTTTTTTTTCCAGTTGAGTGTTTTTGGAGTAAATCTGAATGAAATGCTGAGAATGCTGCTGAGCTGGCATCAGCCGAGAGGGAGGGATACTCATTATCTGAGTCACCTCACAGAATCACTTTGTCTTTCTGCTGCATTGGGATCCATTACTGAGCTGGTGAAATCAGAGCGTAGCCAAGCGTACGTGCATTTGTTGTTTGTTTCTTGTCAGCCGCAAACTGCTGTGCTCGGTTTCGAGGGTTGTTCGCTGCATGGTTCACATTCTTCTTCTGCCACTGGCCCGGTGGATCCCCAGTGGCTCACATCAAAACATTATGAGCCATCGCCAGCTTCTCAGAATATGAACGGGGAGTCGGCTCAGCCCCTGAACCACAAATAGTTTGTGTTTACTCTGCGGTAATTTATTTTTCTCTTGTGTGAGATTGAGCATGGCAGTGTTACTGTGGCTCACCAATATGGCCTGTGACCCACTCTGCTGCCTTTCTCTTTTCTCCTTTTATCCCTCCTCACATATCTCTCCACTTTTCTCCCTGCTGTCAACAGCGCAGACACAGCTCTCCAGAGTAACCTCGTTTTAGCTACCTATGTCACGCTCTATCTCAGTGTGATTTCATGCCCCCCCTCCTCCCCCTCTCTGTCCTTGTGTGTGTGTTTGTCTCAGACTGGCAGATCGCCACGTTGGCCCTGCTGTTAGGGGGGGCAGCACTCACCCTGCTCTCCTTCCTCGTGGCGCTCGTGTCCCTGTGCTTCAGCTCCAGGAGTCGCTGCTACAAGCCCGTGGCTGTCATGCTGTTCTCTGCAGGTACGTAAAGAAATTGGGTCCTTTTGGAAGCAAAAAAGAAGAAGAGGAAGAGCTGAGGCATATTCCAAAAACACAAAAACAATGACAAAAAAATGTATGTCCATAGTTGGGTGGCTATCAGGCTTCATTATTTCAAGTGTGAATGTAGGACGTTAGTGACATTAGCATGCCTCGTATCTCTCTCCAGCTTTTGTAAGTTGGTCAGTGTTTTAAATATTCATCATTTTATATGTATTTTTGACATGAGTACCTTCTCTCTTCCCCCTTTTTCCTTTGCAGTGGTGCTTCAGATTTGCAGCTTGGTCCTGTTCCCCATTAAGTTCATCGAGACAGTCAGCCTGAGGGTGTACCATGAGTTTAACTGGGGCTACGGCCTGGCCTGGGGATCCACCATTTTCTCTTTCGGAGGGGCCATCCTCTACTGCCTCAACCCGAAGAACTATGAAGACTACTACTAAAATATGTGAGACAAGAGGAGAAACCAGGACTCTCTGTTTGACCAATGTCCTCTCAGTAATAGGAACTTTCTGTCTGTTACACAGTGCACAACCACAGACTAGAAAAATAGGAAAAACAAACGCTTACTGTTAGTTTCAGAGCTGGAAATGAGCTCTTCCATTTGATACTGTGAACTTATTGTCTCAAAGACTATCCTCACTTATTGGACTGAAGCCACGTGCTCTCTTAGGGGTTTTGGCAGAAAACCCAGCTGTGAAAAAGAAATCTAAAACCAGTCCATTTAATTTGGGAGAGAATGTCATCATTCAGATAAATCTGCGTCCCCTTTAAGTGGAACTCCAGTAGGTCTTAGATTTGGGCTGAAAATCTGGAGGGAACAGATGGATTCACTGACCCCATACCAGGACGAATTGGTGGACTAATTAACCAATCAGAGGAGAGGAGGCAAAGGAATGATGTTAACTCAGGCCAATCAGGGAATTAACAGCTCCAGGCAGGAAAATGTCTTATTGAAGTCATATCCCGAGAATGACTAAGTGAGGGAGACAGGGCACACCTAAGGAAATGCAACATGCTACATTTCCCCAGAGATACACAACATTTGGAACATGGCCATCTTCTTCCTCCAGTAGAGTATAACAGATGGGTGAAAGCACGGTGAAAGCTCCAATGGACTGGCTTTATTTTCTCTTGCCTTATTTAAAAGGGTCAGCTACCTAAAGACAGTAAAAACATTCCACAGGCACCTTCCAAATCATATCATACTGGTGAGAGGAGCATTTACTGGTGAATGAACAGCAGAGTCTGTCACATGTAAATAGCAGTAAAAGCTTTGGCCAACAATGTAAGCCTGCAGCATAACCCGTTATACCGGCTTTTTGATAAAGTTGTTGTATTATATGTAAGTATGTGCAGTAAGCATAATAAAGTACTATTCATTCCAAGCAGACCAGTGGGAAGGAAGATGGCAAATGACCATGTCTGCTGAGTGTGTGTGCATGTCTGCATGATCACATCACACGGCATGTGCTCACACACCTCCCCATGTGATGCCTCCTTATCTTTCCAGTCTGTAGGAAGGGGAATGCTCTCAGTAGGGTAGGCACTGTAAAAAAAAAAAAAATTCAAGTTTTCTGACAGTGAGAGGCTGTAGAAGAAAATCACAAGTTAATGAAAAAATCAATATATTTAGTTTTGCATCTAAGTTAAGGTCCCTGATACAGTACTTTAGGAAATGCCAGAGTGCAATGTGCTGTGGGTAAGTAGTGTTATGAGGATTTCGGGATCAATTAAGGTGAAACTGGAAAGTTTCAAACCTGAAGGAGGACAGTGTGGTCATGGGAGGTGAGACTTGGGGGGGCAGAAGAAATGCTCTGGTAATGCCTGTCTTCTCAAACCTCATTCAAGGTGGTCAGAAACTTCTCCAATTCCCTCTTGCAACATTAGTGAAAGTGAGTGTGTGTGCATGCCACTACAATCTGCTGCTGTATTTCCACTGGTTTGATTACTAACATAATAAACATGTACTGTGCAAAAAAAGTGTGTTTGGTTCATTTGGGAAAAAGGAGCGTATGTGAATTGTGACAAACTATGCTCACATGCTAGCTGTGCATGGTCAAGTCACATAGAATCAGCTCCTTTATTAAGTACAGCAAGTTGAGGCATTTGCACAGGAAATCGACATCTTTTGAACACATAATACAGGGTGGCATAATATGCATAAAAGTACCAGGAATATACTTGTATGCAAGTCTCTTTAGTGTTCTTCTTTCAGTGAAATGAGCTCTAATACAGAGCCAGATACAGTGTACAGTCTACATTTCGCATTAGTCAGAACTTATATACCATTGCTTTCACTGTTCCACTGTCAGAGAGGGAGTTACAGGTCCTGGGTTAAAGTGGAAGTTCCTCCATTTTCAGTTCAGGAATGGGCGCAGTTGTGTAAACAGGGCAGTCACTCATTCTGCGTGGAATGTTCGCTAGGTAAACCATAGCTCCTCCTCAAACCTCAATTGCTTTGACCTTTCTGAAGCCCCGTCCCAACCACTGCCAGAGTCGCAGCATGTCACTCCCTCTTTTATACATTTGCCATGAGAAGAGTCTCCAACTGTCCAGGAAAAGATTCATCATCCGCCAACAGAAAAAAGGGTCAAAGTGCACAAGAGTAGTGGATGGGAACAGGACAAGTCGGCAGAAAGGGATAGTGGCTCTTCCTCAGCAGGTAAGAGGGGCTTATATATTGATTGACAGGGGAAGACCTCTAGACAGATTCTGCAGATTCTGGAGGGGTGTGGCTTATAGTATCCAAGGATTGGCGAGGGATGGGGCAGGGGTGGGCAATACAGCACAGAGCTAAGCTCAGGTGTAGCGCGGCATCTCGCACTGTTCACAGCGGTTGAGTGCAGGGTGGTTGAGGAAGGTGCAGCTTTCACAGTTCCACTGGGCGCCTTCAAAGTCCTCATCCCTCTGAGGCCCTGGCACTGGCTTGGAGCTCTGCTCCCCTTCTGACAAAAACACAAAGAAGCAGGACAAGAAAAAGACCGTTTACTTGTACGATAAAGAGCATAACGTAACAACAATTTAAGTGTCATCAACTCAGGGCTGGAATTAACCATGGCTGTCACTCAACAAATATGTGTGAGGCACGCATTCAAGCATCAACCATTCAAGTATAAATGTTGATAGACATGTGCATTCACTTAATAGTGAGGTTTCTCATCTAGTTTCCATGCCAACAGATTTGTGGAGGCCAACACAGACCAAAGTCAGTTAAGCTTTTATTCTTGGTTTTCAAACAAAAATGTCCCAAATCTTCAATGTGCTGGAACTAAAATCTGTATCTTGGCAACAGTATTAACATATGATCCTACCCTGAAGAACAGGTATTTTTCTTCCTTTACACATCCTGAAAATATCTCAAGACTCATGTTTATGCCCTGAAAATGGCTTTGGATAATCACCTTTCCTTCCAGGTTTAGGCGGAACAACTGGACCAGGCTCAATGTTGTCATAAAAGTTGTTGATTGCTTTTGGGTCAAACTTCCCTGTGGAGGAAAGCAGAAATCAGATACTGAAGTTTGTTTAGAAGTGCCCATCCCAGCTAGAAATCCAGCTTCACTCTTCGGGCCTCCTGACAAGCTGTTGTGTTCAGAAATACAAAAGCAGCCTCCTCATTCATTGTCACGCACATTACCAAGGCAAAAAACAGAATGCAGGGTCAAAAAAGCTGAACCTAGCTAAATTTTAACAGCAACATAATGAAACATCGTCTGGCTACGCACTATATTGGCCAATCAAATTTATGCAAGTGCACACACATTCCTGTTAGACCAATTTGTAACATGAACAACGTAATTCTGGTGTTTACATCAGGATCATCATGACGGGGAGATAAAAATGATTATTGCAGTAAAAACTGAGCCTGACTGAGTTGTAAAACCCTGTCTCTATGTGTTATAAACTGCGGTGAAATGTTTTGGCATCGAAAAGTTCATAGTTCCATTGGTCAAACTGACCGTCCTGGATTGTATTTAATCATCTCACTGGCACCTGAAGCAACATGCCCCAACCAACTCAGTCCTTCTTGCGTTTTTTCCCCCCCAGTACTGCTGCTACAATAAATAAGCCAACTCAAACACAATTCACACATTTACAGGATTTTACCAGAAGGTGGCGCCTTATTTTTTCTTCACTTGACATAAGAGACACCGTATAAGTTCACTTTCTAGAGTGCTCATATAAACAGAGATGCTTTTTCCAAATATGATTTATGAAACAATTATCAACATTAGATTTTATTGTCTGCTTAGAGTAGACTACGCAGTTTTAGCACTAAGCAGAAATATAAGACTGCTACAGGCTTATACTCAGATGTTAACTTGACTTATCGATTTATTTTTGCAATCGGATTGAACTTTCTGCAAACAAAGTTCTCTCGGTAAACAGGCTGTTTTGAGATACCGTATATAAGGTGCTCCCCTGGAAATATTTTTATCGCCAAGCTCCATTGCTTCATGTTGTGACAAACAAATAAAAACTCAGCTAGGTTGGGTCAGCTACGGTAGAGCACAGTCCTCTGGCACATACGCTAAGCACGCTCTCATGCACACCCTGACTAACAGATAACTCAAAGATTACTCAAGGTGGCAACTATTAGCCTACTGTAGTTTAAGTTACTGTGCAACAGTGCAATAAAAAGTAAAAGGCCAATAAGTACATTATCAAACCTGTTCAACAAGCATTTTTTTTTTTACCGTTTTGTCCGCAGTGTCCCAGCATGCTTTACACAACCACAGCGCAGTAGTTGAGCTAATAGCGTCTTGTTATGAAGAAGCTAAAACGAAAGTTGTCTGTACGTCGTCTAACGGATTATCTCAGTTTTCCACAAATCTTAAACTGAGTTACTGACTGAGACAAAGCAGCCCGTCCTCTCTCTACCAGCAGCAGAGGGAGGACGACAGGGGACAGAAGGAAAGACTAATACTTACTGATGTCTGTGTTTGTCATTCTCTCTAAACTTTAGATAATGTCAGATGTATTATTTATTTTACTGACATTTTAGATTTCTTTCCAGTAAGATATTGAGTTTATAGAGTTGCTGTTAACATCACTGTTGCAGCTCTAGAAATGGTATTTAGTCGTATTTATAACATAAAACAGTTCTAATCCTGTTTTATTTAGGCTATAGGTTGACAAACTTGATTTTATGTTTATGTGAAATAAACAGTAAGATAATTTTCTTGCTCACAGCTTTCTAAATTAGTTAGCCACAATTCTAGCTAATGTCATGGCTTGTAAGTGGAAGGCAGCTAACAAGCTGTTAACATATAGCATTATAATCATTCTGCCTAAATGACATAATGGTAAATATATCCACTCGCATCAGTCCAGTTACAGTCAGTGCATTGCAAATACTCACAACTTTGACCAAAGATATTTACACTGGTAGTTTGTCTCAAAATTTTAAAACTGAATCACAACACCTTTTCAGAATTAACACAAACCTTGATAATTAATGTCTGACCATCACATTTCAAAACAGCTGGCTAGAACTGGTTATATGAGAGGGAATATTATTAGACCAGCAGAAAAATACTTGACATAAACAATGACAATGAATGACAGTGAAAGCTGATTCAGACAGTCCCCATCCTCCCTCAATAACTAAATGAAAAGGATACTTATTAAAAATCTTTGCTCATGCGTTTGTAAAAACAACAACAACAACAACAACAATAATAATCATCATAATAATACAATACTGCCCAATACATCGTTATCAGATTTATCAAATATCAAAATTGGTATCATCCTGAAAAATCCTGTACCGGTTGGGCTCTAATCCAAACAATACACATCACCAGAAATATGCCATCCCAACCATGAAGCCTGACGTGGCAGCATCATGCTGTGGGGATGCTTCTCTACAGAAGGCCCTGCAAAGCGTGTTAAGGTAGAGGGTCAGATAAACACAGTAAAGTACAAATAAATCCCGGAGGAAACCCTGCTGCAGTCTGCAAGACAACCGTGACTTGGGAAGGGATTTGTTTTCCAAAAAGACCACAGCCCAAATGTTCAGTGGCACTGGGCTAATTGCAAGTAAATTGGTCACACTCTGGATCCTGCTGCCATTTACAGTGTTTCAGCATCTAACTTCACCACACCAGGTAAATAGATAAACCATCGCAACTAATTTCCACAGTGTGGTTAGGGGCATTTCGAGGCAGTACTGTTATCAATTACGTAATCGACAGGGATCACGTACCAGCCAAACACTGTGCACAGACCCAATGAGGGTCAACCATGGATCAGCCTGTGTCCTGTCACAGACCAGCCGGTCATGTTAGAATGCTGCATCTGTATGCAGTGAGATGGAGCCCCATCCATCACTTTGGACCCGACTCTGTCTGCTTCTGGGCTTGGCTCTTTCAAGATCAATGCTTTCAAATAAATCAGAGGAACACTTCAAAGGTTTCTGTAGGAATGTGCATTTCTGTGTGTTCATGTGGCGCGTGTGTGTGTGTTTATGTATACCTCTAGACTGCAGTAGATCTGTCTCCTTCAGGGTACAGTCGATATCAATCTGAAGCTGTCTGTTCAGACTCCGCAATCGGGTCATCTCTTCAGGCTGCAGTCAGTGCAAACACGCAACCCAGTTAGATTACACAAAAACAGACCACCAAACATTCCCAACTGCCCCTTTCAAACTTCTTATCGGTAAGAAATCAATTTGTATAATACAATAATGCAATTTGCCTTATCATTACTTTTATGGCTACATTTTCCCTGCATCTGGACAACTGAATTTGATTGTTTGTAATGTTAACTTTAATCCTTCTCTGCTTTTTGAAATGGCTGTGAAGTCCAAAGGCTGATGCAAACTCAGACTGTCAATTGCAATGTACCTGCTAGACCCTCCTGAGCCTCCATGACAGATGAAGACAAAGTCTAAAATATTCCCCTGAGCTGATAAAATCATTCATCATTCCACAGTCTGTGGTTGTACATTATCTATTGTGAGCATCTCAAAATGTATAAAAAGCTTTGTGGTGACATAAAATTTGCAAATGCGTAACTAGCAACAATGTACTGGTGAGTCAATGTACATGCTCAGTCCTTACTCTGGGTATAAGACTGGTCGAATTGACTCGTCGAAAGCGTCTTTGAAGGGCATCGTATTCCATGTTGTTGACATCAGCCTTGAGCTGCTCTAGTTTCTGCTTCTCCAGCATCAACTCCTTCATTAGACGCTCCATCCTGGCCCGCTGGTGGAGCAGGAGAGCTGGAGGGAAACGCACCAAGAATACGTGAGATTCAAGAGTAAATAATAAAATTTTATATAAAACCATATCTCACTTTAGTGCTCTGTTAATGCTCTTCATCAATTTACAAACCACTGACATTAAAAGGTACACAGGCTGGACAAAAACATCTCATGAAAAAACACTAAAAAGGCAGTAACAAAGACAGACCTTGAAACAAAAGATAAACTTGCATCATGTTGGTTTTACAAAAACTCTTACAATCACCACTTTAACAATATGTAGCACAAGACAACAAAAATAGTTAAAGAGGACAGACACAAAGCAGTCACACTGCCTACATAATTTATATGGCTGAGTATAGGAAATTGTTCCACTTATGCCAAGACAGCAGCTTAACACCACAAAATGATAATCATTTACCTCTTATTCAACAGGTATTTGTCAGTTTCAAATAAAAAGATGCCAATTTAAAATGTAACAAAGTTGCAATTATTAAAAAAGTTTACAGCGTAACCCTTTAAATCACTTGAGTGAAAACTACTGTAAACATGGGGACAGAGAGAGGGCTACAAAAAGCAACAAATGCATCCTGCTGGAATGAAACCGGGATGTTGCTGTTACATAGAAAACGTATCAAACACCAAGATACAAAATTATCATCAAATTCCAAATTGAAACACATTGATAAACTCTGTTCAACAGGGGTTTCATGAACACAACTACGAAGTTAAATGTCTTCTATCAGCTATAATCAGGCTAAATGCTGGCCTAGTCTTTATTTTCATCAGCACAGCCCCAAACACACATCAAACATCGACTCCAACTGGAGAACATTAGTGACACACACATGCAGGGTAATAGAAAAAACAGGAATCCCTTACCTTGTGTGTAGGCATAGTCATCAGAGCCTGAGCTTGAACGTCGGGGCATTTGGTGAAACTGACTGGCAATGTTCCCTGGTAGAGCGGAGATGGGTAAAATGGGTGCAGGGGCAGCACTGTGCTCTCCTTGGTCTACTATGTTGAGAAGAGACTCAGCTTCGGCCACAGGAGGTGAGCTGGGCGGCCTCTGGGCCTGACCTCCAGGGGACACTTTGATTTTGAAAGTGTAGGCTGATTGGCCTGGTTGAGGAGAGGAGGCAGGCCGAGGCCTTGTGGCGCCCTGGTGCTGCAGGTACATCCCAGGGTGAAAGGCTGCAGGGCCTGGAGGTCCACTCATAGTGATGCCCCTCGAAGGGGAGCTGGGCGAGGGGCTGGTGGGCATGTAAAGCGCTCCTTGGGGGTGAGGGGTGTGCACAGGTGAGTTGCTGCGTGGTCTTGGACCCTCCAGGGTAATTTCTATCTGGTTCTTTAGGGAGCTTTTTGTGTGGTAGGGTCTGTAAACAGCTGGCTGTTGCTGGGGTTGTTGCTGGTGATGGTAGGGCATGCTGGGAATGGTTGGGGAGCTAATAGGAAGGAAGACATATTGCTGGTGCTGGGGTTGTGGCTGGGGCTGTGGCTGGGGCTGTGGCTGGGGCTGGACCTGATGCTGTGGGGAGCTGTAAGGTGAGCCATATGTGGGAGTACTGTAGGGGGACTGCTGATGCTGATAGACAGCCGCTCCTGAAGATGACCAAGGCGCTGGCTGTGGGCTCTGGGAGGGTGAGGGTCGAATATACAGGGTGGTGTTGGTGCTGTTAGCGTAGTGCCCAGGAGGAATCTGCAGAGCCTGTGGGACAGTAGGTATACTTTGTGAAAGTGTGACTGTTATAGGGTTCATAGTATAACGTGGGACAGGGGAGTATGTGGGAGACATGCCCTGCATTGAGGGTGGAGGAGTGGGAGTGCTGGCCGAGCGACTCTGATCGTTCATAAAGAAAGGATTGTAACCCGGGGAGGGGGCCATGGTGGCAGGGGCTGACAGGGGCTCAGGGTAGCTGGGCCGCTGGGGTTCGATGTGACTGTCACTAGTGCTGTGCACTAGAGAGCGCCCTACTCCTGCTGCTCCTCCATTTGCCTTGCTTGCCTCTGAGCCTGGGTAGCCCAGGCTAATGTGTAGCATGTGGTTTCGGCTCAGTCGTCCCTCCTCTGGACTGTGATGGAACTCTCCATACAGGTATCTATTACTCTCCTGAGCCAGCAGGTGGCAGCAGAGATCCAGGTTGTTGTTGTTCTGAGACAGAAAAAGAAAGGTCTCAGGCATGCAGTTTGGATCAGTGGGAGTGTTTAAGTGCTTAATTACTGATTTTACTTCCTTACTGTCCAGTATACATCATAAGGGACAATACTAGAAGCGGTGATAGAGTAGCACAGAAATAGCAGGATATCATACAATAAAACAACCTTCTACCCAAGTGGTTATCACACTGTCACAAATTTTCAACATTCTCCAAACAGCTTTTTAAGCATATGCAGGAATATGTATGTTTATTAATGTGAATACCTGCAGAAGGCACTGTGACACTACCCCTTCTGGGATCTCTGGGAAACGCTGCTTGAGGTCCTGCAGGATGTGGTAGTCGAGCTGAGAGCCTCCCTGCGCCATCCTGAGCCAACACAGAGAGTCAACGAGCCCAAAGCTGCAGTTGCGGAAATACCCGATCTCGTCTCATCCCCTGAAGGTGCAGAAATGACAGACAAATCTGAAGACAAAAAGATGTCAGGGGAATGCTTGTAATAATCCCATTAGCACTGTTGGCCTGCAAAATTTCTGTCACACACCCTATGTGTCAGCAGTAATTCCAGTCAATATTTCAATTAAATACTAATTGTGCGGCATGTCAACCTGAGTTTTCATAAAGAGCATAATTTATTCACCAAGAGAGGCGAAATGGCATACAATACAATACACAACCACAAAGAAAACACGCCAGCGTCACTGATATTCATTCACATTAGCACACGGTTGCTAGCAAGGTGCCTGTCAGTCTGTTGTTGTTTGTTTAGCCATACTATTGCACCAAGCAACGACGACATACCATCGCTAGCTAGCAGGCTAGTTAACAGCATCAGTTAGCCTCCGTGCATCACTCAGACAAACAAACAAGCCGGTATACTGCGAGGCTACTACAGCAAACAACATTACCACCGCTGGGAGATTGTCCAATGTCACCTGTGACTAATTCAGCAAGACAATCCCCTAAACAAGTTTAAATAAGATTAACTCAATTCGTCAACTGCCTGCCAGCTAACTTTGCTAATGCTAGCCATAGCTCGGTCCTGTTGGCTGGTCAGCTGTCAAGCCTGGGTGTTGATGGATTAGCTAGCTAGCCATGCTAAAGTCAGCGAGCTTTAGCGCGAACCTCTTGATAAAACTCACCATATGTTAAGCGTCTCCCTCATGGCTCAGACCATAGCTGAGTCTCTAGGAGAGTTGAGATATGTCTGAAATGGCGCGCCGAGGTTTGTCAATTTTTTTGTTTTGGCTAAATAACTTGTAGTTTCGCATTCCAGCGTCAGGCCCCCGCCGCGGAACTGCACACAGACAGGCTGTCTATCGCGATAATGTCAGATTTTCCCGGACCAGGAAGTTGTTCAAATCGGACGAATTGACGCTGTGCGTGCTCCGCCGTGCCCCACTGATAATCGTAAGGCAGAAATCCATTCAGTTTTTACAGATTTTCATTCAATGGCCACAAATTTCGCTTTTAAAAGTTGCTTATTACCTAAAATCCTGCGTGATTCAACAAACTATAGGTCTTTCTTTTGTTCAGCCAATACCAGTGCCAATACCAGAAAATGTATTAAATATTATATTTCAAACATCATTAATATTGTAATTGGGTTGAGTCCCTTAACACTCCCTGGTGCAGATTGGAGGCGCTCTCTTACCTCATCTTCCCTCTCTGCCTGTAGCATACTCTTCTGTGCCTATGAAAATCAAACATGTCCTGCACTTACCAAACTATATTAACCGTTTTCATTTCATCACTTATATTCAACTTACTTTCATTGGTACAGAAAATGTATTAAGATATTTCAGTATTTGCATGAGGATACTGTCCTCTAATGTCCTCTAGTTTTTCTTACTCATTATCCACATTTGGACTGCAATCTCATCTTTTCAGATATTTTCAAATGAGACACTGTACTTCCACCATTTTTCCTGTTTATTAACAGTTTATATGTCGCTTATGAAATCCAAAGATTTAAAGTAAGGCATTATCATATCCAGTTAAGATGCATAAACAGGTGAAATAAAACATATCTAAAATAATGTAAAAACAAACTAATTTAGAAGCAAATACATAGACTAATTATGCTATTGGCTACACACTTCAAAACTTGAAATGAAAATGAGAAATAAAGAGAATGAGCTCTGTTTCCCAGTCTCGAAGAGAGGCCTAACCAGTTCTTGCTATGTGTTGCCCCAACAATATCACATGCCATATTTCAGACGCTTGTGTGAGTGTGCAGCCTACATAAGAAACAGAAAAGATCAGTCATCTGATCTAAATTCATTTTGCATGACTTGATAATTGGTTCTGGTGTGCTGACATGATCTGAGGCCACAATGTAAATATGTGTAAACAATGTAGAAGGAAAAACAGGCTTTGTAATCTCTGATAGAATAAGGAACTGTGTTACCACCATTTACTCCCTTATTAAGTTCGTGTTTCCATGTTTCAGTCTACTTTTATCTGCAAAGAGCCTTTGAGCTAAAGCATACAGACATGAAGTATTGAATGTACATCAGTGACTCAAGTGCATAATGACTTATGTCATAGTTATGAGAAATTTCATCATTATGAGATCTTGATCTCTCATGTAGACTAAAGGGAATTGGAAGGCTTCGGAACTTGCCTGATCATCAGGTTTTTAAGATTTTGTCAGTGTCAAAGTAATTCAGTGAAGCTGTGAGGACATCCAATAAGCAAAAATCAACTGTTAAAAGCACATTCGGCCTCCCTTTCCAAAAGATAAACAAAATAGGCTATGGGCTCTTTTCTTGTAAAAGTTTACTCACACAAGTGAAGACTTTTAACCTGTAATGTTGTAACTGTTTTCACTAGGGGGCAGTGAGAGATCCATGAATTCTGCACAAGCACTCACACCTCAGTGTTAATAACAGGAAGGAACTTGGGTGGTATCTGTAAAGGAAACGGCTTTATGGTTTAATTGAACAATTGAGGAGGCAAAATGTATCCTTCCTCATGATGATGACAGGAAAAAACAGTCAAACAAAACGCCTGTATAAGAGATCAGAGCATGGTACCAAGTATAGACTGGTGCACAATCATATGTCTTCTTCAATCCAGTGGCTGGTGTTGTGAGATTGAGTTTGATTGAGAGATTGTGAGACTGTGGCCAGTCATGGATAGTAGCACTGTCAACAACCCAGTCATAAAGAGTTATGTCTGATTTAGGAATGCCTGATAACTGATAGGGCTCAAATTAACTTTGGGCTGTTTCAGACCACATCTTACCTGTGGATGGAATAGTTATTTTCAAAGACAATCTTGCAGTGTATTGTTACCAGATTTTAAATGATTATATTATATAAATTATATCAGTCCCTTTTCACATTTTTGCATATAGTACTGAATTTAATTACATTACCTGTTCTCTTAAAATTTCATGTTGAAAAAAGCACTCACTTGTAAAAGTTAGCTTTGTCTTTAAAGCAGCCTGGTAAGAGTGTGGCTTGCTCTGCCCACAGTCAGCACCTGTTCTGTGGTAGAGTTGCTTTTTTCCCTCATGACAGCTGAGAACTCAGTGGTCACAGCTGGGAAATTATGACATTACTTTCTACTCATGTAGTTCAAGACAGAAATGGTTCAATTGCAAACCTTGTAGAGATAAATTCTGCAGTATCTCTACATTGATTAGTTCAAAAGAAATGGCACTGTATGCTGATTGTCTTGATTGTCTTCTGCAAAACAGCGAAACTTATCTGTGTAGTTTTTAGCTTGCAGCATTTTGGCCAGTTAATTCAGCAGCAACAAATTTCACCTCAGTCAACCCTGTACAACTGGAAAAAAGACAGAGACGCCATTAGTTCATCAGAGTGCACCAGAGTTCATCACCTATGTGGTCTGCTCACACTCTTGTCTGGTTAGCACATGCAAACCCACAGCAAGAACACAGCAGAGCGTCCCGACATCTCTTCAGCCTTCAGATCATCTTACAGATCAGTACAGTTGTCTGTCTTAAGAGACTGTTATCCATGAACAGCAGACTATACTGCAGCTCAGTGGCATTCCTCTATTTTCTTTAAAAACTCACTTCAACAACACCAGTATCCCTATAGGCACCCAGGCAAGGTCAAGACATGACTGACACGATTGAGTTCCAGCAGAATATACTGTATGTTAGACATTAATGAAGAAGGTTTCTCATGTTTTGGTGGACAGGAACCTGTAGTGTGTCCTAGTTGTTTTGTTTTTTTTACACAGTGTTTCAGATAGTGGAGGGGGAGGCTTAAAATCTTGGATGATTTGTCGACAGTTTGTGTGGTTGGTGAAAGTGGTAGGGGAGACACTGTTCATAGAATAAGCTGTTTTTTTTTTTATCTGATATCTGCTGATATGAAGTGAAAATGGTTCTGTGGACAGGTGGCACTGATGTGTCCATCCACCAGCACACTGATACAGTTTTGACCTGCTGAGCTAGTCTACTGGGGCTTCAGCAGGGGGTGTGGGGCTGTACCACTGCAAAAATGTTTATAGGGGTGTCAGGACTGAGCTGCAGCAGCTGAGGGTAACGCACAGTCTGACTCAGGTTAGCTGTCCGTGCAGGGTTGATTAGTTGCCACAGCTGTGGTGCTATTTAAAGCAGTCCCCTTGTTGTCCCTGGTGTCCTGCAGAACAGAGGAGGACGGAGCCCCTTCTTAGCAGGAAGTGAATAAATCAGGACATGAAAAGAGCAACTCCAAAACATGCTTTTCTTCCAAAATTATTTCTTGTCATGTTCAAATGTAACTTTTAATAGAATACATTTACGTGTTCCCACATTTAGACACAGCAGGCTAACAAAAACCCATGCATCCATGTCAGTGCATATATCAGATACAGTAGAAAAATGAAGCCCAGAGAGAACAACATAAAGACAAATGAAAACTCTGCGCCTGTTTTGTGAGTTTGAAGTACATTTATTATTTATATTTGAATTATTAAAACCACTAATCGGTTCTGTTTCTCTCTGCCTACACCTGAAGGCTTTACTTTTCGCAGACAAAGACCTTCCAATCCCTTTTATCAAAAGAATCCCCCATTTCTTTCTGTTCCAATTATACTTTGGCTCTCAGATTTCACTTCTAAGTAGAGTATTAGTGGGAGCTTTAGCCCTCTAGTTGGGGTTTTCCCAAAGCCTCACAGTGAGTGATTGCTGAAATATGTAACAATCGTACTTACCCTGACATTTACCTTCAACCTGTTGATTTCACATTATAATTTCCATGTGAATGTCATAGCCTATTACAGTGTACCAGACTATATATATATATATATATATACTATGATTATTTACATATTGATAAAAAATTTGTGTAACTGCAAATTTACCAAAAGCTTTTGTGTACCACTTCTCAAGAAGTCTGTAACATTCCTAGAATACTTGAATGGGGACTTGCTGTATTTTCTCCCCCAGGCCTGTTTGGTCAGTGAGTCAGCAGCTGTGGATGGAGCCAGTGGAGCAGAAAAAGTGTGTCTGCAGCAGGGATTCTATTTACATCCATCCACAGTGAGAGTTCAAATGAGACTTACCCATTGGGTAGCGTGTCAGGACTATAATGAATATGTTATCCTGTGAGCTTATATATATTACTTCAAAATATCTGACATGTAGGAATTTATGGTTACTGACTACATGTGACCATACTGAAAAACTGGTGATGAGTGGCTCTTTGCATGATGATATGAGTTCCAACCGTCATTGCATAGCAGAATGACAGCAATATCTAGGTTATCACATTATCACAGCAAAGGGCAAGCCGGTTTCCCTCTTAACTGATAAGTCAGGAATCCTGGTTGTAACAGGCCAACATGTCCGTCTGCATTTAGACTGTAGTGCTCCCAAACAGACATGACCAGAAGAGTGTCTAGTTTCTCTTGTATCAGACAATTCAGCTACTTTTTTTCTTGTTAGTCCATCCCTGGTGAAAATAAAACTAGCGACATTTTAAGTCCCCATATTTAGCATCTATAAGCACTACATAAACAGTTAATACTTGTTTATAACACCCTATAATGTAGTGGTAACCAGATCTCAGTGTTTATTAATGTATTTGATAACAACTATAACAACTTCTGTGGGTACCATAAGTAGAGGCCCACAGGATAATTGTAATAATATGTATTTATAGGCACAGTTTTCATTCTTGACAAATACTGTGCATTAATAAGCACTTAAAATGTCCAGCACGCAACTACATTATAAGGTGTTATAAACCGTTTATTTAGTTTTTATATAGGGTACTTCTTCTAACTGCTAAATACCTATGAAAATAGAAAATGGCAAATGGATGACAAAATCAAGGCAGACAGGAGAAAAGACAAAGACAATAAGTAATAATCAGCATATTAACATTAGGCATATTATTAAGGGAACTGTTGTTGCACATCAAAACCACTGCCATAATTTGGAGATATTTGGAGATAAGATATTTTATGCAAAACAAAACAAAATCCTGCTGGCATTGTGGTATTCTATGGTAGGCTATAGAACTACAGCCATAGTTATCATAAATAAACGTTTGTAGTGTAGACACACTATCACACAGTGTATTGTGGTTAATGTGTGGGAAATGGGACTAGAATAAATGATGTCACTCAGGTCAAAGAGTAACTATGTACAATAAATCACTACAAAATAACCATTGACAACACAATAATTGGTCCCATTAGTTCGAACAAAAAAATTGACAAATTATTAACATTATTTATGCAGCTGTGACTGCAAGTGATCAGGATGGGCCTGAGTGGGTGCATGTGTGTGTCTGTGCACACGCCCGCGCGAGGCAACAGCTGAACCTGTGGCAGCCGCGCGCGGAATGCAGTATCCAGTAGAAAGTAACGGTACTTTTATGGAAACGGCTCATCGCCACACAACCAGCAGCCAGTCGAGTTGGTGCACCGGTTGATCAGATCTCGGATTTGTCCCGCTTGGCCCAGAGTTTCACTTCTTCTGGTTTATATCTACCCTGAGGATTTAAAAAAAAAAACCATACACAGGAGGAAGACATCACGCTAAAGAGGTAAACTCTCGTTTTATAGATCATGTAGCCAGATTAGGTCTGAAAAAAACACAGATTGGCCTGTTCGCCATGATTTAGCAAGGTCAAAGCTGCTTGAGTTTAATTGATAGTTGTCTTAAACAGATCGTAGCCTGAGGCATCACATGTATCTGGTATCTGCATGTGTAAATCTATCAGCCTATTTTCTTTTAAAATTGTGGTGAGTTACAGTTACATATAGTATTAGTTACTCCACAATGTGTAACCAGTCATACAGAGAGGAATCAATATAATTCAGATTGGTATAGGTTGTAGTTGTCAGAATGGTACATTACCATATTAATCCACTTGTATATGTGTCGAACTATTTTTTCTTACACAGAGTCATGATATCTTGTGCCAGCTGAGTACAGAAATAGGACATCACCAGCCAAACCTAAAACCTGTAACTGTTTTTTTTTTTAGAAAGTTAACTCATAGGAACTGAGAACTAATCATGAAAGATTATTTCATTGAGTATTCTAAATTGTATTTATCAATACACAACAGAAGAAACACTGTCACTTGCTGCAGTTTCAAAATGGACGATGAGGATCTGATACAACTCTTATTTTGTTCAGTCTCCTGTCATTTACCTACTTCTTACTAGGACTGAAGTCGGGAGATGAAGGGAATCAAAACCGATAACAATCAATAAGCAATAAGCACTAAGCAAGCACCATGATTATGTTATGAAACTTGCTTTAATGTCAAAGTCACTGGTCTACTTATAAATTTATTGTTATTCTAATTTTAAACATTTTGCCAAATTTGCAAATCCTGTGTATGTGTGTTGACAGAAGCATGAACACACATGTAGACTCTTACAAACTATACTAAAGAGAAAAATACAATTAATTAATTTCAGCCATGAGAGTATTTTTTTTATTGTGTTGTGAAGCTGGGCCGATGACTTCTGAATCTCATTTTACATTGGCCACACCTCTGAGGCCTGTAGTGGTCAAACCTCATTGTGGACTCCATTGACTGTGTGCTGAGCATCATAGGCCAAATAACAGTGATATGGGATAGACAGTGGTTCATAGTTCTATATTTCCACTATTTGTATACCATGCAACACATTATGGCCAAGCTCCTGATTAGCAGGGTCGTGCCACACTATGATCTTCAGACCTGAATAGAATAGGTATTTGAGGACACTGATAAACAGCAACAGTTTTAGTGTTGGATGACTAACAGTCCAAACAGTCTCTCATTCATCCAGTTGTCTACCTCTTAGTCTGGCCATTTTGTCAAGGGTCTGTGGGGCGACATGTGGGTGCCAACTTGAGCTCTGTCCAACTGCCTATCACTCGTCAGAAATAGCCATGATCACATGTCCTGCACCCACAAGTGGGCTATAAATAGAGGTCAAAGAGCTTCCATTGCGCTCTTTCTCAACATACTGAGAAGTGGAGCAGCTCTCTTTGCCCTTAACTTTGTTTTAAAGAGGGGCCTGTTGCACATATAAATCCCAGCCCCAGATCAGGTCCATAAACGTTTTACTTGATGAAAAAAAGATATTTAACTGTCAAATAAAACCATGGCTTATGAAAAGATCTTACAAATTAACTATTTAACCAAGAATTTGTCAAAAAAAGAAGTGAATCTTGTCAACACGAAGGGACAGGCATTAAATGACAAATTCATGTAACATCCAATGAGAGCACATATGGATATTCAGCTACTTATCTTGAATTTTTTCAAATAAATGTATTAATATGAAGTATTAAGTTGTTTTTTTTGCAATGTCAGTCAATTAATTGCTTAATAGCCCTTTCCATATTGTATTTAAAAAGCAATACATTTGATAATTCAGTGGAAATGAGCGATGCATCATGTTACATGGTCAAAATTCTTCCCTTTTGTTGTGTTTAAAGCAGATTGGCTTCAGTAAATCCATTGTGCATTATGCAACAATACAGTAATATTTGCCCTGTTCCTCCTTTGCTTTACAGGTGACATTTTAAAAGAGCCTGTTTGTCAACTTGTCATTGTGGTACAAACATGACGGAGGTGGCGCAGGTCGCGGCTGCAGTCGCCCACGACATGGATGATGTCACTAATGAAAACGAGCACAGCATGAGCGAAACTGAAAGTAAGGTAGATGATATGACACATGAGGAGAATGATGTGGCGGTTAATGAAGATGATGACACTGAGGAGAAAAGTGAGAAAGCATCACACACAGAAGACAAAAAGCCTTGCCACATGAATGATGAAGAAAAGAGTGACGAGACTGACAAGCCACATATGAACGGTGTGGAGCACAAAGAAAATGACACAGCCAAAGAGAAAAATGAAAAACCAGAAGCTGTTAATGGAGTATCACAGGACAGAGAGAAGGAGGAGGAGGATGCACAACCTGACACAAATGAAGATCAGAATATGTCTGATTTGGCTCTTAAGAAAGAGGTGAGACAGAAACCTAATATGATAACCATTAGTTTATCATATTAGATGATGTGATTGTCCTCCATATGAATATTGCCCTTGAGAGAAACCGTTCCCCCTGTTACTTAAGATAACTTTCTCTTATCATTTTCTCTTTTTTGACTGTTAAACCACAGAAACTCCTCCGATCCAGAAAGCCGGTGGCCAGAAGCTACGTGCCCAAGATGAACAAAGACAAGGGGGATGTGACGAACAAGTATGAGGCCATGCAGAAGGCCAGGGAGGAGCGCAGCAGGCAAAGGAACAAGGACCAGCAGCAGAAGAGGAAAGACCAATACGTCAAGGAGAGAGAATGGAATCGCAGGAAGCAGCAGGTCAAAGACAGATAACCCCATTAACCTCTGACCGTGACCTGCATGGCATGATGAGGCATGACGGGTGGACAAGGCTGCCAGTTTGAGTGAGAATTCACTGTCTTCTATACACCGCACTGCAACATTGACCACACAGTGTTTCATGCAATTAACCTATTAATTATCTTTACTTCATATAACATTCAGCTTTGCTTTGTGCTTGACTTAAAAAGATGGTGCGTTTGTTTGTTTGCTTTTTAAATGTAACTTTAACTCTATCAATGTGCAAAAGGAACACTAAACAACAGAACTCAGAACTCCACTGGCCCTCCAGTAGCTTCATCATGTAACTTGCATTTTGTGCAGCCAAACATTGTTCAGCTCAGTGCAGTTCATTTTAAATTGTGATCCAGATCCCAAATTTTAGGATATACGAAATACATCAGGCAAAATATCAGGGAAATAATATAATAGTAATAATAATGAATGTTATTTGTATAGCATCTTTCAAGTTGTGATCTTTTCCTGAAATAAAAGCAGCAACACAGCAGTGTAGTATAAGTCATGCATTCAAAGCTTTTACAACTTTATATTGTTGGATATAATTAGGAATGCATTCATGTGTACATCATTTTAATGTTGCAGCTGGTAAAGGTGGGGGTAATTTAATGACTCTATATAATGCTGGGTAACTTGTGAGTTTACCCCAGGGACCAGTAAAGTCTTATCTTAACCTTTACCAGTACATCCAATTGTACAACCAATACAGCCAATTTGTTGATTATATTCTGTATAATCTCATTTGAGTCTGCGAAGTAACTAGTGGCTAAAGTTATTAAATTAACGTAGTGGAATAAAAAGTACAATATATTCCTCTGAAATGTAGAGGAGTAGAAGTATGGTATACAGAAAATTGAAATACCTCAAAGTTGTAGAAGTGCAGTACATGAGTAAATGTACAAATGTGAGCGTTTGCTGCTTTTATCTGTTTTTTAAATTTTATTGTGAACAGAATATCTTTAGGTTTAGAGATGGGCAAAACAAGATATTTGAAGACGTCTCCTTCATTGATGCACTAGAAAAAACAGAGAATACACACATGTATGATACTGACATGAAGTGTGGAAGATATATTTTTTGACTTAGAAGCTGCTTGTGGGAAAATTAATGGGGAATGTAAGAGATTAAGAAATCAAGAGTTGAGGCAGCTTGACTTTGAGATCGACTGTGGTGAAACAAATGCAGTGATACGGTGTTATGTGAGTGGATTATCAGTGATACTCAGACAGAACAACCTTCCTGTGTACAGTCGTGCCATAGTTGGCCAGACCTGGACACCTACGCTCATCTCCTCTCTGTGCAACAACATCATGGCCCAATCACAGACCCACCTGCAAGTCACATGATCCGGCTATTAGCAGGGATTAGGCCCTTGTTCTTGCTGGGACCAGCATGGCTCCTGAGTGGCAAAGGAGATGATCCCAGCTAAACTGTAACCTCACCATACTCTCCATCTGATCTACTACAGATAAAAGAACTACTTGCTTCCAGTGATGAGGAGGAAGAGGTGAAGCCAGCAAAGGTTGAAAAATCCTACGTTCCCAAAATCACAGGTAAGACAAAACAAAGGGTGCGAAGGGTAGAATAGATGGATATTCATCTGGAAGGAGGGGGAGGTTGAAGACTTTTGTCATGCTCTGTTAAATCCTCAGGTAGTGTGAAGGGGAAGTTTGCAGAAATGGAAAAACAAAGACAAGAAGAGGAAAGGAAGAGGATGGAAGAGGAGAGGAAGAAAAGGGAAGCCCAGGACAAGTTGGAAAAAGCCAAAATCAAGAAAGAATTGGCTCAGAAAGCAGCAGAGGTAAGTGAGCCTGCGGTGAATTCCTTGTCCTGGGAAGTGGGACAGCATGTCTAAGTGGTTCAGTGCTGCCTTTGTGATGAGAATGGCGTACTTGTATCTGTAATGATTCAGGTAATCCTCAGCTGCCACTCAGATGAGTTATTTTAAGTGGCATCTGAGATCCAAACAGTTGGCAGAGGCTGGATATAGGTCTGAAACCACTAGGAGCCTTGTTGACATGACCAGCATGTGAACTCATGGTAAATCGATCACCTTTATTTCATCTCACTGAGACTTGTTACAGATGAGACAACGTGAACGGTGTTTTTAGGCTTATTATACTGTACCTTCGGATAGACAGTGTAGTTCTTGGGAATGGTTACATAAGCATTCTTGTACCAGATAGGCAATTAAAGGCAATTACCTGCTACTTCTTTGCCCTAATTCTGCTCTAGTACAGTGAGAGCAGTCAAATTTCTAATAACATTAACAATACTTTAAATGTTCGACAGCTATATAGAAATCTTTATATGTTATAAAAGCATTTGTTTAATTCAGCTTTTTACTTGTAGTATATCTTTATAACTCTGCGTCCTCAGCGAGGACACTGGGACCATGTCCTCTAGAGTTTTCATTTGGAATTAAGGGGTAACAACAACTAACAACTTTGGGGGAGTTACATTCAACAATTAAAAACTTAGACATTACATTAGACATTATTTAAGCTAATTTCACCATTTCCATTTCACCACCTGAACTGTATTCCTAGTAGTGTGGACAGGGCTTTAGACCTTCACGTTGGGAAATTAAACTGTGACGTTTATTTACTGGGTCTATAACTGTGACAAATTGACTTGGAGGTTTCTTAGAAAACAGAAAATGACAGACAAAGTTGTGAGACAGTCATTTTATTTTAGTTGGTTGTCCTGAATTTAGGAGCAGCTGTTGACCATCTGAGGATTTTCAACAAAACTGAATGATATATGTCTCACAATTAAAATGATCCTGTTTAAATCTAAGGAAGCGCTGAGTTGATTGTCTAGAAACAACTGGAACAGAGCTGCCAGGTGTAGACAGCATATGACTGGCAACTGTTTCCCACACCTCCCAGTGACTAAATTAGCTTTAGACCTCCTTACTGTGACTGAATTAGACTCTGCTATCTTAGACTGACACCCATCCTCTGACCTACTGCAAATGGTGACATTTGGCCAATAAAGTTGCCTACCAAAACCACCCATGTATTCTTATTCCCAGTCTATGTGTATTGGGCACATGCACTGCGAGTGACCTAAATTTTCCTCCACCTCTGAATAGTTAGTGTGTCACTGTATCTATAAGAGCTCAACCCCTTGCACATGACTTGCCAACATGGTCTATATTTCATCGTTTATTTATTTTAATGAATTCCTTATTCCGTGCCCTGGATAAGCTTACTTTGAACAAACATTTTTTTTTTAGGAAGGAGATGACACAATCCTGGTACGGGTGGTTCCAGCAAAACCATCACGACCTCCTGGCAGAATCAAGATGAACTTTGAGGACATGGAGAAGAATCGAGAGGAGGAAGTGAAGAAGAAGGCAGAGGAAGAGAAGAAGAGACGGTACGATGAAAACAGACGCTCCTTCAGGGAAGCCAAGCGGCGCTCAGTTGTTGAACAGGTAGGAATATGGGTAAATGGATACCCTGACATTTTTTGTGAACATTCAGCTTACATAAAATGTGGATTGAGAATCATGTGTTAAAAATGCCTTCAACCTTGCCTTCAGGATGAAGAGGAGAAGCCCTCTGAGAAGATGCAGGTGACTCCTGGAAAGCTGAAGATGACATTTGAGGAGATAGAGAAGGAAAGGCAGGAGCAGAGGAAGAAGCAGGCTGAAGAGGAGGCCAAACGCCGTCTGATAGACGAGAAGAAAGCTTTTGAGGAAGCCCGGCTGGGAATGGTAAACAGCCACTGAAACAGCAATATCAGACAAATTAATTTTCCATTTTGATAACCTACAACATTAGAATCCATTTACACCTCATCTTTTTCCAGATGTAGATTTCTTGTGTAGTGGATTTTTGAATGTTCGAACTGTTGTTGAGCTGACTCAGTGCTTATGGTGTGTTTGTGTATTATCAGGGAGAAGATGAGGATGACGCCCAGCCATCTCAAGAAGACAAGGAGGAGTTCCGACCTGGAAAACTGAGGTTGAGCTTTGAAGAGCTGGAGAGGCAAAGAGTTGAAGAAGAGCGCAAGAAAGCAGAGGAAGAGGCCAAGAGACGGATGGAGGAGGAGAGAAGAGCCTTTGCTGAAGCCAGGAAGAGCATGGTCAGTATGCTTTCCATAAATAAGTACAGAATTCCCCACAACAACAACTCAAGTTAAGGAAGACAAGTTCTCAATGATCATAAAAATGGGAGAATTAGATGTGAAGATTGATGAGGCTCTCATGTCTGTCTATTCATAAAGCTACAGTAAGCATACAGTTAGCCTAGCTTAGCACAAAGACTTGAAACGGGGGGAAACAGCTAGCCTGGTTCTTTGTGAAGGTAACAAAAGCCTTCTATCACTTCCTCTAAATATCTTGAATTAACAATAATATCTCATTTGTTTAATCAGTACAAAAACCAAAGTGTAAAAACAATACTATTTTATAGTGGGTTATCATCTAGACTGGGCTGGAACCAGTAACTGCCTGGAGTCTGACGGCTGTTCAGGGCCAAGAAATAGTCCAGCATGTATCCCCCAGTAAACAGCGAATTGTTCTTTGCACAGATTTTTGTACGGATTAAGCAAATGAGATATAGCATGTTAAGTGATGAGCTTTAGAGGCTTTAGTGGGTTTTGTAGCCACTGGGCAGACCCAGGCTAGCTGTTTCCCTGTTTACAGTCTTTGTGCTAAGGTAAGCTAACCAGCTGTAGCTTTGTTTTTACCAGACAGATTTGAGAGTGGTATCAATCTTTTAATTTACTTTTTCACCAGAAAGAAAATAAGTGTATTTACCAAAATGTGCAACAATTCATTAGCTTTTGCACTTTTTACAATTACAAGTCCATATTTTGAAAAGTTATATAAAACTGGCCAAAGATGATTACGCCATCCGCAACTTCTTATACACAGTCGTCAAAGCTTACCTTGTTGTGTTTTTACTCAGCTTGTAGATGAGGATGATGAGGCGCTGATGGCCTTGTTGAATCTGGAGGGAAATAAGCCTGGGAAAATATGCGCCAGTTTTGAGGAGCTGGAGCGCCAGAGAAGAGAAGAGGAGCAGAAGAAAGCCGAGGAGGAGGCCAAGAAGAGATTGGAAGAGGAGAAGAGGCTTTTTGCTGAGGCCCGCAAGAGCATGGTAAGTGCACATGGCTTAGTGACGAAAAGCCGTACAGTGTGCACGCATATGGCTGATCACTAACATGTCATAGCTTTGTTATTGTTGTTCAACCTTTGACTTGATTTGCTGCTAAGCTGCTGAGCTTTCCTCGGTAAAAGAACAGGGAGAAACATAAGAAAATTTCAACTAGCCCAATACACATATAAACTGTACATATTTCTTATTATCATGGCTATGTTTAGGACATATAACTCATTATAAATAAATATCAGTTATGACCAAAGCAGTTTTGGTCAAACTAACACTTATTTTACATATGTTATGTATTATCTATAAATGGATTCTAATTGGATGTGGATTCATCATTTTTGTTCATGTATATCATTCTTATGGGCTCAAATGGTACACCTGCATTGCTGTTCCCTTGTCCAAATTATTTCCTTTAAGAGCCCTGGCCTGGATCAGGAAAAGTCTGCATATGGAGATGAAACAGTAAGATATTTTCAATTTCAAATGTCCTTGTTTCACAGAAACATAAGAGGAAATGACACTTCATACAGTATAGGATATGCCACTAATAATACATCTGATCTAAATACCTGGACACAGAGACACGTCATCCAGATGATGCTGTGGCTTTTTGGATGCATGTTGTCTTTAAATGGTATATGCAACAATAGAAATGGCACCTGCTTCATTTTTTTCCGGTTTTATTGCATTATTCAATGTTAGGTAAGTAGTTGGAGTTCAATTCTGTTACAAACTTAAGCCTGTGTGTACTTGTGTTTATAGGCACCAGATGAGGAAGAAGGGCTGGTGAAGAGTGACTCTCAGGAAGCACTGCACCCTAGAAAACTGGAGATCAACTTTGAAGAGCTGCTGAAAGAGAAGGAGGAAGCTGAAAGAAGACGTAAGGCGGAGGAGCGTAAAAAGAAAATGGAGCAGGAGAAGCAGGAATTCGAACAACTCAGACAAGAAATGGGCGAGGTCAGTGTGGAACAGTTGAAAATTTATATGGAGCATACTTTACTTTACTTGATTAATTGTTTACTTGATTGTTTTAATATGAGCTGAAACAAATGCATTTTACATAAGTTCCACATCACAAACATGCAGAACTTGCGTTTTGGGGCACTTCATTGCAATTCCAAATTTAACCTCTTCATTTGTTACTCTGCACATTTCCAGAATTTATAAAGTACTACCTGCCATGACAATTAATTGTGCTTCAATTTCACAGGACGAAATAAACGAAAGCTCAGATGTTGTAAGCAAAGAGTATGAAGAGCTGACTAAGCTCAAGAGAACCGGCTCCATCCAGGCCAAAAACCTCAAGTCCAAGTTTGAGAAGATCAAGCAACTGACTGATGAGGAAATCCAGAAAAAGATTGAGATGGAGAGAGCACGGAGGAAGGCCATTGATGATGAAATTAAAGAGAGAGAAGCTGAGAGGTTCCAGGAGGTAAGAATACCCCCGCACCATACAGGAATGTGAATACAAAATGCCACAAACAGTCGTCAAATCAAAAAAGTTTCATTTATCAAAATGACCATTAGAAATTTGCGTTTTTCATCATATTTTTACATTTTGTCTTTGAAAAATGACCAAAAATACTCAAATTTGGATTGCAGGAAGAAAGAGAACAAGCACAGTGAGCACATACCTCCAAACAATCCTACACATTAAGGAAGGTGATTAAATAATGAGATCCGACCCTTTAACTGGATCCGCACCCGAATATAATGAGTTCTTCCCTGGCTCCTGCCCCATCCCTCCACCAAATTTCATGCAAATCAGTTCAGTACTTTTTGCTGACAAATAAACAGAGACCGGTGAAAACATAATCTCCTTGGTGGAGGCAATAATGATAATGATAAAGCTAAAAATAATAATTGTAGCAGTAGGTCGCTTGCTGTGACAGATCCGGACTCATTGCCACAAAATGTCAAATATCGGCAAGATTTAAAAGATTTTATAAAACAAACAGTTTTTAAAACTTAACTTTTCATGACCACGTCTTTTTACTGATTTTGATGTGGAAACTGGGTTCGATCAACAGAATTTCATTTATCTTGACTTGACTTGTGACTTGCTTGATGTGAGCAATGACTTGATTTGTCTTTCTTGACTTAAAGCAGGGACTTGACTTGACTGATTCTCACAACAGCAACTTGGGACTAGCTTGAGACTTTAAGGTTAAGACTCGAGACTTGCATGTGATTTTCAGATGTGTGACTTACACCTACCTCTGTTTCAGGGTCACATATTGAAATTGCTGTGTTTTTCAGGAGGATGAGGGAGGAGAATCAACTCCGACGAGGCCCGAGGAGTCTCCATTCAAACAGAAGGTGGACATGCGAGCCCGATTTGAGCAAATGGCCAAAGCCAGAGAGGAGGAGGAGAGGAGGAGGATAGAAGAGCAGAAGCTGCAGAGGATGCAGTTTGAGCAGCAAGAGATTGATGCTGCCCTCCAAAAAGTAAATCTTCCCTGTTCATGACCATATATGTATTCCTAATGTTTGACAGCTCAGCAAGAGTTCGCTTTAAAGTTTCTTTGGCCTTAGTAAATATTTGTGCTTCTTGTTGTCATCTGTTTACAGAAAAAGGAGGATGATGGGGAGGAAGAGGGGAGCATCATCAATGGTTCTGCGGCCTATGAAGATGAGGAGGATCACGCCAGGTCGGGGGCTCCATGGTTTAAAAAGCCCCTTAAGAATCAATCAGTGGTGGACTCGGAGCCAGTTCGGTTCACCGTTAAGATCACCGGGGAGCCGAAGCCGGAGGTGACCTGGTGGTTTGAGGGAGAGATGCTCCAGGACTGTGAGGACTATCAGTATATAGAGAGAGGAGAGACATACTGCCTGTACCTGCCAGAGACCTTCCCAGAGGACGAGGGAGAGTACATGTGCAAGGCTGTGAACAGCAGAGGCACAGCAGCCAGCACCTGTATCCTCACAATAGAAAGTAAGACCACCTTGGTGTGATTGCATGTCTGCATGATACCTCCTATGTGGATTTCAACGTCTCTCTATAAAGTGGATCGCATGCTCCTCTTCCTCGTGAACTCGGACTGAGTGGCAGTTGTGGTTAACTGCTCTTCTGTTTCTTTCTTGCAGCTTATGACTACTGATTGAAGCCCTTCCACGTTCTGGAAACTTTCCCTGTTGTCTCTCACTCCTTTTGTAAAATTTTGTCCCTCATGGTATGGTATGGTCAAACAGCAGAGGGAAGAAAATTGCAGTATGCTTGGCATTCCTTAGGGAGGGATACACACGCGCACACACACACACACAAAAGAAAAAAAAAAAAGCAAGATGTTGTTTACGTATTGCTCAATTGTAAAAAGCTGCACTCCCTGTTAGAGTAGGATGATAACTGTGCCAAAAACAGACATGATTCTTGTTCCTATGCCAAGGATTGCAAAAATTTCAAAACTATCTTCACTGAGAGGCCCTTCAATGATAGTTGTGATACCAGCCATTTTTAAGTATCATAGTACTGTATTGTAAATATCACACCTTATGGTCCATACATGGCAAACCTGATGCTTGAGCCACTGAAATGTAAAAAAAAATGCAATGCCCTTGTCTGCTGATTATAAAGAACAATGTGCGGAAATATCAGTAAAACATCTTACATGCTTGCTTGGGTATTCTACTACTGCTCAACAACTTCATCAATCAACTTTATCAATCAGCATGTAGTTTTCTGTACCCTTCTCTATATTAGTCAATGGTATTGTGATACTTGCCTGGTATTATATTGTGGGGTTACATGTTAGTCATCTCTGTGGGGTTTGTTTACAATGATATGACATTGTACTGGTAGCAGCATAATGGAGGAACAAAACAATTTGAACTTATGTACATCCGAATTTTCAATGAAATTCTTTAGGTCCATATAAAGTGTTTTTTAATTGCAGCATATAAACAATTTTAATATGTTGATTTTTCATGCACCAATCCCCCTTTTGTCTTTTTGAGTTAAATGTAATACTCTTGATACAGTCGTAATAATTCAGTTGTGCTGGACAGTAGGTAACCGTTTTATGGTTTGATAATGAAAAAACATAGGCTAGCCTGAATATTTGTGACATATTATAAATGAAAATGTTTTAATAAAACAAACAAAAATAACACAATTTTTGTGATGTCTTTTGTTGTTACATAGGGAAGACTTGAATCACTGCTACCTGCTGTTCCCTTTGGCTGTGGAGGAATATTTTATTATAGTGACCAAAGTCGGGACTACATGTCATGTAACACACTGCACCATATCTATTACACATTTCTTTGAAACCATTACATCTGTTGCAGAAATTGAATCAGTGAACCTTAAAACAAAGCAATGCTTGCAACCCTTCCTCATCAAGACTGGATCACCATCCAGGCAGAGGGCAACTGCCCTGGGGCCTGCATGCTAGTTGATTATGGTAATTTAATTAACTTCAAATTTGTTTGGGAATTTGTACCTCTAAAGTACAATTTCCATTAAGGCTGTTGCTAACTTACTAATTAATCTTTTGGCCATGTCTTGGAGAGGGATCTTGTGTTACCTTATTAGAGCTTTGTTGTTCATTTCGTCCTCACATGATGCATTTTCCTGATCGAGTTGTATTTAATCAAATTGCCACAAAGCAACACAAATTCAATATTATTTCCGCATGGGAGTGGTTGCTCCAGACTTGAACTTGTAGGTGACAGATAATAGCTCGGAGGGTGTTGGGTGGAGGATCAGTAGGGGCTCAACAGCACAAGCCGAATCCAAATGTCCACCCTTTATTTATTTGTTTTTACATCATTACAACCTCATTGCTATACCAAGCCAAGTGAAGTCTGGACGCCAAGCAGACTCTGTGGAAGTCTCTCTGAGGCCCTTGTCGACTTAATGAAGTGTGGATTTGGACAGTTCACCTCTGCAAGTGCTTGAAGGCCAGACATTTGGATTCAGCCAAATTCTCATCCAGGGCTCCAAAGAGGTTATGCTGTCCATGCTCCTCATAGGTTTCACATAGTACCACTTGTTGCCAGTTCAACCAGTGATTTTCCTTCAAATTTCCATAAAAAAGGTAAAATTCACAGAAATTCATAAGTAAAGAAACAAAGATTATAACAGATTCAGAAAAAAGAAAAACAGAATTTACTGTTAAATTGATATGTCTTTCTACTCCCTCCAGCGCGCTGGGCAGGCAGCAGCATTTAACTTGTTTCAGATGAGCATTTTCATCGGAGACAACAGGTCGCCATATTTGTATACATCATCCACTGACCATATCCGCAGTGGAGATCCGGAGCGACTGATGTCACCATGGAAACGCACATTGGCGAACAACAGATCTGCAAGACTCTCGCAGGTTCACTGATCTCTAGCACACATGGACCGTATCCGTAACGTCCACGGCCCCGTCAACCATAGTGCAGATCTGTGCATCCCATCGCCGCGTTAAGGCTCGCTAGTCGGTCCATTAGCGCCACAGTCAGAACAGCCTCTTGTTGATTATCTATAGTAGAATCAATGAGTCTATGTTCCCATCATGGTTGTTTCAGTTGAAGAGGTTTCTTCGTCCCTTGTGCGGGAATACCTTAGTCGAAAGGTAAGTTAGCTAACGCTAGGTGGTGAACAGGCTTTTCTGTGCAAACCGCTAACATCGCTAGTGTTAGCCTCCGTTCTGCTATGCTAAAGAGTTTATGTCGTTGTTTGTAGAAATCTGTACTGGACCAGATTCAACCAGGAAACCAATGTATAATTTGTGATCCCGTGTATAGTATTTAGCTAGGATGAGGGTCACGTATAATCATGGCAATATGATCATGGAATTTACTTTCGTAGCTGCCAAATGGCTGAAATTCAGGTCAGAGTACGGTATAACGCTGCTCCCGATGATACTGATGTGCAGGGACTTAAGAGGACCATTGCCTGTATGGATGAGGAGAATCCACGCACAGAGACCAGTATCAACAACAGGTCTCACCTGAGGCAGATTCTCAATATGGACGGTCTCTACAGAGAGAATAAGGTCAGTCTTAAGAGCTGGAGTTTGGCAGCTGTGTAAATGAATAACATAAAAACTCTGTAGCTAACACCTCTCTCATTCCAGGTTCAGAGCTCCCCCCTAAAAACATTACTGGAGATTATTGTAAAGCATCACATTTCGGGCCCTAAGAATGACAAAATCACCAGTAGTGACCGTGATCCTCAGCGGTCTGCTACAGCTACCAGCTCACTTACTTCTGCAGTAACACCAACAGCAGTGAATGCCACTAAGACAGAGGGGAGCACAGGAGCCTTTGTTATTAGCAAACCCATCAAATTGAGGTATTTCACAAGCATTGTTTTTAATACATTATTTTGTGCTGTTTTGACTATTTGAAAAATGGTTTGAACTTATACAGGATTTCTGTTTCTCACAGGTCTGATATAAGGGAAACCTCCCCTTCTCAGCCTACATATACCTCATTGTTGCCTGAAACAGACAGTCTCAGCTATAATCAAACAGGTTGCTGGGCCTATCAGTCAGGACACCACAGAGGCTATCCACTGTTGGCCCCTGTCCAGGACAATGAGAGCTTCATGAGAAGAGAGCCAGAAAAAAAGACTCCCATCACTGAGAGCACTCAAAGGAGCAGAACTAATCGAATTAAACGTGGAATGATGGCTGGACCAATAGCTAGTACACCTCAGGTACTGAACTTCTGATGCATTTCTTAAAAACATATTGATCCCATATTCATCAAATTCTTGTCCTTAACTGATTGTTTTCCTTTTAGGAATCAAACAAAAAAAGGCAGAGTCAAAGGGTAGAAGTTCCCCCGCAGCTGCTGAGAAAAGAAGAAGACCACAGGCGATCTAGGGATGGACTTGCAACAACCGGCTTACATGCAAAAAGCTTAGAAAGTAGCCTAACTGAAATGAACTGCGTAGGAGGGAGACAGGAGTTGCGAAGTGGAGAAGAGAGAATGCAGAGTGAAAACAGCTTTGAAAAAGTGCGACAAGCCTCACTGAAGACAAGAAAGTAAAGAGCTTTAAGATGTTGCAATCCACATAATCAGTGACCTCATGGTTCCACACAGTTGAACATGTTTTCAAATTTCAGGATTTTCTTCATAAGTTTGTGTTGTGTCATTTTTCTTAGAGTAAAGACCAGGCCAAATGTAGCTGACTTGGATGTGTCTGAGATGGTGTTAGGTAGGTGCTTTATATGTCTTCGCCTTTTTTGGCAATCAACTTGTTGCCTTGGATTTGTCAAAGCTGATGGTATGTGAATATATTTCCAGATGATATTGATGATGATGAGGAAATGCAAGATCTCTCCAAAGTGTCTTTTCAAAGAACCATCGCAGAGCAAAGCTATGCAGGCTGCCCGATGGACCAACACACTGCCATGGTTAGTGATTTATAGCAGTGTTTCTTGCGAAGTGCTGGGGACAGTTTCTGCAGTTGCCTTTAATTTTTTGTGTGTTTTCTGTTTTTGTTTTTCTCCAGGAACTGAAAGTGGTTCTTCTTGGTTCCAGCCTAAATTGTTTCAGCATTGAGTGGAGAAATCAGGGTTTCACATTCTCAGAAACACATGACCTGAGATACGGAATTGTGCAGAAAAAGGTTGGCTCAACCTTCCTGTCCTGCTAAAGTTCAGGAATCCAGCACACTGATTTTCATACAGTTTATTGAATTGTAGTATTATGCATTATATTCTTATTTTTGTGCATTTCTTTTATTTTCTAGGGTGGTCCTTGTGGAGTTCTGGCATCAATCCAAGCCTTTGTTCTTAAGAAACTGCTGTTTGAAAACATGGAAAACAGTAATGCAGGCCTTCAGTATGTTATCCTTCAATTCAGAGCTTTGACCTACTGTAGTCACTTGAATGCTTTTCACAGCCATTAATTCACATCAAGGAGTCCTTTGTAGCTACTGCTATGTATTGACCCCTGCACTTTGGTATTAACTGTATTATCACCCCAGACAACCTGCTTTTACCCAAATGCAACTTTGTTCTTAGGAGGTTAAGACCTTTCAGCAATACCAGAAGAAAGTGTCTTGTTTTAGCTGTGGCTGAAATCCTGTGGAGGGCTGGTGAGGAAAAACAAGCCACAATTGCAATGTAAGATCTTACTATTTAATCCAGTACATCCAGATCTCACACAATTGCTTAGTTAAATTGAGCTTAGATTGCATTTAGAAGCCAAGACTTCAAGCACCATCCCTATCTTTATCTGCACCTGTCAGGCTCCTTCATCTCAGAATTACTTGACAAATCTACTGGAGCATTGATTAACCCTATTTTTTTTTTATTTCTTCAAACAGAAGTTCAGGAAGAAATCATTTCACCCCAACAGGACACTACAAATCTGAAGGAGTGCTTGAAAAGGTATAGACATGCCACTGCATACACACCTGCCAAAATGTATGTATTGTAGTACAGTTACAGTCAAGTGTGCCAAATAGAATTAACACTTATATTTCAGCTGGATGCAGCAGCAACTCTATCAGACTTCAACTGTTCTGTAATCAGGCTTTTTACAGGGTTAGATTTTTAGAATATCACCATGTCTAAAATATTATTGCAGAAACTGATATATAACCATATTTGAATTTGCAAAAATCAAATTGCACATTGGATATTATCTTTGTTGTTCTTATTTGTAATGATTTGGTGTAGCTTTGTAAATAAATCATTTACAAATTAACATTTTACTTTTTATCTTTGACTCTACTGGTGATGTCTAATTGAGAGAAAAGCTGTTATTTTCAATGCACTTTTTAAAAAAAATTTTTATAGATAAAATGTTTCACTGTGGATAATATCAAGGACCTGCAGTTGTTTCTGGAGCAGCACATTGAGCAGGTGAGAGACTCACTATCATCTTCTGCATTTTCACTTTGCTTGTCAGATTTACAATAGATTGCCAGCTTTTCTGTTCCAATCTATCTTTTTTTCGCACAGTTCGAGACCGGTGGGTTAGGATGCATTCTGCTGACCATATCTGCCATTCTCTCTCGATCTATTGAAAAGTAAGCAGAGCCTTTTTAAAACCATTACTCAAGAAAATGTGCAGTATACATCGCTATGAGCCGGATGATGAAACAACCATTGTTAAATTTGCTTTCTCTTTTTTTCTGAAGAATAAGAGAGGATATGGACGTGCCCACCACCACACTCATTGCAGCCCATGGTTACTGCACTCAGGTTTGATGCAAATCAAATAGGTTAGGAGCACTGGGGATTGTGTTTGTTTGTGACTCAGATAATAATAAATCTAAAGAAACTGCTCTGGGTGCCACTGGTTTATGATTTCATCATGTTGAAATAAAGTTGTTTTAAGTGTTAACAGCATAAATTTGCTTGTATTTCTCCAAGTCAGTTGCTTTTATAAAGCTTTCAAGAGTTGCGTCAAAGCTATGTCATCTCTATAATTCAACAACTGCAAATAATTGTCACTGAAAAATTAAACCAAACATTTAAAAATGTGCTGTGATCAAGTAACAGATGTGCACACAGGACGTAGAATGTGTTGATGGCACAACAACAGATGAATCTCAGTGAAACACACAAAAATATTATTGCACTGATACTACGCAATATACAAAATTTATTCTGGTACTAACATTCCTTTTTTTGTTTGTTTTCACCAGGAGCTGGTCAACTTGTTGCTCTGTGGCAGAGCAGTTTCTAATGTCTTTGACAATGACATGGAGTTAGACTCAGGCAATGGCAACATGACTCTACTCAAGGGAATCAAAGGCCACTGTGACGTTGGCCTGCTGTCCTTGTTCGAACATTATAACATCTGTAAGGTGAGCAAAATTGCTGGCTGACTCTCTGGTTCCCTGCCACTGGCAGATCAGATACTAGTCAGATTCAGGTTAAAACACAAGTCCTCAGGGGGCAGTCTTTACTGTAATTAGGGGCACATCTGTGCTGCTAACGGCACAGATGTGCCCATAATCACAGAGAAGAATGTTTTTAAGACTATTTTGGGATTTATATGTTAGTTAACAACACATACACAGCCTGAAAATACCCACTTCAAAGTGGTTCACATGCATGAGAAAAGGATCACTGAGGCGCATAATTGTAGATTATAATCAGAAGGTTAATAATCACATCATGGACATGTGAAAATGTTTTGACGAGTTTGATGTGTGGAAAAATAGAGTAGTAGTTAAAAAAAATATCTGCCGTCAAGAAACACTGATTAATTGCAGATTTTGCCCTGACGTTTCTAATTATTGAGTCCTCAAGATGTTATTCAATTGGAATTGGATAAAACACCCAACGTTCAAAAACTTGAACTAACTCAGAGAGACTAGATACTTGGTGGCGTGTACCAGAACCTGAAATAGAGAAGAAGTAGTGTCATTGACCTTGTACAAACTTTAACGGCA
This sequence comes from Seriola lalandi dorsalis, assembly GCF_002814215.2. Lineage (NCBI taxonomy): Eukaryota > Metazoa > Chordata > Actinopteri > Carangiformes > Carangidae > Seriola > Seriola lalandi. The sequence continues at coordinate 832,154 of NW_019522683.1, read as the reverse complement.
GACAGGGGAACCAATGTGTGAATGTGGTTTTTTTTGTACTGTTTTAATTTCTCTCCACTCCCACTCTGGTAGCAGCAAGGCGTATTTAACAGTTTAACACCAGTATCCTTTATCACACTGAAATACAGAACAGTAGCAAGACATCATCCTAATTGGTCTTTTTCACAGAAGACATTTGACATGTCACAGCAGGAAAAACACAGGTATAGATAATATAATTGATGATGCCTGAATTCCGTTTAGCTGCTTGTTTTCATGGTCCTTGTAATTGAATACTGACTCACTGCCACACTGTCATAGTTCACTGCAACACATTCTTTTGTGAAAAAGACATATGACACTTCCGTATGACTGGAGAAAATATGTGTACTATGGCTTCATGATACTATATGACTGATGTGAGTAGATGAAACTCTCGAAATGATTTTACCTAACATACTAATACGAGTTTGTTCTTTTGTGTTCTATTTTCTTCTATCTAAGGTAGGAGCTTACCTGAAGACTCCCTATTACCCCATCTGGGTGGTATGCAGTGAAAGCCACTTCAGTGTGCTGTTTGGCCTGCAGAGGGAGCTGTTGACCAATCCAGACAAAGGTCTGGAGTTTGACCTCTATTATTATGACGGACTGGCCAATCAACAGGAGGAGATCCGCCTCACTGTCTGTATGTAACATCACTTGTCCCACATTCTCAGTGCGTGTGTACATTGTTTTTTAATGTTGTTTCTTATAATCCCCTCACCTCCCCTCACTGAATGACCACTCAGAAAAATGTGCATTGGGATTTGGGTATAACTTCTGTAATTCAGGGTTTTTACGGGCATGAAAAACCTGGAAAAATTACGGAATTTGGAGCCAAGACTTTGGTGCATGCTAGTTTGTGGCAAGCCACAAATGCCTTCAATCATGCATAACTTTAGGCCTTAATAAATTTTAAACAGGTGAGTTATATAAAACATTCTCCTCCCTACAGTTTTCATGAAGCAGTTAATTATCTATAGAGACCAAAACCAAGCTGTAGACATTTATTTCTGGGCATTTTAACATTGGAGTCTATAGGGATTGACTCACTTTTGGAGCCAGCCTCAAGTGGTCATTCGAGGAACTGCATTTTTTGGCACTTCCATGTTGGCTTCATTTTCCAGCCCTGGAGGTTACCGCCACTTGTTTGAGATTGACTGAGAAGAATCTATATTGGTTAAACTATACTTAAATGTTCCAGGAAGATCAATCACAACAATTGTTGTTGTTCTCTGCGTGGGTTAACACAACGGACTAAGGTAAATTTGCACAATGCAAGGAAAATGCAGATTTAATAATGGCTGGCTCCACTTGGACAAGTATAAGACATGGCATGAGAAAGACCAGGACCCAGGACATGGAAAATGTGGACTGTCCTGTAAAATGTTTGACATTTTTAACATAGGAGAGGCAATGCTAGCTTGGAGCTAAGCACCAAGCTGCTGCTGTGTGTGAATCAACTCTCATCTCCATCACCAGCTTTTTCACCTCAGTTATTAGGCATGTTAATTTTGAATTTTTTTTCTGACTTCTTGCTGACGCTCATTAACCGACCATTAACTGTAAAATGTACTGTTTAGAATAGACAAGTGTTCCTGGATAAGCAACATCCTGCTTATCCAGGAACGCATAAAAAGCCATATGTTATAAATTCATGAGGTTAGTATAAAGATCAGCTCTATGTGTAATTAAAAGAAGAGCAGAGAAGCAGAATCACTTGTTGACTGGCGCAGAGAGATGCACTTCTGCATCTTCTGCAACCTTTAAGAATTTCATCCATGACGAATCTACGAAGGCCTCTGTCAAAGAAATAAGATAAGACCAGGGCACAGGCGGACTGGCCATGGCTAGCTGGCTCAAATCCTAGTTGGCCGGTGCGTCATCAATGCATATGGTTTTTTTTCGATACTTTAGACAAAGTCAGTTTCTTAAAACAAGGAGTTAGTCCTTATGTACATATATATGAGCACTTATGTTCACCACATGCAAATCTGGCAGCTATCTAGTTGGTGGGGATCATGGCCTGAAAAAGCTGGCTTGGCTCCTTACATGACTTATGGAAGGAATGGAGGAATAATGAGAATTAGCCACCTTTAGCTCCCAAGTACCCCTGCTTTTAGAGCTTAAAAACACACACACACACACACATACACATACACATACACATACACACACACACAAAAGCCGCCGTCATCCTTCGGTAGCAAATGTTGCTACCAGATCTGCCAGGCCCAAATACCTTCTGACCTCTTGTCCTACAGAGATTTGACCCAGCCCTGAAAGCCTTTCCTGGCTTCAGGTATGAGAAGTTTCTCTTGCCAGATGCAACAGTGACAGAAAGACTTAACAGGAGCAACAGCAACACTGAGATTCTCAAGGACATCTAGAAGTTCCACCTTGTCAGTCCAACATCTCTCTTTGGGAGACAGACACATTATAAGGGAATATGTGGCTAGCTGCCCTGACCTCCATCATCATCATCATCTCCTCTCAAACAGTGTCATCCATAATTTTTAAAATATTTTTCAAGACTGCTTCTCAACCCTTCCAGACTTAATTGCCTCTGTCAATTCCTGTTTGGAGACACAGGTTGTAAATATACTCCATCTTTAAGAACATAATAGTGATGCTGCTAAGGGCAGTATGCACCATTGGAAGAAAAAATTCCTGACTGAAGAGGTCATCTAGTGTAGACAGTGTTTCTTCTCAGCCCTCATATAGAAACTGCCTTGATGTTCTTGGTGTTCTCTTTTCGGGAAGCTTCATGTCAATTCCTCTTGTTTCTGTTTGGCAGAAGTTAAGCCCATTGTCCCAGAAGTCTGTAAGGTAGTTCTTGATTCATCCAAGTTCTGTTTTTAGTGTTTAGATGGAAACAGTGGGTCTTTGTAATGCTTTGTTTGCATGGTTGATCTGGTATGAGGACATTGCCTCAGAGTCCCTCTTTTCAACAGTAAATTCCTTCAGTACTGAGAGTGCTTGTACCATCTCTGTCATCTGGTACAGCACAACCTTCACACTGTCGATCCTCGCCTCCCATCATGTCACTGATGCTGATTTCACTGGTCCTGAGGTCCTTGACATGTTGTTGCAGAACTAAAAAGGTTGTCTCTGCCAAAGATGGACATGGACAGCACCGAAGCTTCTGCTACATCTGCCACGAGATTCAGAGTGTGACAGCTGCAGGGAACACGCAATGCCTTGTTGTTCAACTGCATTATTCTTGCCTGAACCCCCGTTTGTGTCCCATCGTGTTGCTCCCACTGTCGTAGGACTGGCCACAACTGTCTGAAATATTTAGGTTGTACTATTCTGGCTTTTCCAGAAGCATGTCAAAAAGGCAGTTCTGTTTTGTACATCAAGAACAATACAGTGACCAATACTCTCATTATAGATGTCATGCTGATGTAATGCACTTTGGTTTCCTGTTTCTGGATTCTTCGCACATGCCCTATAATGACTGGATTGAATTTTACATTAATTCAATCTGTGCTAAAAAGTTTCCATTGTGTTTGTCAAACAGATCATTTTTATGGCCCCTTAGAGCTTGGTTCCTTTCAGCTAGATGCCTTATGATGGTGATGATTCTTCTGACGACACCCTTCCAGTACTCCACCTCATGCCGCATCAAGTCTTGTTGGACTTGATCGATTGCTGTCCTGCTTTCCAATCTCTTTTGCAAGTCATGCCAGCATCTCATGTTGTCTGCATGTGGTTTTGAGAACTCATGCTCTTTAAGCTGACACCCTAAATTCTTCCAGCTGCTGAACCTTTTGTGAGTGCATTTTCACGGCATCTGCTTTTACAGAGTAGAGCAGCTATGACCCAAGAGTCTTTTCCCCATTTATTCATATTTCTGTTCTAATGATCTCTTGCTCTTCATGGATTCTCATCCATATGTTTTAGGAAACTTCAGGTCAGTAACCTGAATGAGACCTTTCCTGACAAGAAAACAATGCTCTGCATCTGGTATCTTACTAGGCCATTCTGCAGGGTCATCAGATATTGTACATGTTCCAATTCCCTCTGAGCCCTTGGTGGTGGTGCTGCTGATGCTAGCGCTGGGGGGGCAGGCTTTCCTCGTTATCGTGTTGAGGCAGATGATCCTCTTCCATCACAGTTAGATGATCCTCTTCTACCATACAAACATCCCCTGTCAGAGACAAAGTTAAATACATAAGCACAAACACAGTGAGAAAGAGAGGTATGAGTGTGTTTAAATGCATGAACTTGTTTATCTGCTGTGTTGGATGGTGTGAGTGTATTTTTTGCATAATTTCACAGAGTTATATTGTATTGTAAACACTTTGTATTGTAAAATGTTCATTTGACATCTCAATGAAGCTCCATTTGAAAATTTTTCCTAACATGGCAATGATGTGTCAATGTCAGTTTATTGGAGGAGAATTAGAACCTAATCAGACAGGATACACTTTTTTCGAGTGATCGGCAGGTTTTTCCATTTTTTTTCTATAGACAATAAGCATTTTGTGCACTTCTTATGCATCCCTGGGCTCCTCGCCTTTGAGACCGATCATCATCCAGGTGAAGCTTCTGGACCAGCTGGTGGCACTCCCTGTGATTTTTTTTTTCTTTTTCTGAGGGTCTCATATACCCACATGGATCTCTGTGTCCCTGTCCAGCATATTGGCTGAGAACAACTTCTCAACTTCAATCGGAGCCAGAGCAAGCGCTCTCTGCCTGTAGCCTATATATTTAAATTACATGTACAGACCTGTGAGTTTACTTCACAACAAAATAACACTTCAACAATATGTGCATTTTGGTGCACCTCCAGTTTTACAACCTGCAAAAGGTGCTCAATCTGATTGGGGCCTGATGCTTATCATGTTCATCTTGTGCTGTACGCTCTCCCTCATCATGGATGGTATATTGTGATTGTGTGGAAGTTGCTTACGGTTACACCTAACCTTCAGTGTCCTGTGAGGGAGGAACTACGGGAAACCAGGGAGAAGCGGCTGTGTTTTGTTTTTTTAAGTGCCTCTTAAATGAAAAATTTTCGATACAAAAACGGCAAGAATCATTTACCGACATGCTACCTAGCTTTCAAAGCTCCTTAGACTGCAGCTTTTCATTGCGTTTCCTCTTTGGCACTCTTCTACTACATCATATGATAGACAGATGATTCATCCAATCACCTGCCAAGTATGATTTTTTTGAAAGTATCTGCCCTTTTCCAACTGTTTCCAACAAAGCTCTCCCAGATGGTTGTGTGTAACAAACCATCTGGTGCGTCAGGTTGTCAGTTCAGGATATTGCTGAGAAAATGAAAGCCTTGCTTTCAGAGATCACAGTCACAAATCTCGTCCAAATCTCCCAGAAGCAAATGCAGAATGATGTGGGGAAGTCTCTGATAAACATCAGTTTGTGCAGGTTGCACAACACAGCTACATTGCATCCAGAGATGGATGTAAATCCGTGGATGGGAAGAGTCTGGCTGTTCCACGATTGACCTGCCCAGCACACGGATTTTATGACGGCGACTGGATGTAGCACACTCACGCTTTAGTTTTGCGAATACCGGTGGATTGAGAATATCAACGTATCAAAAAAAGGATTGCTGCCCTGGCCACATGTCAAGCACTACATCAAGATGGTAGGGGAGGTGAACTATCCAATCCAAAAGTGAAGTCATTTGAGGAGGTGAAAATCCGCTGTGTTGATCTTCTCTTCTCTTTTCTGAAAGTGGGGATATCTAATAGCATTGCAAGAGAAATCAACCCCTTCCTCACCATGTATCAGGCATACCAGCCCATGCTGCTCTTCTTCTCTGAGGACATGCACAAACCAATTTAAGGTAAGGACAATGGTGGGATTGCTAATATTTTATTTTACAGTCTATTAGAAACACACACAAATGTATAACAGCTCCAGAGCAAAAGTACAATAGGTTAATAAAACACCATAAGGCTGGCACAACAGGCATAAACAGTCACAGCCAATTTAACAGCATTGTTGTCCATCACATGTTTAGGTTTGGTTTTTATTTGTACATAATTTCTGGAAAAACAATTGGTAAGTTTTATTGATGTCTTAATGGATACAATACAACAATAAGCACAGAGAAAAATTATCCAACCATAACAATGTGGAAGCCACACAAATTTTTTGCCTCTACAAGGAATACGTGACACTCATTATAATGTAGGATAAAGATAATGTGTATATCTTACATAAGACATTATGTATTTAATTTTAAAAGACTAAAATTAAATAAATGATTATTTAATGCACATACTTGAATCAGCATACAGCACTGTAGTTTGTATCACCTAAGCTATGAATGTGTAATTTCACTCATTTGGTGTATTTAACTGAAATTAATGGGAAATACATTTGACCTATGGTTTGTAAATTTGACAATATGACTGATCAAACTGAAACAAAAAATGCCCTTCATTTTCATTTTCATCATTTACAGGGCTCATCATTTACAGGACTAAATTTCTGAAGGAGAAGCACCTGCAAGAGGCCACATCCATGCTCAGCTCCCCCATGTCCCTTTTCAGCACAGCAGTCTGCACAAGGACAGTTCTCAGATTGATACTTGAATACTGATTTGCAGCAGAAGCCCGGTCTTCCTAGAACATTCCAGAGAGGCAGAGACTGGCAATCAAGATGGAGTGCAAGATACTCTTGATCACACTTCTTGAGAAGTTCCTGAAAAAGGCTCCAGTGCATCCCACAGGAGTGAGAAACATGCAGTGCCTTGTCCCAAGATGCATGGCTGAATTTATGGAACTGTGTGTATGTCAGATGAGAAGAATGCTGCACTTGCTTGTTGAAGCTAAACACATAGATGAGGCAATGTGTGATGATGTCCTCAGAGAGTTTAGGGAGTTTTGTGATTCAGCTGCTCCTGAGGCTAAATTCAGGGAATTTGACCCCAAAACAGATCGTGTGGACAGAGAAAATGAGGACAAAACCATCATTTTCCAGAATAGCATGTGGTGAAGATTCTACTTGTCTTGTCACATGGACAGGCCACTGTGAAGAGGGGATTTTCCATTCACAAAGCCTTGACGTGTAGCTCAGAGGCTCATTGTTGACCACATCAGGTCTTTTGGGGGCATGGTAGAGATCATGAAAGAGCTGCTCCTTTCAGCTGCAGGAGCCAGGCAGTACCATGGCTACCTGGATGGAGAAGGAAAAAGAAAGAACATAAAGCTGTTGACTCGAAGAGAAAGGCCTTCGCAGATGAGCTTGATGATTTGAAAAATAAAAGGGCTAGGATGAATGCTCACATTTGTGCCTTTGAGAAATTTGTGGAATACACTGAGAAAGTAGAAGCTAAGAACAAACTGACCTTCATCACCTCAACAGTTTCTGCTGAACTCAAGAAGAAAAGAAAGCATCTCTGCTGAAGAATGAAAAGGTGTATTGATGAGAAGCTTGTAGATATGAAAACATAAACTGTGTGGATTGTTGTTTGTGGGGTTCAAACAGGCAAGGTTATCTTCTGTTGATGCTCAGTTAGATTAATGGTAAAAAGGAGGCATTGTTGGTTTAAAATCTTCTTAGTTACAAAATCTTGTATTCCAAAATACAGTTTCTCTCTGACACTGCTGCCTTCTGAAGTTAATGTCAGTGTTACAGGACTCTTTTATATACTTATTTATTTTTCAAACATCGTTGTCTCCTGGTCATTTATCTTAATTAAAGGGTTACACAATGGAGTTCTCTGGGTTTGGCACATTTTATTCTGTAAACATCTTACTGGTGTGTCAGTGTTACTTAAATAAATGTTTATTTTGTATAAAACCATGTAGCTTTCATTAATTTTATTTAAGATGTACTGTGGTAAATTTTGATATTTATTTTTTTTATTATTTTTCATGTACACACAGGCGTTTCAGTGAATGCAGGGTCATGAAAATTTTCCTGAAAGTCATGGAAATTTATTGGTAAAATGTGTATGAACCCTAGTGATTATGATCTAGTTCAAGCCATTCTGACTAGATGTTAATACACATTTATTCTTTCTCATTTCTTATTTTCATGGCCATCTGAATTATCTGAATCTTTCCCATGTTGATTTCCGAGTAGCATTTAGTTATTTTGCTGTTGCACTAATTGTAAGTATGCCTCAACTGAAAATGTTGTTTTTCCTTTGTAGCTGTTGGAAAATTGGCCATGAGCTGCCAGGATGTTGACACTGATCTCGTTCCTCCACTGGAGCACTGCATCCGAACAAGGTAACACATGGACATACTCCCACATGCAGTGATATGTACCTCTGGAGAATAACCATAAGATGTTTTGACATTTATAGGTTTTTTTTGGGGGGGGGGCTATCAAGGGTACTCATATTCACTGCATTCTATAAAGACTGTTTTAAGTTGTAAAAATATCAGTCATATAGTTTGTACCTGGGTCAGCCATATATGCATTAAAGATGATTTTTTTGTTGTTTTCTTTTTTTTTAGATGGACAGATGCATTTGTCAACTGGAATGACACAGAACCTATTCTCTGACTGATCAGATTATTGTTATTGATGTTATACTCATTATGGCTTGGGCCATTAAACAACAACAAACACTTTGCATAACCAATATATATATATATATTTACATGTGTGTATATGTGATGAAGTTTTCCTCAGATATGATATATATATATATACATATATACATATATATATGTGTGTGTATATGTATGTGTGTATATATATATATATATATATATATATACATACATACACATATATACACATATATATGTGTATATATATATATATATATATATATATATATATATATATATATGTATGTCAGCGTTACAATTGTTTTCTCTTGCAAGTGAGGCACAGTGTTGTAAAAATTTGACTTTGTCCTGCCATTTCTTTACATGACACAATGGCCTAGATGTTACCTATAACACAATGTATATGCAGCTGGAAGGGTTTTGGCCTTAACCAGGACATGGCATATTGCTGTCTTTTAGCCATAAAGTCTCATGCTGTTGCCTACACATCGATATTTAAGAGAATGGAATAATCTTGTTTTTTGAAAGTTTTAGCAATAATATGTGAACATAAACAGGCTTGGATGGAAACTATTATATGTTGCCTGTGAAATGTATATTGGTGCAAGATACAGTATTGACCATAGTGGCCTTTCACTCTCTACCTGTACACACATTAAATGAATATGATTTCCCTTGCTTGCTTAATTGCTTAATGAAATGAATGTGATATTTTAATTTTAAAGAAATGCTGGAAAAATGACCAAAAATGTAAGATAAACGTACTTTCTTAAATATTTTCACACCAAATTTCACATGCTAATTATAAACTTATTGTACAGTTTGGTTTTCAAATGACCAAACAGCAAATTGCCTTTTATTACATGTGCACACTTGAAATTAGGTAATCTATTAGGTTGTATTGTGGTTGTTGTATTGCTCCAATTATAATTCATATGTGCTGTATGAAAATGACATTACATAAATACTGAGTGGTGTGTGCGTGCGTGTGTCAAAGAGACAGACGTGGTAAAGGCTCTCGATATGTGTGTTAGTGAGTGTGACATTGAATATTATACTACATTGCTGATAATTGCCTTGATGAATTTTCACTTTTGACAAACCTCTCATCTGGAACAGATAATAAAATAACTCAACACCTCAACTGTCTCAACATAGTGATGGTTGTTCTGTGTAACTGTCTTGCATCTCTGCATCCCTGTGGCTTTAAAAACCCTTTTTTTTCATGAAGCTGCTTTTGCCTGCCAAATATAGAACATGATGAAAAGTATTGAAAATATAATTAAACATTCTTGATTGATTGATTAAAGTTACTGTACAAACATTTTATTATGCAACTTAAGCATAGTTATACTATTGTTGGGAAAAGATTGAAAGTCTGTATGCTTCTGCAACCATTGTCATCCACACCAAGTTGTCAGTTTATTAGGAACACCTAGCTAAAAATAATGTCTAATATGCCAGTCCTGCAATAAATCCTACAGTCATGAAGGTTATAATGTTCAGTTTTTTTTTTGAAACCTTACCTTTACCTTCATGATCATTTGAGGCTGTAGTCTGTGTTCTGTTGTACTGTATATACAAAGAGTTGTTTCTGTTATTTACAGTAGCTTACCCTTGTTGATATAAATGGGGCTGATCAAATAAACTGGCTATTGAGTAGTCTGCACAAACTTAAATTGTAGTTATCTAAAAGTAAAATAAATCCTAAATTATTAAATGCAACTTGTAGGAAAATAATGTACTGGCATTATAGATTACTTGCAGCATGGGGATGGTGTCACATTGCTAATTTTAATCTTAGGCATGAGTTACAGGATGATGAATGCAACAATATATAAATTACCAGCCTGGTGATACAGATGAACAAATCACTTTCATAAAAATAACTTTCTTTGTGCTGCAATGTATATTTGAGGCATTTATTTTTACCTCATTTGATAAATGAACATTTATTCAAATTCAAAGCTAATTGTGAATTAACTTAACTATGTGACATGTCAGGGTAAAAAACAGATTCATTTGAAAGATGCCTTGCAGTTAATCAGTGTCTTCATTATTAGCCATGGCAGGATTCAGAGCACACACAGTGTGGGGCATGCAGAGGGGGTGGCAGGCAGACCTGTGCCAACACCTCCAGCACATGGGATCAAAGACACTGCATCTGGCGCACAGACAGAGATGCAGCAACTCACTTCCCATCAAACTGCCTTGCGTAACGTAGACCGGAGTCTATATAATGACTTGGAAGTGCAGCGTATGGGTCAACACATCCAAACCATCTTGGCAACTGCACACAATGAAACAATAGAAGCTCCTTTCTTTATTAGATCTGTCAAAGTCACTCACATCCATTTGATTTTCATTTTGGCACGCTGGAAATGTTGGAGAAGAGCTCACTGTGATGATGACAATTCATTCATCTTTCAACTGTCAAATTCCTAATGAAGGCTGTATTATCTCAATGTATATTATTGTTGACTCATGTAGGGATTTATGCACTCTAAAAAAGACATTGGAAGATCCATGAATTAATCATGAGATATGGAGTGAATCAATGAGCCCTCTACAACAATTTTACAGCCATCAAGGCTACTGCGAACACTATAAATAAGGTGGTTTGCTTGAAAGAGGCCTTGGGGTCTCAGAAATCGGATTAGTGTTTACTTTTGCCACAAAATTCTTCTGTGGATGGGGGTAGTTTGATATACGTCATAAGGAACCATGTTTAGGTTTGAGGTTATATTCTAGTCATAATCTACCCTGAATAGTTGGTGCATGAAATAGTTTAATAAATGCCAAGAGGCTAACCAAATTACAAATGTGTGAATGATTTAAAAGCCAATTAAAGACAAGAATCAGAAGAATCCATTGACTTGGTGAGCTGGTATCAGCTCAGAACTGGGGTTTGCTTACAAGGTCTAAAGTCTGCTTTAAGACTGGTGTTACTGTCAGTCCTAATCACAGCCTCCTCTTACAGAATAAAGCAAATTTGTAATTCTGTCCCTTATTCTGTCTGTTTCAAAGAACAGTGGCTTGTAGTTAAAACATTAAGGTGTTTCTTCTCTCTGCTGCTGAGCTTTAGAGCAGCAGGGTGCAGTCTGACAGGAAGGAAATGGCTCGGCTTTGGTCTCTATTTACTATTTATTGCACCAGCATTTCTCAGAGGTATCGGGGGAGGGATTTGGTGCCTGTGTGTAATTGAGTTAGAGCCCTCCCACACGCTGTCCCCAGTGCATCTTCTGTCTCCTCTCCTAATCTGTGCTGTTTGTCTCCAGATAAGTGATATCCTCCTCAGATTAGGATCTAGTGTCCCTGCCCTGCCCACCCGAAGGGAAAGGGATCCCCAGTCCGTCCCCATGAGGTAGAAGCTGTATTTTTAGCTGCCTAATCCTTTTATAGCTTGAGCAGAAAGCTTGATCACCCTTTTCCATTAATTGTGTCAGGTAATCATGATATAGTATGCCAGAGAGGAGGCTTTTCAACTGTGTCTTACAATCAGTTTTTGGTCGTTATTTGGTTTTGCAGTTTTGACGATATTCAGGAATTTGGTGGAGTATAAATTTCTAAGCTGGACTCTTGTGTTCCAGAAGAAGCTGTGATTTGTGGAAGAGAGGAAATCACACATTTTATGGCCCTTCAGAACAAGACCATCTCATATCAAATTTAGAACAATGCATGGATCGAGAGCACAATCACAATGATGAGATCTGTACATCAAGAAAATATGTCCTTTCAATGCAATTTCAGTTCACAACCTTTTGAACTGGCGGCCTCTGTGGATGATTTTTTAATGATCCCACAACAAGCCAAACTTTCTTGAATAATGCATGATCCAATGTAACAAAATGTTCCTGCTGAGTCTGTAGAGACATACTGGCGTGAGAACTGAGCTGTTGTAATCTTTGGCTTAGCGTATGTTTTCTTCAGAACCTAGTCTATCAGCATCCCTATGCGTGCATGGCTCAATATTTATTTCACTACCCAAATAAAAACAGCAGACAATCACTGTAAGTATTCCCCAGGCACGTATTTCAGTATAATCGGATACAACATGACAAGAGGAAGAATGTTGTATCCTGTTTATTTTTGTCAGGATTTTACAACACTGTTACTGTAAGGGTAGTTAATTTAAAGCCCTTGCAGAAATACACAATGATCAATTAGTTCCATTAAATAGCAGCTCTAATGCATCTAATCTACCATTAGAAAAGTTACTGTGAAGAATTGACAGCTCTGCTTGCTTTGATCTCTTCAAATTCTCATACATAGTGTTTGCTATTTTCCATTCACAAAGCCTAAAAGGCGAAATGCAAGATCTTTTGAGAGAAAATAAACACTTTTCTTGTCTGGCGCGAATACAAGACAAGCTGGATATAATGCTCGCTGTGTATCAGATTTCATCCAGTTTACTCAAACTTGTAACACGTGGGCTGAAGCACAAGATCTTTAATGCCAGGCACATTTCATCCATTGGATTTTAATGATCGGGAAAAAACTTGTTTTAACGTTGTGCTTCCTCAACTACATTTGTCAGCTGTTCAAGAAACTCTTGCCAAAGCAATTTAGTAAGCCTTCCCAAAGGCAAAAGGGTGCTTTCAAGAGGGAAATAAAACTAGGATTATCCACTTATATTAAAGTATTGCTATACAATTTAGACAATCTCCATAGAAAACTACAAACATTTAAAATGCTTTGCACATGTGATTACTTAAGGAGTTCCCCTAAGTGTTTACAGGTTCAAAGCAGCCTATATTCACTTCTGCTGAGCTTAAATTGCTCAACATTCTAACAAGTCCAAGAGTCTAAGATATTTGACAGCTATGACTGAGTATGTGATTGCCAGAGACAAACACAAAACTCTGCCAGAAATTTTGCAATGAACTGCCGTTAGAGGAGGGAAATCTGTAATGGTAACACCTGCTCAGAGGAGCACGGACATAGGAGACTACATCAGTGAGTGCTGAAAACTTAAACACATATGTTCAAGCCAGAGAGAGAAGAAAAATGTATTCCCTCTGCAGTAAGGTTGTAATGAAACAGTTTTCTCCAGGGCTTTTTAGAAATTTAAATGACTCTGAGCAGAAGTCTTTGTGTATTTTTTGCCCAATGCAGTGACGACTGGGCAGCTAAGTATGAATAGACCACACACACTTGGCAGTTTTTCAATAAGTAGTCCACTACCCTGAGTGCATTTGCAGTCACACCCATCATACCGCCTGCCTCTAAAGGGATCCATATCCAACTCCGAACCCTCTTTATATTTTTCCCTCTTTCCCCGTGTCTTCAATAATAGCAAAATATGCTGTGCTTCAATATTCTTTATTGTTCAGTACTGCAGTGCATTATCACCACTGTTGTCATTCCATATGTTCTCATTGTCAACAGTCACTCAAGTGCCAAATAAAATGTAATGAAGACAATTATGGAGCATGTAAAATCTTTCAGACCACCATCAGAATATAATATCAGCATAATAGCGAAGATGAAATAATATATGAGGAGGAAAAAAGAGAAAAGCTTCATCTCCTTAAAATATAACTTTTATAACCAAAATAATCAAATTTTTAATGATTGTGTAATTATTATATACATACCCTTTCAATAAATAGGTGTGTTTAATATTAAATTAATGTTTCCTTACAAATATATGGTACATACAGGTACATTAAAATAAAAAGCAAATCCATTCAAAAACAACAAGCAACGTCCGTCAGCATTTTCAGTAATGACAACAAGAACAACAAAAATAGAAACACTATAAACACAACAATGTTCATATGACTGCTGTGGATTTGAAGGCACTTCCTTGGCAACACATTGATCCCTCTTTCAATATTTTGGAACCTGAAAGGAAGTTACAAAAAAAAAAAAAAAAACTTGATTAGAGTTAAACAAGAGCAGTTTCTGTAATATAAAAAATTCTTCTGTCCAATATTGGCAAAGTCACATGTAGACATCTCAGCCTTTTTGACGAAGTCATGTTGTCAGCTTCTAAAGACAGTCATTACTTGCCTGCCATTACCGACATTCCACAATGTCATGTCTAAGCTCATTCAGAAATGCTCGGGATGACTAAATAATGAATCACTTAATATGCCTTCAAAAGTCCCTCGATTGTGATATGCATTCATCAGAATTCTTAGAACAGTGCGGAAAGGATCTTATTATCTGATTCACTTGAGAAACTGAATACCAGAGAATGTGTCAGCCTCTTCAATTTTCTAACCCTATGCCACAAAATAGCCACTTGTGTAGATGAGCTCTTTCGCAGCAATCACTTACCAGCTAAACCTAATTGCTTTGACTGAGAGCATATGCTTTTACCCTTGTTGGATTTAGGACTAGACGGCAGTGAACACATCAGAGCTGCTGTCATCGAAGATCACCTTAACAAAGGAATGACTATGACTGTCCAAAATTACTCCACTGACGATAGTCCAAGTTTTTCCTTTGTCTTGAAAGCAGCTATACTTAGCTTTGCTGAGTTTTATGGTTAGCGTAAGAAGCACAGAGAAGTTGTTTCTGGCAATAACAATTGGTCCATTAAAAAAACAGAAACAAAACACCATGATCTGTTTCTGTCCATTTTGATCAAGTTTTCTTCCTTTGCTCTGAGATCGTGCATTGCTTATTATGAAGTGCTTTGTTTTAGAAAGGCTATATGTGAGGATTCTCTGCCAAAAGCTAGCATAATACAGGTGATAGAGATACTGCAGGGCTGATATAGTAGATTAATCAATTAGTCAATCAAGAGAACTAAAGTCAACAACAATTTTAATAATCATTTGATCACTGAAGTATTTTTCTCTAGTTCAAGCTTCTCCAATGTCTTTCTCTTTTTTATATCATTATAAACTGAAGTTTTTCATTTTGAGCTGTTGGCCAGACTAAACAAAACATTTGAAGACTTCATCATGGGCCCTGGGAATCTGTGAAACAAAATGTTTTAATTTTCTGGAACTGATTAATCGTAAAAAATAATCAACAGACTGACCCATAATTAAAATAAGTTAGTTAGTTGCAGCCTTAAATAGTTACCATGGTTACATCTACAAATCACCAGACACGTTATTTCTCATAGTGCATTTTTTTCAATGAATGACCAAAGGGGATCAGCAGTAGGTGACTGAGCACACCGAGCATACAGTATTGTGCTGAACATGTAATACAGGGACAATAGGGGGACAAATACAGTAAGTAGTATCACTAGTTCTTCCCTTGTGATGTTCTTGCAGCAGGATGCAAAAGACACTTGTAATGTACATTTCTGGCATCATGAGTCCAGAGAAATTAATGTGTGAAATTAGTTTCTTTCGCTTCTCTGTCACTCTCTCAGTCTCCGGCATGTGATGAAACAGATTTGTGTGTAACTTCAGACAACCAGCACTAAGTGTTTCCGTGTGTCCAACACTAAGTAATACTATATTCTTAAAGGATACAAATTTCATACAGATGTACTACAGATACATTTCTGATTATACAAGCATCAGTTTTCTTCACTTGCACATCAGACACAAATTAGAATAAATCTGACCAAGAGCAACAAAGAAATTCCTCCACATCATGCTGACAGAAAATGTAATAAATTTATACATACAAAATTGACACATTGACATTGACACATTACATGGGGTTGACAAAGAATCAGAGTAATTGTGTATATACTGCAAACTGAAACCCCCTCCCAAAAAGAGAAAAACACTTTTACTTACATACAATATCTACGATTGCATGCAGAGTGGACTCATTGCTAATCGTGTTAGCAATCTTGCACATCTTTTGTAATCTGGAAAAAAAAAAGACAGCGGGAAAAAGGCCATTAACATGTTAACATCATAACACCCTTGTAATTAAAGCCCCAAAATCTACATCTCTCTGGGACTAACTTTTCAAGTTTTAAATTCTACTATGAGCTGTAATACAGTTCAGGTGTTTTTAAATGTTTTCAGTGTTTTCAAAATACTCATGTACATGCTGGACCTTATATACAACAATATTTACTAAATAGTATGTAACAGCTCTGCCACTATTCTAGTTTCTTCCTTGGTGTTTCTCTGTGTGTTTCCCTTTATTTCCCGTGAGTCTCCTCCTCCCTTTTGTCTTTCTGTGTGTGTGTGTGTGTGTGTGTGTGTGTGTGTGTGGGTGTGTGTGTGTGTGTGTGTGTGTGTGCATGGTTGTGGGCGCGGCTTCACCCGGCTGGCTCCTGGCTCCACTCTACACCTGTTGCTAATCATCTCATCACCTCACAGTTCAAGAACCCCGGTTCTCCTTCCATTCGTTGCCAGATTGTTATGTTGTAATATACTCTCAGCCATTGAGTCTTCTTCTAGTGTTTGTTGTGATGTAATTCGTGCTCAATTCTAACAAATAATTTCCTATGCTTAGGATTCCCATGCCAGCTTACAGCCGGCCTTTACCTCCCACCACCTCAGCTGCTCACTCTCAAGTTGCACACCTCCAGCCGGACACAACCATTCCCTGCTTTACCCTCCAGCCAGTCTTCTGCCTTCACCTGCTGCCTTCCCCCATATTTTTCCTTTAATTAAATCCACCTAATACTCTGTGTTTGCTTTAAGGTCCAAAAAATAACAAACCATCACAGAACAATCAGGCCACAATGGACAGAGATTAATTTAGCCAAACCCTGGCATCCCCGGAGGCGTTAGCCGGACAACATGATGAAGTTGTCCATGAAGTAGTGGACACTGCAGGCCTTACCTGCCAGCACATCACAACTCAGTGGCCAAATGGACCAAGTGACTACCCACTTCTTCTCCTATCCAGCTGTAGGTGCAGTAGCTTACTCCGCTGATTACCCCTCAACTCTTCCTGTGGCATCTCCTGTGCACCCCGCTCCAGCGCTGCTCTCCGAGAACCCTTCTTCCCAACCCCTGAACGTTACTCAGGAGCTTCTTCTCCAGTGGTCCCTGGTCTTCCAGCAGCATCCGACTACCCACTCTTCACCTCTAAGTCACGCATAGCTTTTATTCTAGGTCTATGTTCAGGGCAAGGCTTTAAGGCTTCTCAGTGGGCTGCAGCATTATGGGAAAGGGATTCCACTCTGTGCAATTCTCATGCCCAATTCCTAGCTGAGATGAGAAAAAATTTTGATCATCCTGGGGAAAGGAGGCAGCTAGCACATTACTTGCCCTACACCAGGGCACTAAATCAGTTGCAGAAAATCCCACTGAGTTCAGGATTTTGGCAGCAGAGTCTGCTCAGTAAAGATGAGATAGAATCTCTCATTTCCCTATCCATATGGTTACACAATCATCTCTGTGACAGCCCGTAAGTCTTCACCTCCCATTTTCAAGCTGATCTATCAGCCGCACCTCCACAGCTTTAGCCCCTCCATTTTGCATGCAGTTTAAAGGGTCTCTTCTGTGCCACCACAGTTCCATTTCCCTTCAAGTTCTGGCGGATTCAGGGGCAGATGACAATGTCATTGATTTCTCTTTTGTGGCCCAAGCTCAATTCTTCGTTGAGCCCCTTCCAGTCCCTAAAGACGTTAACGCCCAAGATGGTAAGCTATTGGCAAGCATCAGTCATGGTACAGTCCCTCTGAATCTCATACTGTCTGGAAATCATCATGAGTGTATTCAGTTATTTGTCATCTCCTCTCTCCATGCTCCATTAGTTTTAGCAATGCCTTGGCCCAAACTCCACAATCCCCACATAGACTGGTCAAAGCCGTCCCCCCCAAACAGAACCCTCAGACCTCTCAATGGTTCCCTCTGAATATCATGACTTAAGTGAAGTGCATACAGCCTCTCTCCACATAGACCCTGTGGCTGTGCCATAGATCTGCTCCCTGGCACCCCCCTAGCCACAAGTCATACAATTTCTCCTGGCCTGAAAAAGAAGCCACGGAAAAATACATTCATGAATCCCTAGCTGCTGGTATAATCCACCCATCTTGATCTCCTGTGGGAACTGGTTTCTTTTTTGTGGAGAAAAAAGACCACACTCTCTGCCCCTGTATAGATTTTCTGTGGCTTAAACAACAAAACAGTCAAAAACAAATGCCTTCTCCCTTTGATAGATTCTGCTTTAGAGCATCTCCATAGCGCCACTGTATTTTCAAAATTGTATCTACCAAACATCTACCACCTCATTTGCATTTGAGAAGAACACAAATAGAAAATGGCTTTCAACAACCACTTGGCCATTTTCAATATTTGGTCATGCCCTTTGGCCTCACCAATGCCCCAGCCGTGTTCCAAGCCATGGTCAATGATGTACTCCTTGCTAAACCACCTTATCTTTGTGTATCTGGACAACATCCTCATCTTCTCCCTTTTCCTGGAACATGGAGGGACACGTTCAACATGTCAGGTTAGTGCTCTGTCATCTCCTGGAAAACAAACGTTTTGTCAAAGTGGAAAAGTGTGAATTTCACGTGACCTCAGTAAGCTTTCTTGGTTTCTGGAAGGCTGTCTGCCGGGCTTTGGGGGCCATCACCAGTCTCTCCTCCAGTTACCATCTTCTCCTATGTCCGCCTGGTGGACTTGGCTCTTGGGGAGGTTTAATTTCACTTTGACCTATTGTCCAGGTTCATGTAACCAGATGCCCTCTCTTGCCAGTCCATTCCTGAGAATCCAAGCACTGGGCCTGAAACCATTCACTCACCTTCGTGTGTGGTAGCTGCTGCAACTTGGGAAATTAAGTCCCTTTTGCAGAAAGTGCAGCGCTCCCAGCCAAACCCAGGTAGCGTGTCACCTGTCTCAACTGTCTGTTTGTGCCCAATTCAGTCAGTTGTCAAGTGTTGCAGTAGGGACATTCCTCCAAAATCACCAGTCACCCCGGTTTTCATCGCACTTTGACTTTCATAAACAATGTAGCTGCCATGGGTTGAGTACACCCTCAACTCCCTCACCAGTGCTGCAACAGGTACATCCCCATTCATGGCCTCACTGGATATATATGATATATATATATGAAAAGAGGTTCGGTCTTCCCTTCTTCTGTCACCAAACCCCTGGACCTGAATACCAGGCCAAGTCAGAAGGTATGGCTTCGTTCCCATGACCTGCTCCTCCAGTCCAATAAGTTGGCTCCCTGTTACATTGGATCTTTTAAGATTGGCCTCAACCTCGGATGCTACTCTCATCCAGGATGGGCAAACCTGGGGCATCTGGGGGGTGGTGGGCTTTCACAGCTTCCCTTGTGTTTCCCAGTTATTCCCCTGTGTTCCTTCTCCCCTGTTCCATTCCATACCTGCTGCGAAAACTCCAGTCGGATAGAGCCATTCACCTTCCAACCAGTCTCTTGCCTTCACCTGCTACCTTCTCCCTTGTCCCTTACCATTCCTTTCATTAAAACCACCTAATACCTATTCTCTGCTTTAAGGACCAAAAATGACAAAATGTAACATAGTACTCAATATCCATGTTTATCCAGTGTCAGTGTCAAAGTGAGAGAGGAAAAAATGGAAAAGACATAAGAAGCAGTATTGATGTCAGAGATGTTGCAATGTATTCATTCCTGAGCATTTAAATAGGTAATGTTCCATAACGTGCTCTGCACGGCACATGACATACACAATTAATAATGTTTTCTAATATCATCAACAGTTAAATTACCATGATAAAATGAACCATAAATGTTGCGTTCAACAATTCTCTGCAGTCATCCTGAATCGCAGAGCAGATGACTGAATCCTGGCTGTGACACAGTTGTCATCTGTATTTGTCCATCATGTCTCCTGGCTTAAACCAAACTGCCTAGTGAATGTGGTGCTTCCTTAACTGCATCAGAGATACAGAAGGCAGCAGAAAAAAGAGGGGCCTCTGTCTCTGATTCACTCTGTCCAGTAAAGACAAGTCTAGTTAAACAGATATCCATCTGCAACAAATTAACATTGTCTGCAATAACTCTCCAATGTCTGCTTGATGTCATTTTCTTAATTCCCAAATGTAAACATCCCAGAGGGAAGGATCGATCCTTCAGTTTGCAAACTGAGGTTACAGCCCTGGGTGTTTCTGTATCAGCAGTTCCCAACACATACACATATTTCATATTCACACATATTTTTCTAATATTTGTTTTTTATTATGAAATACTGGCTAGTTTTACATCTTAATGATTCTAAAACAATCCATGAGGGGAACATCCCTCTTTGGTTTAACTGCTTGCAAATCACGGAAATATGCAACCTACAAGGCCAAAGGGTCAGAAATAGACTGTGATATGCCAAAGCAGTTATATGCCAACAGCTGCTCTTTTTTTATCAACTTAGAAGAAGCAATTATCAGAAGTTATCAGCTTAATACGCCACACTCATTAAATCCTATGTATTTGCTTATAGAACATCAATTTGCGATTCAAAATGCTTTTCTTTGATTGAAAGGAAGCTTAACGCCACTAAAAAGTATTCATGACTAAATATGCATCAATAAAAGTGTGGGAAAAACATCCTTAGTTATAATTTATTAAGAGTTTAGCACTTAAAAAGTTAAGCACTGGGTGTGGTTTAACCACATGTGATTGACAATGGCAAACAACCCACCAATGGTTCCACCAATCCTGATTTTTAGGGCCTTTAAAGCATAATATTCGTGATAATAAAGGATGACAGGTCAGACATTGAGCACATTATAAAAAGAGCAACAAGAGAGAAAAAGGCATACGTACATGCTGGTCTTGAGCAATCCCTTGTGTTGTGATAAAGTCTATGAAAGTGTGTTCTGCACTCCGACGAGAACTTGACTGGTCCTGCTTAATAGAAAAGGTCTCATCAGTCAAAATGAAAAAGATTTCAAAGGATACATCATTTCCTCTTTATCCAATCTGCTAGTATAACCACACTACAAGCACAGAGTATGTGAGTAAACAAGTGATAAAAAAGACAAGTCACAAAGTGAAAGTGAACAGCGTTCTATGGCAGACATGATTAGGGAGTCAGGGTTCAACTATCCTTAGTGAACAGAAGAAGTGAGTCTTCAATTATAATCACCTTAGAGTTTGTGCGCCAACATTTAAGCTTCCAGATTTTCACACCAATAATGAAGTCTACTCATAGGTCCTGAGACAAATAATCAGCTTAACCTTGCACTGCCTTCAACTTAATTCTGTCGGCCTCAGACCATGTGCTGTTTCTCTGCACTACAGCCCCACAGCTTAGCCAGGCAACCCTCTTCTGACCCACAGCATTGCCAGTATTTACAAAGCTTTCTATGCCTTAAACATACTGTATGCTGTCTTACAGGAACGAAAATAATTTTCTCAAAGGGGAAAAACATTAAACTTCCAGCCAAAAGTTACATGGGAAAAGTGCCAGAAATGCTCTAAAATATGTTTGCCGGATAAAAGAGTTTTGCAATGTCTGGAAAGGACAGCAGCAAAATAAAATCAAGGCTGAAACTTTGCAACCGTGATATTATACTTGATGTCAATTTTCTTACCTGTGAAATGCTGAATGAATTTGCCTTTCATGTTTACATCTCTAGGAACAATTTCTGGAAGAGAAGATCACTGTTAGCTTGTCAATCAACAATCATTTTCATCAGCTGTGCACTAGCACTTCTGCTTCACCTCTTTGCTTTTCTTACACTGGCCCAAGGTGATGAGCAGAAAGAAGTACTTCACTGCACTCACTGCATTTTTTGTGAACATAATTTCTAAATACAGCACTTTAAATGAACATTACTCATTGTGAATTGGTGTAATATATGTAGTGCTTCTATGATGTACCTACACCTTGACATTATTCTCTATGGAGATCTGGTGTCAGTGGAGGCATTTCTCCTGCATTCCTCTTGCACACAGGCAACACATGCAGCTGTCTGATAACACACTGACCATGCTAACAGGCTAAAGAGATTATTGTATGGGGGTTTAATGCTCATCAGAATAAGTCCATGCAACTAGTTACTGAGCTAACATTACATTAGCCCCCAGCCCCAGGAACATGCAATGCTGCAAATGAATTTAACTGCAGGAAGATGAAACAATTTTGCCAATTTCGAAAGCAATCACAGGAAGTTATTTTAAATGCTTTTAAAGTCACACAGTAAAGCCAAAACAAACCACCCTAGAGTATAAACACACCTATATTTTCATATATATATTTTTACTATAACAAAAAGAGTTATGGACATGTAAGAGTCGACTGTGCCATCAAGCCAAAACCCAGATGTGAAAAGTGACAAGGGCAGCCAGGATTACACAAGTCAGATAATGTGGTTTCACTACATAAGCTCTGTGTATTGTATTTCCTGGCCATTATTAAATGCATGACCACAACAATAAAATGTTAAAGTCTAAAACAGCCAGTTTGAAGCTTATTTCTTGTGGCATACATATGAAAAGAGAAACCGTAACAGATACAGACCTCTTTATGTTGTCTTGTCATAGCTGTCATTTTGATGACACAGCCATGGCTTTTTCAGGAAAAACACAGGGACAACTATAGGGTGAACGCATCAGTGGGTTCACAGATGTTTCTACCCCTTCCTCCTCATTGCATCTAAAGCATCTATCCTTGCGTGACCACGGATCTCTGGTAGTGTCACACGCACCAGTTGCTAATATGCTGCTTTTAATATCCTCAAAAAGATAAATTCCATCCAGTCAGTGGTCTGAGAAAGGTACTTTTCCAATTGCATAAGCTGCGGCTGAGACTTTGAGCTGCACGATGCCTGTTCAACAACTCTAAAACAAGATCTAATTGATAGTGATGGTTGAGAGAATCTGAAATTGCAGTACCCAACACATTATCGTCACTCGGCACTTAATAAACTCCTATTGCACATACCTATCCTGGACTGCACTCTGAGGTAACTTTATCTGTTGCTGCAATCAAAACAGCTACTATACATAAAAGGGTTTTCTGGATACCTTTTCTTTAATACAGTTTGACTTGGGCCAACCTTCTGTCTTGGATCTCAGATAATTGAAGAGATATGTATCAAAGATTTATTTAAATGGCTTAAATCTGGACATAATGTTTTATTTAAGCCAATAAGGGCAGAGCTACGCCGAGCACATCCTCAACCTCAGTACCATTTCAGGGAATGATTAATTGAAAATTAATTTTCGTGAGAATGATTACAGTCAAAAGCAGTGTTTGAGTAACAGTGACTGTGATACACCGCTGTAAGTTACATGGATGTGACATGGCACAGCCTTGCTCCATCTTGCAGAGATACTCATGATTGGCGATGATTTCTGGGTTTCTAGGATGCCATACTGTGTTGTATGCATGTGTGTATGTGTCTGTGTGTGTGTGTGTGTGTGTGTGTGTGTGTGTGTGTGTGTGTGTGTGTATGTGTGTGTGTGGAAGGGGGAGGGGGGCGGCATCATTCATCTTGAAGATTCCACAATGAATCATACTGAATGAATCATTCACAAGTTTGGTGTGACGGTGCTCCTCCTACATGAATTCAAAGCACCTATCCACGTTTCCCTTCATCAGTCAATCAGTTTGAGTGAGGGAGTGATGTGTTCAAAACACGTGGTGAAAAGATATCTATTAGAAATAGGAACACCAACGATGATAAATGTGGCATAACCTCTTTGTCCTCCACAGATTAAGCATACCTGCATTACATCTTATAAAAAATTGAGTTGGACATTTGAGGACAATAATATCTTGATACTCTACCCTGTCTTTTAAATATACTCTTGCCAAATACCATATATGAACAGGCAAACCTTATTTCATTTTCCATATTTCTTTAATTAACATGGATAAACTGAAGTTCCATTCAGCCAAACTAAATAAGGCTTCTAAATAAGATGTACAGCACAGGCCAGACCATTGACAGCTGTCTCCCACAGTAAAATGGGGATTATGCTTTCATCATCAGGACCTAAAAATAAATCTTATCAGCTTACCTATGAGTCTACTGTTATCCAGCCTTGGAACATAGAAAGGCTTTTCACGGGAGGAGAACTTCATGTCTTGGGCAGAAGTGAAGAGTCCACTGCTACAGCGCCTGGGGACGGGTTTGTCCCGTTGCTGGCTGTCTCTGATAACCTGTAAGATTAGATCCAAAAGGGTCCTTCTCTCTTTCTGCTTGACCTCCTTGCTGTCCATACATTGGCCCGAGGTGATGAGCAGAAAGAAGATTGTCAACAGTATATGCCATTTCCTCTCCACCTGCATGACTTCACTGTCTGAAAACATATGCAAATAAGTTTTGTTACTCAGGAGTTACATGATTTCTGTAAAGTCAAAAAAATCATCATATTTGTTTAATTCTAACGACCAAAAATATAACTGTACACTTTGATCATGCTTAACCTCAACAGATGTATCAGCATTACCATTTAAGATCCTTCACTTTCCCAAAATTGCTAAAAAGAAAAATCAATGACAGAGGTAACATACAGAGCTTCTAAAAGTGGACTTAATCACCACAAAATAGTCGCATTTCTTCTAGTTTAATACATGGGTAAAACCAATGCAGTTAATCTAACTTTAGACTTACTAGTTTGGGCGTTAAAGATGCTTATGTCCCGGAGAGTGGACACAGTTGTCTTGAGCAAATTCTTCCAGGCGTTGTCTGTAGTTCCGATCGGAGAGAGGGAGAACAGCCAGTAGATTCTGCTCACCACCTTCTTTCTTGAAATAATGCGTCCCTATTTATACGAGGAGCCACCTTCTTGAAGGTAATACAATCGATTTCGAGTGGGTGGTAAAGCAATGTTGACATCTTTGGTGCAATTTCTTCCAGTGGCATTCGTTCACTTTGGCATGCGCCCCTCCTTTACGCACACAATCATCACTGGTTGTAGTTTTTAATTGACTATTAAACTTCAGATATAAACGACCCTTTTCCAAACAGAGTAATGGTTTAACATTTAAGAGGGAGCCCAACTGAAATTTCCATTGAAAAAATAAACGACAAAGACCGTGGCGCGGCAGCGCGCAAGAAAGTAGTTTCCCAAATAGAGCAACTTGTTGGATGTTGAACGCAGAGAAGAGAAGAAACTGTGGGCCTGTAAGCTTCTAGCTGACCTGTCAGCGTGTCGATATTTTTGTTCACCGATGTCCAAGTCTTGTGACCGCATAAGCGCAGCAGAGAATGCGCCTCCAGAAGCAGCCATTCGGCTGTTTTCCACCCTTGAACAGAAGCCTATAATTGTGATAGAGCTTTTAAGAAATATGACACTTTAGGGTAGCCTACATTTCAAGATGCATCTCAAAGAGAGTCCAAAAAGTTACTGAATAGTTGGCTCAGCTGTCTGAATGATAAGTCACCCCTTTAAAGACAAACCAGCGTAATGTAAATTAGTGTAATTAATTAATGCAGTCTGCAGATTGGTTCGTATTTTCACCTGTAATTTGCAGTGGGGAATATGTTCTGCTACAGCTCACTTTATATCTGCCGAGATGTGGAGGAGGTTTTGCAGCAATACATTGCATTTGCACTTTGCATGCATCCCACTACGTTATGTTGTATATTAGACGAGAGCCGCATCTTTGCTAACATGAAGGGCGTCACCTGGTGGTGTCTCACTTGTTGTGCGGTGATGTGGGTCAGACTTGGGCCGTCAGAGACGTTGTGGGCCTTTTATTAAATAAAAGTGCACATTTTATCGTGCAATTTCTATTAAAAAAGAAAGTGGGGGTAAACCCAATAGGCGTAGGCTATTGTTAACGTTATTATTATTATTATTATTAGTAGTAGTAGTAGGAGGAGGAGGAGGAGGAGGAGGTAATATTTCATTAAAGTATAAGGGTAAAAACTGTTACATAGTCACATTGTGAGTGATTTCCACAAAAAATGTAAATTAAAAACAGGTGAGTAACTTCCGGAATCACTGTTGCTATGGAGACGGGCCGAGTATTGTTTCAACTTAGGAAAGCTGACCTCCTGTTCGACACACTGTGGCTTACTTTAGTTAAATTCAACTGTCTGCAACTTGTTTGGTTATTTGATAAGAGACATTGGAAGCATTTTCCCTTTTCCAGAGGCAGAGACATGTCGCAAAGGTAAACTTTCAAGGAGGCACTGCCGCTAATGTTGTACGGTCACCGGCTACCGTAGTTTACGTAAATTTAGCTAGTTAGCTGGTTTCATGCAAACAGCCCCGGCAACGTTTAAGCAAAGTTGTACTTTCAAACTGTGCGTAAAACATGAAAATATAGGCGAATAAAATAATACTAACATTTGAAAGCATTTCTGTAATGGCACACGAACGAGCAAAGCAATACAGGTAAATAAAGTGTTTGAAAGTCTATTTTTTCATACCTCATTTATGGCAGCAGGGTGGCAGAAGTGACTAACTATAGCAACAAGACTGACGCGTGATACTGTTACTGAATCGGTTTTTCCCTTATGTGTGGTCAATATAAGTGAATGGGGGCAAAAACTACAGCTCTACTTGTAAAAATGCAAATACTTGCAATTCTTGCAAAAATGTATTGCAACGTTTATCTGAAGTTTATATGAGGCTTTAGGAGTTTGAGGTAGACAAATCAAGTGGATAGCTTACAAAGTTACAGTTGTCTTTAAAGTACTAACTTCCCTCTTTTTGATGCTACCTCTTCATTGCAGATTAGCAAGGAAACAGTGTGGAATCTACCCTGTGGAAATTACCTAGAAAGATTGTAACTTTGGAAGATATCCATTTTATTTGACTAAGTACTGAAGCCTCATTTTGAATTTTTGAAGTAGAATGACTGTGGATTTTGTCCCCCATCACTTAGGGATCTCATAATGACCACTATGAGCAGGAGGAATAATTACAACAAGCAATACGTCTTTCAGTGTTAATATGGGCACATGACTATTGTTTCAGGACAGTCTTGGAAAAATTGTGTACAAAGACTGAGCACAAAAAGCACAACAAGATTGTTATTACATTTGCAGGGCATACAACGAGCTGTGGGCAGAGGCCCAGTTAGAGTTGAGCCGTCTGCTAACTGAGGAGCTGCCTGCTGAGCCACCTCATCCAGAAAAGGACAGGGTAGTGTTCTTCCAGCGTCTGGCCATGCTTTATGTGCGCTACATCCAAATCTTCAGACAGCTGGAGAAGGTCTATGACCAGGTGGTCCACCCTCAGAAGAGACAAGTAATTCGGGCGATGCTTGATGGTGTCATAGGCAGGGTGATAGAGCTGAAGAATGAAATGGTGGAAAAAGAGTTTTCAGAGTACCACTACATGGATGACGTCCTTCACGACTTAAAGCTCAGACCTGTGAGTTTCATTTTTCATAGTTATTAAACTGAATTGAAATTCTGAGATCTGAATAAAGTTTTCAGTAATGTCTCTTCATAAATCAACAGTTATTTTCATTGTTGTCACTTTAGGCAGACCTTGAGATCCCTATCCCTCTCTACTTCATCACTGAACGCAACAAAGAACTGCAAGAACGAAAGACTATGCTCACAGATATCCTTAAAATGGCGGAGGTTACTGAAAGCCCAGAAGTGAGTTGAAAAAGAGCTACGTTTTAGTTAAAGCCTGTATGTGTTACATATTTTGTATTGCATCAGGAAAACCAAAATAATAGTTATCATTCATTATTTGTTATACTTCATTCAACAATGACAAGTAAATGTTTTCAAATGTCATTTTATATACTTATTTTTATTGTACCTATAGCCTCTAATGGTCAAAGACATGAGTCAAGAGGAGGCCATTAAGATTATTCAAGTGGTGGAGAGGACCCGCCAAGGACGTTTGAGGGCAAAGTTGAATGAAGAGAGCAGAAATATGAACAAGATGTACAGGACCAAGGACTCTGGAACAGTTAGCATTGAGTCGGCTGCAGTCTGCATTCAGAAGGTTGTCTGCTATTACCATAGTAATATATGCACTTTTCTCTGCCTCTGTCTTTGCCATGTGTCAGTTTCATGCTGAAAGATTTGGTTAAATATGATTTGTAGGTGTGGAGGGGCTACATACAGCGGAAGAGGGCAAAGATTGCTCGAGATGAAGAAATGATTTTTCTAGGAATGGTGAGTTTCATCAATTTTGCTTATGGTCTGAAAAACTACATACTCTATATATACATATATATGTATATATGTATCTGTATTCTATCATTCTTTGTTTTGCTTGAGCTTAAGTTAAGACAGACTAGTATTTTTAAAAACTTGAAGCTGTATTGCCACATTTCCTTGTTTAATTTCAGAGTGAATCAATACTATTGACATTCCTGTCTTTTATTTTCTTTCTGAGACAATCAAAGATTTTTAACATATTCATTATGTTTTGGTCACTCCCATTTAAGGTCATGGATCCAAAATACCGGGTGCCATACCCTGCGGAAATCACTGCCCAGGCCAATCAAGCTTACACGCACATTAAACAGGAAGAGCATGAGGAAGACTACCAAAAGTCAATAGAAGCTGTCACAAAACAATTACGAGATGTGGAGGGTCATGACATGAGCAAGACAATGAAAGACCAAATTCGGCAGTGGTTCATTGAATGCCGGTAAGGTGGCACAGAGGGGGGGGTATGATTTTTGCTATAATAGTATAATATTTACACATTTAGTGACATTAATTATGTAATTAGTTCTCTCCTTTTTCCTGTGTGTGGGTATGTGTTTTTTTTTTTTTTTCTTAAACAGTGATGCTACCGGAACATTTCCAGACTACCCTGATGAAGAAGATGGTGGCTCAGCTATAATTTTTGCAGAAAAGACCCCTCAGCAGGTAAAGCCCTCAGTCAAAAGTATGGTTGCATATTTTTTCAGTAGTTTGCAGAAGGAGAATGCTGTTGGGTATACATTTTTTTTTTTTCAGTTAATGGAAGAAATTGCTGAAAAGGAAGAGGTGGATTCGAGCAACAAACCAAAAGGGAAGGAGGAAAAGAAGGAAAAGGGGAAAAAAGACAAGGGGAAAGATGAAGAAGAAGTAAGGCCTCAATGTTATTAAATACATTTTTATTTATTTGATAGAACATTGAGTAACTTCTGGTGTTATCAGCCTTTTTTAGATGGATAAAAGTATTTAACAAGAGGGATTTCAACCCAACTCTTGCTGGCTGTTTCACTCCTTTGCATTGCACATTCAGTGAACCAAAATAACTTTTGAACTTGAATTTGGAACCACAGGAAGAGGAGGCAGGGTTGAAGATGCTTCCTTCAGCTTTTCTGTCAGACTTGGAAGTGGGAAACAAAACCTATACAGGTATGTTTAAATCAAAAACAGGTGAAGATATCCTGTGGTTAATACCACTTTGAGGGTATGTTGTTTAAGTAGGTGGCCATTAATCATTCCTGATAAGGCCTGAAGTGAATGTTTGTCATCCTCAGATGTTTGGAAAACCCGCAATGAATCTAAAAATTTCAGCCAGAGGCACGAGGTGGAACTGATCAAAGAAGAAAAGAGGAAAGTCATTGAGACAGAGATTCGATTGCAGGTGATGCTGACCACAGAATACTAAAGCAAAAAGCCAGTACTGTCATTTTTACAGACTGATAAAACTGCAGGGTGGTGCTTGCAAGTTGGGGTTACACTGTTTTGTGTTTGGCCAATTCAGTGTCCCAGACACTGGTGTTTAAAAGTGATAACAGCACCACTTGTTGTTGCACTCAGTGGTCTGTTCTTCTTATATCAGGTAGATGAGCAGATGAGACAAGAGCTGGCTGACTGGAAGCTAGCTGTGGATAAAGACAAGGGTGGTAAAACCAAAGGAAATGCAAAGGTACTAAAGTGAAAGACAATGGTCACAGTTTACATTGATTTCCTTGAGCTGTTTCCTGATAATGTTCTTTTACTCCACAGAAAAAGAAAGGATCTAAGAGTGGAAAGAAGAAGAAAAAGGAGAAAGATCTGACAGCTGATAGGTGAGGTCTCACAGAGCCTATACCTGATGAACTTAATGAAGTATATGGTTTTCTGTACAGAATTGAATTGGATAAATTGGATAAATTAGTAAATACGAGAAAATGATTACATCCTTCATTCACATCTACTAGGACTCTTGAGTCTCTCTGTCAGGAGCTGGTGGAACAGGGCTTGTTGAAAAAGGCAAATAATGTTGGCCTGCAGGATTACTTGGGTAAGACTTTGTATATTATTTGTGTAGACTGGTGTGTCATCTTTCAGAGGTTTTTTTGTCCTGTCTTTTGTCTCTTATGATCATAATTGTATGTGAGATTTTAATGTGACTACAATCGATGCAATGACACAATACAGAACTCTTACTTTGTATAGTCCAGGTAAATTATGTAGTGGCATGCTGCCCTCTTCTGGTTGGTGACTGCCAAAGCACTATGATCACAATGAACAATTCCAAATGAGCACAGTAATCTTTGTGGTCAGATGCAGATTTTGAAGTTCTTTCTTGGAGTTTTTGCAGTGATTAACTGTGCAGATGAATAACTACTGGTGTAATAGTTGTTCCCTCCTGTTCCTAGGCGACTATAGCTACCTTGGGACAACACTGAGGCAAAATGACATTGAGCCCATGCCTTCACTGTCAGATGTGCGACAAGTCTTATCTCTATATGCAATCTTACCATTAGGTATGAAAGTTATTCACTTTATATTTAGAATAAATATAGCTAAATATGGTTTGCAGTTTGGATATAAGATGTGTGTTATTTGCAGGCTCTCAGGTGGTACACGAGAATGCTCCTCTGATAAAGGCCATCCTGCTGACAGGACCGGGAGGTGTAGGTAAGAAGATGTTGGTCCATGCAATCTGCCACGAGACAGGTGCCAACCTGTTCGATCTGTCACCTCTGAACACGGCAGGAAAGTACCCAGGCAAGAGTGGCCTCGCCATGATGCTTCACATTGTCTTTAAGGTGAGACACTGATTTTCAAAAGAATCCAGTGCCATTGCCATCGAGCAAGTTTGTAATGTAAGTCTATATGTGTAAAGGTTAACATCATTAGAGATCTCCCACCATTCTATATGGTATGCAGGGCAGTATGATGTCATGTAATACCCAGCAATGCTGGTTAAGTTTAAAATATGGTGATTTTAGCATAAAATCATTATATTTTGACTCGTCCAGAAAGTAATAATGCTGTTCCTCAATCATCTTCACACAGGTTGCGAGACTGCTGCAGCCTTCAGTAATATGGATTGGAGATGCAGAGAAAATGTTTTATAAGAAAGTTCCCAAGGAAGAAAAAGAGGTACTCCTGAGCATCATGAACACTGGGTAGCATCATTATGTTGTACTAATTTTTCAGTTATTTAGTCACATGGTGATTATAACTGTTTTTTGTGTGTAAACAGTTAGATCCTAAGCGGTTGAAGAAAGATTTGCCCAAGTCCCTTAAGTTGATCAAAGGGGAAGATCGTGTTCTGATAGTAGGAACAACTAAAGACCCTCTTAGTGCTGATATTAAGTCACTGTGCAAAATGTACAGCAAAATCATCCTCATCCCAAGACCTGACTACGGCTCAAGATACAGTAAGAAAAGAGTACAATAGGAGAGAAATTTTAGTATTGAAATTTATGTTTGTGGTCTTTATTAAGTAGTTATGAAAAGTGACTCCTCTGACTGTGTTTGCCTTCAGTCTTGTGGAAGCAACTGATTCAAAAGAAGGGAGGTGAGGTAACCAAGGTCCTGGACCTCAGCTCTCTTGCCAAGATTTCTGATGGCTACACTCCAGGTCACATGGTCCAGGTGGTCCAGAGCGTTGTCACGAAGCGTCGCATCCTTCAGCAGGCTAACAGACCCCTGACTGCTGCTGAGTTTGTTGCTCCTTTAGCCAAGTTTGACCCTGTGTTTCAGGAAGAGGAAGAAGCCCTTAAAGTAAATTGGATATTTCATATTTAATTTATTCATCATTACATTTTCATCACTGTGATTGTTTATCTGTCAGTCTATTTTAATGTAAACATGCTTGTTTATACTTCTTCCTTGCATGTCACCAGAACTGGTATGCAAAGACCCCCCTGGGAAAGAAGAGAATTAAGGCTGCCACGGGAAAGGAAGAAGAAGAAGCCCCGGTTAAAGGCAAAGATGCAAAGAAGAAAGGGAAAAAATAGTTTGTCACCCTTTTTTAATCGCAGCTGAATGTAGTTAAATATTTATTGAAGCTCGAATGAGAATTAGCTGATGAAGACAACACTGTCCCACTCCCTACAAAATAAATACAAAATTGAATAAAAAGTGAGTTTTCCAACACCATGAGAGCAGGGTTTAAGGATGCAGTGAAACGCCTGTTCATGTTGTAATGGTAGATAATATGATGTAAAGGTGATAAAATCTTCTTTGTACTATTACTAAAACTTAGTTTAAGGAGACAGAACACCACAGCTCACATCCTACGAATAGGATTTTGTACATTCATATGGGAAGGTGCTAACATCTGTCTTGTAATCAAATTAAGAGTTCCTCTAATGAGAACATAAATAGTCATTATATTTGTGTTGTCACTTATTGAATGTCAGCATTGTGTACTATCTCTATCGTATATTTTATGTGATGCTTTAAAAATTGTCCTAACTACTTCCTGCATGTGATTACATATATGTTTGGAGTGGATCTACTGGTTGACTGATCCTTATGAAATATTTACCTCAGTAACATAACCCACCAAAGGCGCTCATATGCCTCCAACCAAACTACATACTTTATAAGAATGTGATCTAAAATAAATGAAGTGGCATGGCTCTGGAGGACAAACTCCTATGGCTATAGTTATCAGACCCAAGGCCACGCTGTAATTAGACATGCCAAGATTGTCTGTTTTATTTGCTTCATTCAAGGGCATCCAATGTTTTTGCTGTATGGCTATAGCTGCCTGGCTATGACACTTGGTTGTGAGTACCACATTTGGGATGTTGCTGACAGAAATAAAACTACCATCATGTTCTTATACCCAACAGCGGGGTGAAGTGTTTTTGTGGGTCACCTAGTCTGGGCCCATTATTAAATGACTACTGTAGGTGCAAGTTTGTGATTTAATATACAGTATGTGTATATTATTATATTCCTGTATTCCTTCATTATGACCGCTGTCAGGTGAAGAGACTCTGGACCAGAAGAAATGTGACACACAGGAGGGGGAGTGTTTCCATACATGGATTCAGGGGCTTAGGTGGAGTGTTCAGCTGTTTTGTCAAGTTCTAAATTCACTCAACACATCCTCACATTGCCTTGGTTCTTTTAACATTACTCTATTTTTAGCCTATGTGCACCATCAATAGGATGCTGCACACGTGAAGGCCCACATTTCAAGATGTCATGTTGATCTGCTCGCTGACTTCAATGTCGCAGGACATGATTTGGGGCCTTCTTCATCTTTCGAAGAGTATAGCATCCTGTTTAGAAATCAGCATCAAAAAACCATAGAATGCCCTGAATTTTAACCCAGTAAGATACAAAGTGTTCTGCTGGGGGTACATAAAAATACCAAAAAGTCTATATGTGTATTTAAACTCACTTTTTATTCTGTCATACTCAAATGGCGGACAAAACTGTTAAAAGCTTTGTAATGTATGGGCTGCTGGAGACTTGAAAAGAGAGACTGGTTTGCTTCTGTGGGCCACCATTCCCTATTCAGTGACGACAAGTTGTTTTGTGTGCCCTAGCAGGACTGCATAGAGATTATCCTGTTGATAGAGTTTCACTGGACTTAGGAGTGCTCAGTGGCACATGGAGCTGTCTATCAAACTGAGATGAACACAACGCTGGGCAGTGCTGGCTTTGTTCCGTCGGGATGGCTGGATGAGGGAACCCCACAAACTGAACACCTTAGTCCATCATATCTTGGAGAAGGAGGAGCTAGAGGAAGGTTGATTGGCATTAACCAGTTCTGTAGGTGAATGGACATTTGCACTGCATGGCTGCTATATTTTTCTGAATGGGTTTTGTGCTTTTCAGTTTGATCTCTCAGGGCTTGGTTTTATACAGTGGTCAACCACAATGCCAATTTTTCTATTTAATATATACAGTATATGTTTAAGGACAGGTACATATGTAAGGGCTTTCATGTGTAGACTCACTAGTGATGACCTGCTGAAATAGGAGCTTAATATCGCTTAATCTTTTGTGACCTTTTCAACTGTGGCAGTGGTGGAAACTCCCTGTGGAGATCCATGGACTTTGATCTCTCTGACCTGAGGTTTAGGACACTGACAGATATGGGTCAGTATTGTAAAGAGCATGTGATAAAACTGCATCAATCGTATACTAGTAGAATGTTCAATTTTTATTGGAAGCGATCGCAGTGTGAGCAACCTGGTACAAAAAAAAAGGGTAGTGAGTTTGATTGTATGTAAAACAACACTTTCATCTGCAGACGGTACAAGTTATATAGACCACTGACCTACATCATCATGCCACATGAAGGTAACTTAAACTTTCACTGACAGACGCTTTCAACTAATTTGCACTTGTGTCTCACTCAAGGTAACCATCAACCACACTAAGCCCATTGTATACATTTTGATTGTTTTCGATGGTTCCATTGATGGTGGGCATGAGTTGCCTCACACAATTAAAGCCAAAGCTATCTTTGCGCTCATACTGACAGAAGGCTATTTTGGAGGTTAGTATGTGGGGAGAGATATGTCAGCTGTTCAGCACTACGCTCCATCACAGCAAAAAAAAAAAAGAAAGCGCTATAGGCTGTCTGCTTTGGGGACTGGGATGCAGTTTGCAGACCTCGGCATGTTCTTCTTTGGCTGAACGATTGTTGTTAATCTTAAAGGCTTTGTGAAAAACAAGACAAGACCTGGACAGATCGGTTGCCATGGTGGATGTTTTATCCACTTGTTTTTAGGTGAAGGGCATTGGTGCAACAAGAGAATATGCAAGGATATTTTCTTTCTAGAGTGGGTACATCAAGTGATCTGGTATGTTCTGGTTTTATTTTGGTAGTGTATCTCTTCATTATTTGTTATTATTATTATTTGGCTTGTTTGCATACTTTAATAGCACCAAAGGGAAGTCACTATTGAACATAGTGTTAATGGAAGTTTTTGATAAGTTGAGTCTTATATTGCACAATTATATTAGGAAATGTCTTATGAAAGGTTAAAGTCTTAATAGGTAAATACAGTATTTCACAATCACCAAGGTATTTTTTTTTATTTTCATAGTATCTAATCATTTATATGGCATCTTGAAGAAGATATCACCTCATATTAGGCCTCTAGAGGTAGTTTAGATAATTCTTTGCAAATTTAGTGTCACTGTGTGATGCATTATGAAATATCATTTTAGTTGGCAAATAATGAGAGAGTGTTTTATCATCTCAATCATATCGATCAGTTTAGTAATTGGCAGTTCTCATTGCCCTCTTATTTTTTTTAAGACTTCCCTTTTCTCTGAGTTCAGTGCATGCAGCGTGATAGAGGAGGCATCACAGCTGAGTCTATATTGGTGGTGCTGAGCTCAGCCAAGTGAGGTGACAGAGATTACTTTGCTCTTCATTACTGAGGAGGACTGGCACGGGATCAACCATATGAGAGCGTAGTCATTTGTATCCATTTTGATTGGCCTTTTGGAAGTAATCATTTATATCATTATTAGCATGAGAAGAATTTGTTTGTCATTTGAAACATAGTTGTACTCATAACAAATACAGGGTATACATTGCAACAGGTTATTTACTAAACTCTATCTACAGAGTTTCCCTGAAAAAAGCTGAATGTCAGTGTCAATGTGAATGAGCTGTGAATGAGTTGGTGAAAGCTTCATGGTAGGACAGAATATTCTTTATTATAGTGGTAAGATGGATTATGAGACATTACCTGATATGTATTTTTTTAATCATATTGCAGTTCTAGCCCTTCTGTGATTTCTGTGGTAAAAAGCAAAGATTCCCAAATCACACTGAGAGAAGAGCAGGAGACATGGGAGACAACAAACCTGGAGGAATAATAGCGGCAGCAAGTAAGTGCTCCTCAAATACACAGCTGTACCTTTCAGTGTGGTTCTTTCAGTGTGAGTGAGAAGATTTCAGATCTCTGATATTGTGTGTGTGTTTGTTTGCCAGAGAACCGGCTGCAGGTGGTGAGGGGTCTGGAGGATGTGGAGGTGCCTGAGTGTGAGAGCTGCACCTTTGAGGTGACCCTGAACTTGGCCTACATCGAGGGTGTGTGGACCAGGGATGGGATGCAACTCAAGTCTAAGCCCAACTGTCGCATCAGCATGCATGGGAAGAAACACTCCCTCATATTGAACAGGGTGGCTCTAGGAGACGCTGGCCAGTTCTCTTTTCAGGCTAATGGCATTCAGACCGCAGGTCGACTCAGTGTTAGAGGTAAGGTAACACAATAGAATGAACTACTTCCAATGTCAAGTCAAGACATGACCAAGGTCTAAACATTTAAATGATGGGACAGCCTCATAAGTATGTCGGATCATACCACATACAGCCCAATACACCTAAAATACGTAATTCTTTTTTTCTTCTAAAAAGATTTATTAATGTATACAATTATAAATGAACAAATAAATAAGTCTGTAAATAAGTCACAAGGCTAGTGGCAGACCACCCACCCACCCACATATATCCACAGCTATTGGATTGATTTCTCAATAGTTCGCATAGACATTCATGGTTTCCGGACGATGTATTCTAATGAATTGTAATAGCTTTGATCCACCTGACTTGTCATCTAGCACCATCATCAGGTCAGAATTTCAATCTGTCCACTAGTTAAGTGTATGAACCTGCATAACTAATGACATCCCCGTCACCCTGTACTTTGCACTTAGTGCTAATTGAGAAATGTTAGCATACTAATATGTTAAACTAAGATGGTGAACATGGTAGATATTATAGCTGCTAAACATTGATTATCATTGTGAGCATGTTAGCATTATGATGTAAGCATTCAGCTCAAAACATCACTGCACCTAAATACAGTATCACATATCCACCAACACTGTAGACTAGACTTGTTTTAACAGTTAACACTTTCAGTCGTTTTGAACCGCAACATTAGAGTAAATGAACAAGCAACACTCAAACACTTGCTGAAAAGTTTATGGGCATGGTTTGGGTATCTTCTGCCAGCTAGGGACATCCATATAATGAAGGAGCTGGAGGACTTAGACACAATGGAGCGGCAACCTGTGACCTTCCTGTGTGAGGTCAACCAGGTGGATGTGGATGGTCGGTGGTACAGAGATGACTGCAGGATCCGACCTGGGGACAACATCAAGATCAGACACCAGGGCAAGTGATCAACCACATGGTCTTTAGAGAAACTAACGGCCCAATGATATAAAATCCTCCCCAATGCTTGCGTCATAGTAGGCCTACGTTCAACTTTGCAAAGAAGCTGTGTTTGAGTGAGCATAGTGGTTGTAATAGGGAGTTCCTAGGTGTAAATATATAATAAATAAATAAAAACCTGGGTAAATACAAAACATAAAGATAATAAACATTTCGCTTTGATCTGATTGCAGGTAAAACTCACACCCTGCTCTTCAGGTCAGTCAGGCCAGAACATGCTGGAGAGATCAGATTCACTGCAGAGCGTGTCTCATCCTATGCAACTCTCACAGTACAAGGTGAGCCACCAGACTGTTCATATCACAATATAACAAGAATTTATGCAGGAAATGATGCCTGTCCTTATTTCTTCTCCTCTTCAGAGCTCCCAGTCCAAATTGTGCGTCCTCTGAAGGTCAAGATAGCCATGTATCACCACCGGGGTCTACTGGAGTGCCAGGTGTCACGGCCTAATGCACAGGTCAGGTGGTACAAGAACAGGAAGGAGCTCCTGCCTAGTACGAAGTACCAAGTCATCAGCCAAGATGTGTACAGGCAGCTGACCATCGATAATGTCTGCTCCTCAGATGAGGACACCTACACCTGTGATGCAGGAGATGACAAAACCTCATGTCAGCTCCTGGTAGAGGGTGAGATACCTGTTTTCATAGCAGTCACAATGTCAAGTTGATGGCCAACCGTATGCTTTGCATTCATGTAGCTACACTTTTACAATACTTAACCAAATAGTTGATGCACATATGCACATGTGTAAACTATAGAGTCAGAAGACGTTATTTGAATGCTAACAGGCAGGAGTTGCGTCAGTGGTGGTAATGTGTATTATGGCTGTACATGCAGAGCAGGCTATCAGCATAGTGCGGGGGATGAGCGCAGTGGAGGTGATGGAGCCAGAGCCAGCACTGTTCCACGTGGAGACCAGCCTGAAGTCAGGGAGGCCTCCGAAGTGGACCCTGAACGGTGAGGTGCTGGAGCAATGTGCAGCGGTGAACATCGACAGGGAGGGCACCCTCCACAGTCTCTGTCTCACCTCCACTGAAAGCTCAATGTCCGGTCCTGTGCTCTTTGTAGCTGGAAAGAGTCGCTCCACCGCTCAGCTCACTGTGAAAGGTGAGTATCGAAATGTTCTTAATCTTAATCTAAAAAAATGAAAATGAAATATCATATAGTGTTTAGAGTATTATTTTGTCTAGCCTACCACAACCACATCCTTCACATATCTTTGCACTGACTTAGCAGTTATCAGCAGTTGTTGTTATTTATTCATATACTGTAGCTAGGAATTACTAGCTCTGCCACAGGAAGATGGAGCATACATGGAGAAAGAAATTAAATTATAATAATATAGTAATACAAAAAGAAGTAATTTTGTTGTCAGACTGAATTTTCATCTCAAAAGAGCATTTCTGAAAACAGGCATTGAACTGTAAGTACCTACTCTGCGTCTTTGCCCTACAAGGGACTGGGAACCTTTCCTGTTTAATGTTTTATCAGTGCTAAGAGGTACTGTAAAGTGAATGAATGTGGACATTTTTAGGAATGTCTCTTTAAGCACTCTTTACATATTTTCCCCTGCAGAGCGACCTCTTCAGGTTCTTCACCACTTGGATAATGTGGAGGCGAAGGAGAACAGCTCTGTGACTCTGAGCTGTCAGTTTGCCCCTTCTCCCAGGGTGGTACGGTGGTTTAAAGGTCGAACTGCTCTGAAGACTTCGAACAAGTACAGCATGAAAAGAGAGGGGAAACGAGCAGGGCTGACCATTCATGGCTTGACAGCGATGGATTCAGGACAGTACCGCTGCATGGCTGGAGGTTCACAGAGCACAGCACATGTTAAGGTAGAAGGTAGGTTAAACATGATTTGGGAAAACTGGGTTATAAGGTGCTATATGGTACTGTTCAATATATTCAGATTTTTATCATACTGCTTTCTTTACGTTAGTTCAGTTAATTTCTTTATATAATCACTTGTGTCTTTGTTTTGTAGTACGAACACTTAAGTTGGTCAAACACCTTGAGCCGGTGGAAATTGAGGAGGATGGAGTCGCCACTTTCTCATGTGAGCTCAACTATGTGGTCGCCAACGTGGAGTGGATTCTCAACAATGTCCGCCTCTATTCCAACGCCATCAACAGGATCCAGCACATGGGCACAATGCACAGCCTTATAATCAAGAAGCTGCGGCCACAGGAGAGCAGGGTCACATTCAAAGCAGGCCTTCTCTCTGAGACTACAACCTTAAAGGTCAAAGGTCAGCCATAGCAATAACTGAAGTGCATGAGAGGTTTTTTTTTTTTTTTTTGTTAATTTCTGAGAAACATGTGAACACCGTTAATGAAATGATGCTGCTCTTTGTCTCCAGAGCGCCCAGCAGTGTTCCTGAGGTCTCTGGAGGATGCAGTAGGCGAAGAGCAAGGGGAGGTCTGCCTGCAGTGTGAAATTTCCAAAGAGATGGTCACCCCTGTTTGGAGAAAGGATGGTATGGTCCTGACAGCTGATGATAAACATGAAATACTCCAGTTTGGGAAGTCCATGGCGCTGATTGTCCATTCACTGAGCAAGGATGACGCTGGACAGTACACCTGTGACCTGGGCACCAGCCATTCCAAGGCTAAAGTTACAGTTCATGGTGAGGAGGAGGAAATATGTTGCTGGTTATTTGGGAAGAGCTTTATTCCTTGAAAAATCAAGTGTTCTGCATACATAAAGATGTCTATTAAGCTGTAACCTCAGATGACACTTGGATGCCGTTTTGTTACAAAGATGTTAAATGACACTGTGGTGTCAAGTGTTTCTCTCTCTGCAGCTTCGAGATCTGGTACACAGGTGGTACAGTTAAATATAAGTTCCACTGATAAGATATATTTACTGTAATAGAGCTACTGTGTTGTTATATTTATCTACAGATTTACACATCACAATTTTTCAACGTATAAAGACAACCTCAGTTCTGGAGGGTGAAAGCTGCACCTTTGAGTGTCTCCTCTCTCACGATCTTGATGATGAGCCTTTCTGGTCGATCAATGGCCAGGTGGTGGCCGCTGACAACCGTGTCCAGGTTATCAACAATGGCCGCAAGTATAAGATGACCATCAAAG
Source organism: Seriola lalandi dorsalis (assembly GCF_002814215.2). Lineage (NCBI taxonomy): Eukaryota > Metazoa > Chordata > Actinopteri > Carangiformes > Carangidae > Seriola > Seriola lalandi. The sequence goes on along the minus strand of NW_019522683.1, from coordinate 791,401 downwards.
ATGCCTTACTTACTGACGCTGGAGACGTGGTCTTCACAATTAACGACCTCAGCTGTAGGACCATGCTTTTTGTAAAAGGTGAATACCTGGCTGTGTCAGATAGAATTATCAGCAATTTTAGTTAAGTTTGTATATGTGAGGATACATGTCTCTGCATTTTATTTTGAAAAGAGCAACTCTGTAGATGCATTTATACAAAAAATGCCTGAATGTGAGTGAACGCTTTCCCCCTACTTTAGAGAAACCGGTGCACATCTTCAGGGACCTGCTGAACGTAAAGGCAGTGCCAGGCGAGGACGCTGAGCTGAGCTGTGAAATCACCAAACCAGAGGCCACCATCCATTGGCTGAAAAATGGCCATCTAATCAGACAGAGCCCTAAATATGAGATGAGTGTGGAGAAGAACTTGGCGCGGCTGGTGATCAAGAATACCACCATTAGAGACTCTGGGGAGTACTCCTGTGAGGCCGAAGGTGTTGCCTCTCGTGCCAAGCTGGAGATCAGAGGTAGGTGAGAGTATTCAAAATAAATGTTATCCGATAACAATGCAATGTAGTGTTCCTTACTGCACTGTTGTGCAAACCAGTGCTGCTCTCCGATGTCCCATTTTACAATGTAGGTCGGTAACTGCTGTACTCAGTGTGAAGGTTGACTCAATTTTCTGAACTTCACTATACCTCTCAGAACTCCAGCACACATTTGCAAGGGAGCTGAGGGAGACACGAGCAGAGGAAAAGGGTAAAGTGACCCTGGAGTGTGAGACCAGACGGCCAGCCAAGCGTGTGAAATGGCTGAAAGGAATGATGGACCTGAGGTCTGGTAGGAAGTACGTCATCAGGCAGAAGGGTGTGGTGCTGTCCCTGACCATCACCTGCCTGGAGAAGTCAGACACGGATGTTTACACATGTGATGTCGGTACCATGCAGAGCCGAGCACAGCTGACCGTGCAGGGTGAGACCATAGGGCAAGGGAACACTGGGCACTGCATCACTGTGGTTTAGTTGTGTTCATCTAAAGTCAGCTGCGGCCAAGTGGTAGCTGTGGGTGACACCAGGACAGATCTTTACATCAATTGTCAGCTCAGTGGTAGAAATTCTGGGATATATTATTAACTGAGTGATGAATTAATTTACAAAGTGAATATTGATGCAGTTGATACATGTTATATACTAACAATACTAACAGAACTGCCAACATAACGACAAATTGATAATTGTCAGCACAATATCCTTAACATGGTTATAAATGCTAGTCTAAAAATAATGCAGGTTTTATCATTATTGAGTATAATACTCAGTAAAATATTAAGGATGTTGGTTGAGGCTTTAAGTACCTACTCAATGTGATGTGGATTGGTTTTTTGACTTTTCAATGTCTTCCATGTTTGATTTAGGCCAGAAGGTGTTGATCCTGGATGAACTAGAGGATGTTGAGTGTCTAGAAGGTGACACGGTCACATTCAGATGTCGAATCTGTCCCAGTGACTACATCGGGGTCAGGTGGTACCTGGATGAGACTCTGCTGTACACCAATGAGCTCAATGAGATTCAGATGGTACCCGGAGGCTACCACACCCTCACATTTAAGCAGCTTGCCCGCAAAGACACTGGCACCATTTCATTTTCAGCAGGGGACAAAAGATCGTACGCTTCATTACTGGTCAGAGGTGAGTCTTTGATCAGAGTTGTAATCTGTGCTTTTATGTCACATTTCTTTTGGCCTTGATTTGGTTTCATCTCTTTCTGTTCCCAGAGAGGCGCCCCACCATCATTAAAGCACTGGAGGACTGTGAGGCTATTGAAGGAGGTGGTTTGGTTTTGTCCTGTGTGACCTCCAAGCCATGTCACATCCTCTGGTACAAAGATGGCTGCCTGATGTGGAGCTCCTCCAGATATTTTGCCAGTCGTTCCGGCTGTGAGGCTCGACTCACGATCCGGGAGGTCTGCAACAGTGATGCTGGGGTGTACGAGTGCAGCGCTGGATCTGTTACAACTAGGGCTGTTGTAACTGTCAAAGGTATGAATAGAAATCTGAAAGTCTATTGTTAAAGGACTTTCATTGCTGTGGACTAGCACTGAATGACAAAGGTTTCTGAAAAAAAATATGAGTAATGGTGTTCTCTCTTTTTTAGCCATCCCAGCAGAGTTCACTCAGCCTCTGAAAACTGTGGAGGCCAAAGAGGGAGAGACTGTAACCCTGACCTGTGAGTACTCTTTGCCTGGGGTCCAGTTCCACTGGAGGAAAGGTTTCGAGAGTATCAGGCCTGGAGACAAGTACGTGATGAAACAGAAGAAGACAATCAACTCTCTAACCATCAAAGGCGTGAAGCCGGAGGACTCAGGGGAATATACCTGTCAGTGCCGAGATCACCGCACAACAGCAAGCATCAAAGTACATGGTAAGACCCATTTAATTCATCTGTCATCACATTTTAGCAAATCCTACTCAAAACTTTTGGTTCAATTTCATGTTCAGTTTAATAAAATCATTATTTAAATGGCTGGTTTCAGTGGTGAAGCACTACATAACACGTTTTTCTCAGAGGGCTTAATCTGTTACACTGTTACACTGAAAGTCAATTAAGTATTTTTTGTGACTGACAACTTTATTGACATTGTGTTTAAAGGGATAGTGCAGATTTTTGACATAAGGTGAAACTCACTTGGAATGATATTGTTTTTTCCAGCTATTCCTATTTCATTCATACAACAACTGAAGAACATGCAAGCAGAGGAGGGCAACAATGTCATATTGCGCTGTGAGCTGTCCAAACCTGGAATACCAGTCGAATGGAGGAAAGGAGATGAGCTGCTGAAGAATGGGGTCAAGTACCAGATAAGGAAATGGGAAACCACATTGGAGCTTCTGATATGGAAGCCTGTGCCTCAGGACAGTGGGATCTACAGCTGTGTGTGTGCTGATCAGATGACATCTGCCACTGTCAAAATCACTGGTAGGAAGTAATTTATCAATAGACTGATTGATGAGTTTTAAATTTTAACAATAAAGTTTATAATTCTAAATAATTATTCATCTAAATGTATGTTCATCCATGTCTCCCCAGCCCTCCCGGTTACCTTCAAGCAGAAGCTGAGGAATGTGCAGATTGAGGAGGGCAACACAGCGACTTTACGCTGTGAGCTGTCTAAACCTGGTCATACTGTGGAGTGGAGGAAGAGGGGGGATGAACTCATCGGGAATGGAGAGAAATATCACATTCGGCAGAGAGACTTGCTGATTGAATTGAGGATCTTTGATGTGACACCTGAGGACAGCAATATCTACACATGCATCTGTGGAAATATAGAGACCACTGCAACTCTGACTGTGAATGGTAGGTGTTAATCGTTTACATTATTTTTTTTAGGTTTTTTAGATTATTTTTATCTGTTTACTTAAAGTTTGTTTTCCTTAGATTGATTGAAAGAGAACTGTAATTCCAAAGAAAAATTATATGCATACAGTTACTTGATTTAAAGGGCTGAAATGATTCTATTCCTTTCCATCATATTACTTTAATGTCGTCTTGTAGCTCTTCCCATCACCTTCAAGCAAAAGCTGAAGAACCTCCAAGTCGAGGAAGGACACAACATCACATTGTATTGTGAGATCTCTAAGCCTGGAGTCCCAGTGGAGTGGAGGCTCTCAGGAGATCTTCTGGAGAACGGAGAGAAGTACCAGATTAAGCAGAGGGCCTCTGCTCTGGAGCTGACCATCAGAGATACTGTGCCTGAAGACAGTGGTGTATACACCTGTGTGTGTAGAGAGCAGAAGACAAAGGCCACTGTTAAAGTTATTGGTAAGCTCAATGTGTGTGATGTGTGTGGTGATCGCAATCTGCTGCGTACTTGTTCACTTGTATCAGTAGTATTGCCGTTATTCTGCTTTACATGTATAAACAGCATCTGTGTTTGGTTAAACAGCGGTTCCTGCCACATTTAAAGTGAGCCTGAAGAGCCAGGAGACCGAAGAAGGGAACAGTGTGGCGTTACGCTGTGAGTTGTCAAAGAAGGGAGTCCCATTGCAGTGGCAGAGAGAGGGCCAGGAGCTCTCTGAGGAGCTATCTCAAGGAAAGTATCAGATGAAAGTAGAAGGAAAGACAGCTCTGATGACCATCCTCAGTGTCCAACCAGAAGATGCAGGGAAGTACAGCTGCATCACAGGAGATGAGAAAACCACAGCTGAAATCAAAGTGAAACGTAAGTTTGCAGCATGAAAAGACCAACGAGAACCAACCACATTAGTCGATTGCCACAAAGATATGAATTTTTTAAATAGATATTTTTTAAATGTTACCCTTATCATCACTCCAAAGGCAACTGCGTAGTTACAGAACAGTTTTTCAGGTGTTGGTTTTGAACAGTGTTCTCAAAATGTCTAGTAATTCTTAATCTCATTAGATAATATAACAATAAAAATATGCATAAATTTACTATAATGTAAAGTCAAAATCACATATCCATGGTGCCAAAATGCACGGCTTATTATTTCCACAAGGAACAGCAGAATAAATATTTAAGTGTCTGCTCCTCATATTGCAAAAACAAAATCCAAGGACTCAGTAGGAAAATCCAAAGAGTCTTGAAGAGGGCTCTGCCTGGGCTCATAGAATTTGAGTTATAATTCCTTCATTCCTGGAGTAAGCAGAGAGGACAGGGTGAATAAAGTAATTTCTTTTGTGTCTGCAACAGCACTTCCTGTGACATTCAAACGAGAGATCCAACGCCTGGTGGCGATAGAAGGGGAGAGTGGAGTTTTCTGCTGTGAGCTCTCCAAACCTGCAGCTCCAGTGGAGTGGAGGAAAGGCAGAGTCATCCTGAAGCCTGGAGAGAAATATGAGATGAAGCAGGAGGGACGTCTCACTAAACTGGTCATCAACAACTTAGAGGAGAGCGATGCTGGGAAATACTCCTGCAAGACTAAAGACAGCCAATCAACTGCTGAACTCACCGTACAAGGTGAGACAGGTTCTTGTCAGAAATTCTCTCTCAAACTTTTGATTCCTGATCTTGTAAAACATTTTTCTTTCTCCTTTTGTAAATTTTCCTAATGTATTCAACAGAATCACCCGAGCGCAGACGTCAAAGAGGTCAGCTTCAAAATAGTACAATAAAAACAAAATAGACCCAGTGGGTGCTAGCACTGTGTGACCTCCATTCTGTACTGTAGTCTCACTAAACCTTAATGGAGAGTCTATTTTTGCTCATCTAGTCATCCATCTTGACAGCCTCAGACAGCCAGATGGCTCATGTCGTATGGGATGTTTAGACAATAGTTTGAATTTTGATCCGCAACTAAACTGTAGCATTAGTATTACATGTAGCATTAGTGTTTTTCATGTAAGTAATATTACATTTGATTTAACTAATCACTGATAACTGAATATAATTTAATCCATTATTATTATATAATCTATAATGGATTGTATTATAATCCGTCATCAGTGTCCACTGTTCAATGTAAATATAATAGTTTGATTATGAGCATGACTTGTCTTGTAAGTATACCTGCCATGTTGCTTACATCACTGCTGCAACATGTCAGTGGAGTATTTATTCTGTTCATTGTTATGTTGACTGTTGTTACCATGTTACCATCCCTAGTTATTTTGAAGCAGGGGGAATATAGAGGGGTCATTTTGTGTACTCGTTCTCCATCCATTCTCATTTCCCTCTAGATTGCATCCTTGTGTTAGCTGTACCATGTGAAAAACCCTCATTTGGGGTTTATTGGCTAATCTCTAATGTGGTCATTCGAGCTGTAATATTTACTTCTTTAAGCTTTTCAGGAGGTTTTCACATTTGTTGTACAAGTACTTAAACATTTTTTCTCATTCTCAATTGTTGACAGCTTTACCGCCAAGTTTCAAGCTGCCGCTAGTTAACCAGGAAGTGATGGAGGAGAACAGTGTGGTTCTGCGCTGTGAGCTCACCAAACCTGCCCCATCGGTGGAGTGGAGGAGAGGAGGTGAGCTGCTGAAGAATGGAGACAGGTACCAGATGAGGAAGAAGGACCTCCAGGTGGAGATGAAGATTGTGGACCTCACTCTGGATGACACTGGAGATTATACCTGTATATGTGGAGAAGAGAGGACAACAGCTAGGATCATGGTGAATGGTGAGCACTGCATCCAACACAGCAGGGTGCATTTTGTTGCTTTAATGCTTTTGCAAGTACTCAAGGACGTCATGACCTGACAGTATGTCAAAAAAGTAAAATATAAATGTGGTACATGTAAATGTAGCTGGTTTTAAATTAATGGTAAAAGTAAAGAGTAAAACAACAACAAGAACTGAATGGAAAATGGATAATGTGGAGATACTGAAGGAATTTCTGGGCCACATCTTGTTATATAAATGTCCATATTTATAGTACAGTATACAGTGTATATATACAGTATATATACTGTATATCTATATAGTATACACTGAATAGGATTTGACTCTGAAATATGGAATATATCAGTACAGCAGGGTGATATAACAAGTTGGTATTGTGTTAGCACAATTGAAGTACAGTTCAGCTCATTATTTAAGAATTTTGAAGACTAATATGAAACACAAAGTTCTCTGAAAGTTGTCTTTGGCTGTTGTTTTCATTTTGGTGATATCTTTCCTATTACAATATGGTTTCTGTTGTCACCTCTTTCTTGATAGCTTTTGCATTTCTCTGTCTCTGGTTTTCTTTTTTTCTTTTTTTTTTTTGCTGCTAACATTACAGTTCTTTTTGCTTTAACTCCAAAGAAAACAGCTGTGATGCTGCACATACAAAATGTGAGATGTAAAATGTGTCAATGGAAAAAGAGGAAATTGTGAAAACTTTCATGAACTACGTGTAATTTACTGTAACTTTGACTTATCCGCCAGGAACAGAGAGTGGCAAAACAGATATTTGTCGACATGTTTTAAATCATTTTAAATGCTTGTCTTGTGGACCTCTCCAGAACGGCCCATCAAATTCCTTCAAGAACTGAAAAATATTCAGGTGCAGGAGGGCAATGTGGTGACTCTCTGCTGTGAGCTCTCCAAACCTGACACTCCCGTGCAGTGGAAGAAAGGAGACAATGGGTTGACCAGCGGAGAGAAATACCAGATGAAGCAGAACGGCTCCACACTGGAGCTCCTCATCAGGAAAAGCCAGCCTGAGGACAGTGGCACATACAGCTGTGTTTGTGAAGACATAAGAACTACTGCCACCATCATCATCACTGGTTAGAGGCGTTCTACGCTATCACTATGTAACAAAACATACTTTGGTAATTTTCACGTTTTATACTGCACTTTTCAATGTCTGTCTGATGTATCACTCCTCAGCGATCCCGGTCACCTTCAAGCAGAAGCTGAAGAACCAGGAAGCTGTGGAGGAGGGCAGTGTGACGCTGCGCTGCGAGCTTTCTAAGCCAGGAGTCCCAGTGGAGTGGAGGAGAGATGCTCAACTTCTGATAGAGGGAGAAAAATATCAGATGAAGCAAGAGGGCAGGGTTGCCGAGATGCTGATTAAAAATTTAACTCTAACAGACACTGCGGAGTACTGTTGTTTTGCTGGCACTGTTGTGACCTCAGCTGACATCAAAATAAGAGGTATGCTTCACTACACCTGACACAGATGAAAAATAACGGAATGACAGTGTTGATGTACTGATTTTGTGTCTTAACCACAGTGATATAGGCTTGGTATTCCATATGATGTAAACACGGCAGATCTATTAAGAAATCTGCTTAATGTTGTTGTTTTTTTCTCAGAGCTCCCTGTAACATTTAAACAAGAGGTTGAGACTTTGGAGGTGAAAGAAGGGGAGAGTGGAGTTTTCTGCTGTGAGCTCTCCAAATCTGGAGCTCCAGTGGACTGGAGGAAAGGCAGGGTCATCCTCAAACCAGGATACAAATATGAGATGAAACAAGAGGGACGTCTCACAAGACTGATCATCAACAATGTGGAGGAGAGCGATGCTGGGAAATACACCTGCAAGACCAAAGACAGCCAATCAACTGCTGAGCTCAGCGTCAAGGGTATGACAGTGATCTTACACCGAAACCATGATTCATAATTAATAATAACTCCTATGAATTAACTGGGCATTCTCAAAACATCCCCTTGCAGCTCCTCCCATCACGTTCAAGACGAAGTTAAGGAACCTGCAGGTGGAAGAGGAGAACAGCCTGACATTGAGCTGTGAGTTATCTAAGCCTGGCCTTGCTGTGGAGTGGAGGAAAGGAGAAGAGCTTCTGAAGAATAATTTCAAGTACCAGATTAAAAACCGAAACAGTGTCATGGAGCTGACCGTCAAAAACGCACAGCTGGAGGACAGTGGTGTCTACAGCTGTATCTATGGTGATACCAAGACCACAGCCAACGTCACCATTACATGTAAGGGAAGACTGTAAATACAAGCATGTTTGTGTGTTTTTTTCATTCTTTTTAGAATTTCTGGCAATTTTGACAGAAATTTTGATTTGTGATTATGCAGATTTTAAAATTATGTATTTGAATTTAAAAAGGAGTAAAAGTAGGACAATATTGTCTTTAAAGTAAAATAGTAAAAAATACCACCCTACCCAAGCAGTGGGAATTCTCTTGATCTCTCTTTTATTATTGATTTATGTATGTCTCTTATACCGGTTTTCACTGTATAAAAATTGCCTTTTGTATCTGCTCTCAAAACACAACGTGAACTTTGATTTTTCACCCCAAACTCACAGCTATTCCCCTCACCTTTAAAATGGGTCTGAAGAACCAGGAGGCCCCTGAAGGAGGCATCGTGACCCTTCGCTGTGAACTATCCAGGGCTGGGGTGCCTGTGCAGTGGTGGAAGTCAGAGGACCAGCTCTATCATGGAGGGAGGTATCAGATGATGCTGAGAGGGAAGGTAGCAGAGATGCACATCAAAAACATCCAGCCAGAGGATGTCGGAGAGTACAGCTGTGTCTTTGGAGGGCAGAGGACAATGGCTGAAGTGAACGTGAGAGGTATTTGACATGCTTGCGTTTTTTGTTTCTCACACCAAGCCACTGTTAACCCATGGTTCTGGTTCTCTATGACTCCTCAGGCTAAATATAGACTTTGTATTCAGACCAGTTCCACATGAGTTGTCTGACTTAATTGCATTTACTCAACATTCGCCAAACCCTGATCATAACCACTGATTAATTAGATCACATCTTGTTTCTTCAATAAGCAGATGATTCCATTGTTTCTATGATACTTAAAATTCCACTTTTTGTAACACATTATCTCCTGTCTGTCTCTTATCAGCGGCAGCAGGTGTGTTCTTTGAGAAGGAACTGGAGAACCAAGTGGTAATGGAGGGGAAACCTGTGCTGCTGTCTTGTGAAGTTACCAGTGCTAATGTCCCTGTTACTTGGAAGAAGGACAACATTGTGGTAGAAGAAGGAGGACGGTGCATTTTAAAGAAAAAAGGCCCCACACACTCTCTGGAGATCAAGAAATTACTTCTGGAGGATGCTGGCGAGTACTGCTGTAGCACCAGAGGCAAGAAGACCACTGCCAAGCTGACAGTGAGGGGTATGTGGATACTACAGTGGAATTTCATCCATCATGTACTGATACATTTGGCTAATTCATTTACTTTCAAAGAAATGTGTCATGAAAATAACCGACAGGCCGTTCTCAGCTAAGTTCATGTACATATATCAGATTCAATCTCTAAAAAGCCAGCTGTATCTAGCTCCTTCCTCCTCCACAGAGCGCGTGCGGATTGTTACAGAGCTGCAAGACTTAACGGTGACGGCGGGAGAGGACGCAGCGTTTGTGTGTGAGCTGAGCCACTCGGACGTGAGTGAAGGTGTCTGGTGGCTCGGTTCCAGCCCGCTGCAAAGGAACGAGATGAACCAGATGACGTGCCAGGGTCGCCGGCACCGACTGGTCCTCACCATGACAACACCTGAGGAGACGGGCACCGTGGCATTTGTGATTGGGGATGAGAGGACCTCTGCATGTCTGCTAGTGGTCCCTAAGCCCAAAGGTGAGCAGAAACATAAGAGATATAGGGTAGAAAGATATTTGGTATTGATACCAGCTTCCACAGCTTACCGTCAGTTGTTACATAATGAACGACAAACCCAACACTTATCAAGTACAATCTTGATGCTGCATTTGTTACAAACATAGTGTATCTCCTTTATTTTATGTTATTTTTATCATAAATTGGCATGTGATTTCAAATTCCAGTTTTATTTGAGGAAAAGCCTGAAGACGTTGTGCTTACGGAGGGAGAGACGGCCACTTTGTCCTGCACAATCTCCGACTATACCTCACCGGTTACCTGGACACGCAACCATATTCCCCTCTGCAATGGTGATAAATATGAGTTGCGTAAGGAGGGAAAAGTCAACTTGCTGCTTGTCCATGATGTGGATCCCCTGGATACTGGCATATACTCCTGTGATACAGGAGATGTGCAAAGCAGTGCCAAACTTACTGTAACAGGTAAAAATGCAAATATTGTTGCTTTTAGGTGATTGATGTTTCATTTCTGATTAACAAGATGCAGATACTGTAAAATTTAACTTGTTACCTTCCGTCTTCCCTTGGAATGCTAATTGTTGTACCTGCTTTCTTTGAACATTGATTAGATTTGTCAAATTATACTATGAAATGTTCTTATATCACCAAATGTCTCCAACTCTTATTCCTAGAGCTCCCTCCATTCTTCCAGGAAGAATTGCAGAATACGGAAGTTGAGGAGGGAGGTTTGGCCTCTCTTTACTGTGAGCTGTCTAAACTTGGAGTGCCAATTCAATGGAAGAAGAACAGACTGCCGCTAAGAGCCAGCAGGAAATATGAGATGAAGCAGGACGGCTGCCTCCTCCAGCTGCACATCAAGGAGCTCAAACTTGAGGACAGTGGCAGCTACACATGTCAAGCAGGAAGTGCAGAGACCACTGCAACTGTGACAGTGAAAGGTGTGTGAAGTTGGATATGTGCATAGCAGGGAGTGGACTTTCTGAACTCTTTACATTTTCCAACATAGCAGTTCCCACCCAGATGTTCCCAAATGTAACTTTATCACTGTACATTTTGGTGTCAGTACACAGCCCACATACTAGTGTCAGTACGGTAACTTTCAGTTACTTTCCTATGATTGTCTGCACCTGCCTGAAATGCAAATACTGCATGTACCCTTATGCTAAAATAGTAAGATAACAAATGACCATTCTGCCTTTTTGTGGTGTCAACTCAAACATAAAGATGTTTAATTTTTCTCCCGCTCAACCCTTTTTTTCCAGAGCTCCCTCCATACTTCAAGAAACAATTAAGACGCATGGAGGCTGAAGAGGGAGGTTCAGCCTCCCTCTCTTGTGAGCTGTCTAAACCTGGAAAATCAGTTCAGTGGAAGAAGAACAGACTGCCACTCAGAGAAAGCAGGAAGTATGAGATGAAGCAGGACGGCTGCTTCCTTCAGCTCGACATCAAGGAGCTCAGACCTGAGGACAGTGGCTGCTACACATGTCAATCAGGAGGTGCAGAGACCACTGCAACTGTGACAGTGAAAGGTGTGTGAATTTGGAGATTTACATGGCAAATGTGACAGTGTCAGTAACATCTGAATCATAGAAATGGTTCTTATGATAATCTAAACTTATTGACGATCAGAATAATTTGATATTATTTGGACCAAACACTACTCACATAAGTAGACTATAAAAACATTACCATGATGTATACTACTTATTTGGCCACTCCAACCCTCTTATCTTTCCCAGAGCTCCCACCATTTTTCAAAGAGGAACTGCAGAATGTGAAGGAAGAAGAGGGAGGCTCAGCTTCCCTGTGCTGTGAGGTGTCCAAACCTGGGCTGTCAGTGCAATGGAAGAGGAATAAGCTGCCTCTAAGACCCAGCAGGAAATATGAGATGAAGCAGGATGGCTGCCTCCTCCAGCTGCACATCAAGGAGCTCAAACTTGAGGACAGTGGCAGCTACACATGTGAAGCAGGAAGTGCAGAGACCACTGCAACTGTGACAGTGAAAGGTGTGTGAATTTGGAAACGTGATAAATTTTTGCAATGTCAGCAAATTGTTAATCTAATCTAAACTTCAAACAACAGTAAAAATCATGTGTCTATCACTAATATTTTTTTTACAGCACCTTATTTAGCCTGATTTTGAGAATGTCTAAAATGCTATTTCTGTTATGCTAAAACATCCCACTCAGTTACTCCCTAAACACTTGACATTTCCCAGAGCTCCTGCCATTTTTCAAACAAGAATTGCACAATGTGGAGGCTGAGGAGGGAGGTTCAGTCTCCGTGTCCTGTGAGCTGTCTAAACCTGGGCTGTCAGTGCAATGGAAGAAGAACAGACTGCAACTGAGAGCCAGCAGGAAGTATGAGATGCAGCAGGACGGCTGCTTCCTCCAGCTCCACATCAAGGAGCTCAAACTTGAGGACAGTGGCAGCTACACATGTCAGTCAGGAAGTGCAGAGACCACTGCAACTGTGACAGTGAAAGGTGTGTGAATTTGGATCATTCTGACTGTATCAGAACATTTTAGTGTTACAGCTTCATGCACTTTATTGTACAAACCTTCCATGTTCTCTCTGATCTCCCCGGTAGTCATTATGTTAACCCACCTATAGGTAGTCTTAAAAAATATATAAAAAGTTATTACAAATGCTGTCCTGATGAGGTTTCAAGCATTGTTCCCTTTACATTATAGATCCATAATGTTGTTTTTCTTGCCCACTTTCCCAGAGCTCGCTCCATTCTTCAAGAAAGAATTAAGACGTGTGGAGGCTGAGGAGGGAGGTGCAGCCTCCCTGTCCTGTGAGCTGTCTAAGCCTGGAGTGTCGGTGCAATGGAAGAAGAATAAGCTTCCACTGAGAGCAAACAGGAAGTATGAGATAAAACAAGATGGCTGCCTCCTCCAATTGCACATCACGGAGCTCAAACCTGAGGATAGTGGCAGCTACACATGTCAAGCAGCAAGTGCAGAGACCACTGCAACTGTGACAGTGAAAGGTGTGTGAATTTGCCAGTGAACAATGTAGTGTTTGCTCTGTATGCTTTTAACCACGTAACAAAACTGAGTGTTCATTGTAAGTTGATCAAAAGTCTTTAACAATTACATCTCAGGCTTTTTATTGTCCAATTTCACTTAGGAGGTATAATTTTTTTTAAATATTTTCCAATCCATATCTGTTTTCGCAGAAGTTGCTCCATTCTTCAACAAAGAATTACAAGGTATAGAGGGTGAGGAGGGAGCTACAGCCTCTCTGTTCTGTGAGGTGTCTAAACCTGGGGTGCCAGTTCAGTGGAAGAAGAACAGACTGCCACTGAGAGCCAGCAGGAAGTACGAAATGAAGCAAGATGGCTGCTCCCTCCAGCTGCACATTAAGGAGCTCAAACTTGAGGACAGTGGCAGCTACACTTGTCAAACAGGAAGTGCAGAGACCACTGCAACTTTGACAGTGAAAGGTGCTTTGTTGCTGTTGTGGTGTGTTCACTGAAAGTTTTTAGTATTCCACCTCTTAAGTTCTTGATGATAGGAGGGTATCCTTTTTCAAAATTTAAAACTACTTAAATGTGATAGTTTGAACTGTTTGGAACATATAAAAATTTTCCTGAGTAGCAAGCAAAATCAATGCATGAAAACTGAATATATTTTCAGATCTTATTTGAGAATTTATCTGGCGTCTTAAATAATGTTTTTGTCTGCTCTGTACCACCTACCTAGAGCTTGCTCCATTCTTCCACAAGGAATTGCAAAATGTGGAGGCTGAGGAGGGAGGTGCAGCCTCCCTGCACTGTGAGCTGTCTAAGCCAGGAGTGTCGGTTCACTGGAGGAAGAACAAGCTGCCACTGAGAGCCAACAAGAAGTATGAAATGAAACAAGATGGCTGCTTCCTCCAGCTCTACATCAGGGAGCTTAAACCTGAGGACAGTGGGAGCTACACATGTCAAGCAGGAAGTGCAGAGACCACTGCATCTGTGACAGTGAAAGGTGTGTGAATTTGGCAATGTGCAAAGCAAACTTTACTATTTCACACACTCAAGCCACAGAAAAGTAATGTTATTGTCAGCTAAGTACTGTCTTGAGTTGACTGAACTTTCTGAGACTTATTATAAGTTGTAACAAAGCAATTAAAGGACATGCAGGTAGACACATCTGCTAATGTCTTGGGCACCATTTCTCTTTTGGTAAAGACATTTTCCTCTTCTTTATGACATTGTTTCACAGAGCTCCCCCCATTCTTCAAGAAGGACTTACAAAGTATGGACGCTGAGGAGGGAGGATCAGCTTCCCTGTGCTGTGAGGTGTCTAAACCTGGGCTGTCAGTGCAATGGAAGAAGAACAGACTGTTACTGAGAGCCAGCAGGAAGTATGAGATGAAACAAGATGGCTGCCTCCTCCAGCTGCACATTAAGGAGCTCAATCCTGAGGACAGTGGCTGCTACACATGTCAAGCAGGAAGTGCAGAGACCACTGCAACTGTGACAGTGAAAGGTGTGTGTGCGTATGGTTGTTGTAGGTGTATACATGGGAAATTTTGTTGTATTACTCTCAAATTCTCACTGATAGAGGTTATACTTTTTCAGATACTTGTATGGTTGTATGAACTCACTGTATTTTCCATTGTAGCACACTCTACCTATCAGGCACATACAGTATGTAAGCTAAATCAGTGTCTCAAATAATGTTTTTGCTGTGTTCTGCCCCACCTACCTAGAGCTCATTCCATTCTTCAAGAAAGAACTAAAAAATGTGGAGGCCGAGGAGGGAGACGCAGCCTCCCTGTCCTGTGAGCTGTCTAAGCCTGGAGTGTCAGTGCAATGGAAGAAGAATAAGCTTCCACTGAGAGCAAACAGGAAGTATGAGATAAAACAAGATGGCTGCCTCCACCAGCTGCACATCAAGGAGCTCAAATCTGAGGATAGTGGCAGCTACACATGTCAAGTAGGAAGTGCACAGACCTTTGCAACGGTGGCAGTGAAAGGTGGGTGAATCTTGATTCCTGAGTTACAGTTAAAGAAACACAATGAGTTTATTCATTTTCTTTTTCTTCAACTTCCACCACACATAAATAAGTTTTCAACATATTTTTTCTCATTCTTTTGCCTAGCACTACAATCTGCTCCACCAAACACAGAGCCTCCCACAATATTACCTCGGGTAAAGGGTGCTGTCTCTAAAACAACTCCTAGTCCCGAGAGTGAGAAGCCTGGCCTCCCAGAGGCCAAACCTGTTCCTCCAGAGCCCAAAAAGAGATCTCATAGGAAAGCATCTATTACAAATTCAGAAAAAGATGAGGAGCCAGTATTGCACCTAAAGCAGTCTATGATGAAAGAGAATAATACAGACCAAAAAGGAACCCAGCCTGTAAAGCCTGTGGAGAAAGACTTTGATGTTGTACAGAACATAACACAACTGGAGAGTGAGGGCTACAAGAAAGCCGATAACTCAGTGAGATTACTAGAGCAGGATGACAGGATTGACAGGAAGGTCGAAGAGCCAGGGAGGTCTATGGAAACAGAAAATGAAGTTTTCCTGGCGAAGCAACAAGGAAGGAATTTGGAGGAAATGGATAAGGCTGACCTTAAAGTTAGTCAATCGGAGAGGGTTCTGGGTGACACTGTGGCTGAACAACAGAGATTAAAACAAGCAGGAAAGCCCTCAGAGAAAACAAGTGAAATTCAGGAGAAGGTGAAACATCCTGGGACGCTTCTGCGGAAGAACAGTGAGGATGAAAAATGGCCCGTTGAAGCACTAGAAAAGTCAAGTGGAAAAGAAACAATAAAGGAACATGTAAAGTCTACAGTAAAGGAAGATGCAGCAGACATGATGGAAGAGGAACCTTTAAAACCACCAGTAAGATCTAAAGGAAAGACAATGGAGGAGAAGCAACCAATAAAGCATATTTTAAGAGAACCTGAGGAGCTAATTCCCCAAGCATTAAAGACTACAGTAAATGGCTCTGAGGAAGACCATAAACAGAGAGACTATGTGAGACAACAAGTGTCCACAGAGGCAGAGAGGGGGAAAAAGCAAGTGCTGTCAGTAGAACAACCAGAAAAACCTTCAGAAAGAGAGGCAGAATTTACCCCTCCAAAACCACCTGTGAGGATAAAAGGTAAAACAAAGGGGGGAATGGAAAAACAATTATCACGGGATACAGAGACAGATCAAGAAGGACAAGAGCTGACAGGAGGTGTGGTGAAAACAACGGATGATCAGCCAGTAAAACAGTCAATAAGGTCTGTGGGAAAAGAGGATAAAGAGAAACCCAGACTTGAGAGGAAATATTCAGTAACAACAGACAGTGAGATAGCTGAGAAAATAAGGCAGCCTGTGAAAGCTGCAGAGAAAGATGCAAACACCAAACAGCTGATCAAACAACCAGTAAAACCCATGAGAAAAGAACCTGAAGTTGACCAGGAAATTAAACTGGCAGTCGAGCCAATGAGAAGGAAGGAAGAAAAACAGACGAAGATGACAGAAGATGTTCCCCTTCTGTATATTTCTGAAGATGAAACTTTCTCAGAGGCTTTGATGGAAATACCAGGGAAGGTCCATCCAACTGGCTCTTGTAATGAGGGGTCAACTCAACCCTCTGGTCTTCCACTAGAGATTGACATCAGCATTGAGGATGAACCACAAATGCAAGAGGCAGCAGTCAAGATCCAGGCTGCCTTTAAAGGCTACAAAACCCGCAAAGACATGCGACCTGTCTTTAAAGAGGTTTTTAAGAACCAGATTGCAGATCTTCATGGTACAGTCACTCTAGTGTGTGTCGTAGAAGGAAAACCCAGCACAGTGCGCTGGCTGAAAAATGGCCAACAAATCACTAATGACCAGCGCTGCCGTACTGAGACAACAGAGAAGGGCGTGTGCACACTGGTGATCAAAAACCTTACCACCAGTGACGGTGGAATCTATACCTGTGAGGTGGTGAATAAGTTTGGTGTGACCTCCTACAATGGAAACGTAACGGTAGTACAGCCTCAGCAGGCTGCTCCGACAGCCCAGAAGCCTGTGCACCCACCCCTTGCAGCCATAACTCCTCTGCAACTTGCCCCACCAAGGCCTGAGGTCCAGGCCAAAACACAGACTCTGAGTCTACCTCAGACTCAAGCACAGATACCCACTTCAGCTACAGATGCTGAAAACTATGTAGAAAGTGTGAGCGTCTCTCTGTGGGAGGCCTACAACCTGACGGAGCTGGCTGCACAGATGACTCTGGAAGAGAGGAGACGATCATCACTCATTGCTGCCAGCTCCAGTGAGTAACTCACTTATATACCGAGTGTGATGACAAAACATATGGATTTGCTTGGTCATATATTTACAGTATAGTGCATATGATTTTGTGCTTTCAACAGTGTCAAGTCCCTCTGATTATGACACGGCTCTGGATATAATGGAACCTGTTGAAACTCTTCCTGCTGTTTCAAGGTCAGAGTGCAGAAGAAAAGATTTGTTTATCTGAATTTGAGTGCAAAATTGGTCTTTTGTGCTCTTGAAAATACCCAAAATATATTTTTATATTGTCACAGGGAAGTACCAAAACCACAAGTATCCGCGAAGGACAATAAAGAAGAGATAGCTGCTCCACAACCTCCTAAGAAACTATTAAAGGTCAAAGGTAAGCTATGTTGATTTTGTTCATTGTTGTTTTTCAACTTTCCACTACTAGTTCTCTACTTTCCTGTCAGGTAATACCAGAGCTGTCTTCCTCTATAATCTGTAGGAGCTCATGAAGGCAGAATGAGGACACCATCTCCAAAGCACCATCCTGCCCACACACCCTTAGCGAGTACGGTATCTGGATCAGAGTCAGAAGGGGAAGAGGATAGCAGAGAGGTACTTTTTGTGTATTTTGCTCTATCATGGATGTATATAGTGTGTTTATGGACTTATTCTGTCTGCTCTATAAATATTAATGTAACAAATGTGATTCGATAAAGTCCAAATCTGACAAAGTAATATTACACATTTAATTTTTTTAAGCCATAAATTATGTAATTTTTGTCCCCCTCAGACATTTGAAATGTATGTGGCTCGAGCCGACTGCAGTCCTAACAGTGGAAATAAGAACAGTTTCATTCTGAAGGAGGGCCAGTTTGTAGAGGTCCTGGATTCTGTTCATCCTGACAGATGGCTGGTGAGGACCAAACCCACCAAAACCAATCCTGCTCGACAGGGATGGGTGTGTCCAGCCTACCTGGAAAAGAAGAGAAAGGTAGGATGTATAGATCCGGATGTTTTTTCTCCAATGCTGAATAAACATGTTACATTAACCATTTAGGTTTGCTTAAGATAAGACTTAAGATAATAAATACACGACTGTTGTTTCGAACAGGAAACCTTCCCACAAATGAGAGCACCTCAAGAGGATCTTGATGGAATAGGGTCTACAGGAGAAGAATATCGGAGGGCTATGAGGTCTGTTATTCTGCAATTATATGATGACATAAAAAAAAATATTGGGAGGAACGTCACCAGGCACTTTATTTTTTATTAGGATTTAGGATTAGATTTAGAATTTTATTGAAATTTTATTGAAATGCATTATTATTATTGGTTACATGTATTTGGACAATTACATTTGGATATTTTATGATAATGGAGACTGAGTTTGTTCTAATTGCAAATTTCAGAGGAAAACTGCAAAAAACTAATACTGCTGAGCCATGTCCAGTCTGAATGAAAGTCCTTCTTTCTTTAGCCAACTGATCCAAGGCCTGATTGACGGAGAGGAGGAGTTTGTAAAGGAGTTGAAGATGTTCACCTGTCACCAGCTAAATTATCTGGACTCTAGTTGCCACGTCCCCATTAACATCCTCAACCAGAGAGAGATCATTTTCAGGAATATCAAGGACATTGTCTTTCTGCATGAGAGGTAACACACACACACACACCCACACCCACACACACACACACACACACACAAGAAATGTATCACACTTCTACTATATTGTATGTAATTCATTCTATTTTTTCTCAAGCCTTACTTCTTGATTTTGATTTTTTTTTTCCTGACACTGCCTCTCACTTCAGGTGCATCCTTCCTGGTCTGAGAGGCTGTGCCACAGACGATGATGTGGCCATGCATCTGATCAAGCACACTGAGGACTTTGAAAAGTATCTTCACTACATGGTGGGACAAGCTCAAGCAGAAGCCTGCGTCAACGACAAGGCTACCCAGCAGTATTTCAAAGTATTGACAAAATCTGTTTGGATTTAAACATAAACCTTTAACATGAATATTGTGGAAACTAAGTTGCTGAGTAGCAGCATTGTTGCACATATCTAATGTTCTTTATTTCTTTAATATGTTGCTCATTACACTTCAGGAGTTAGGAGAATCTGGTAAGCCTGACGCACCTGTCATGGATGTCCTTACCTTCCTCCAGCGACCAGTGGAGAGGATTCAAACTTACCAGGCTTTACTCAAGGTCAGCATACAGTTTCTTTTACAAATTTGTGTAGAATTCCACAGACTAAACCATGTTTTTGTTTGATTCTTTATTGTGCCCCTCACAATCAAACAGGAATATTGTAGAGAAACAGGAATATTTGTATCTTGGATATTTATTTCAACTAAACATATTTAACGAGCTACGCTTGTTCTGCTGTTGCACGCGTTGCAGTGTCTTCTTGAAAATTTGTCAGCTGATTGCCTAGATGTAAATGAAAAACTTTTTTTTGCCAGGAGTTTATCAAGAACAAAGCCAAAGGTGGTCAGAGCTGCTGTCTGTTAGAGGATGCCTTCTCTACGGTGTCCTGTCTGCCCTGGAGGTCTGACAACCTGCACCAAGTGTCCCTCATTGAGAACTACCCAGCTCCTCTAATTGCCCTGGGCGAGCCTGTGCGACAGGTAACTACAGAAGACTGCCATGTTTTCATTTAATTCCGAGTTAGGCTGACATATGGTCATCGCATGGTCTTCACTTGCCTTCTTCCCTCCAGGGAGTCTTCACAGTGTGGGAGGAATCTCCAGAAATTAAGACGGCCTCTAGAGGGCATCAGAGACAAGTCTTTCTCTTCAAGGAATGTATCGTACTGTGTAAACTGAAAAGGGACACTGGCATGAACAGTGACACCTATACCTTCAAGAACAAAATGAAGGTAGCATCTATGCTCCTGTTTTCCTACTAAATCTACTTGTGTTCGTGGGGCAATACAAAAAAGAAACTATTTAATATCATAGCTTTTCACACTCCATGACGATTACTGTTACTACTACTATTAGCACAGTTTACTCTGATTTCTTTTTCCACATTTTGACCTCACCATCCTTCTCACTTATCTGCTCAGCTGAATGATGTGGAAATAAAGGAGACTATGGGTGGAGATGAAAAGTCTTGGGGGTTGTGGCATGAGCACAGGGGCTCAATGCGGAGGTACACACTGCAGGGCCGCTCCACACTGGTGAAACTGCCCTGGCTCAAAGACCTGAAGGAGCTCCAGCAACGCTCCAGTCTGCCCACTAACAGTAAGTAAAAGTGAACACCAGGTGAAGTTTGACATTGAATTGTAAGAAATAAACAAATATCTTCCTATTTATTTGTGTATTTATGTATGTTTTTATCTTAAAATGACAATGGCAGCAACAGGATGAAATTAACTGAACGTTGTCACAGATGGTCACAAAACTTTTGTGGCATAATATGGCAAATATTTTCACCAAATGCTTCGTGTGTAATTTCTGTATTTGTGTGTGCGTCAACAGGCCCACCAGTGTTTGAGTCACTGTTGTCTGACTGCACAACAAAGATAGGGCAGACAATTAAACTGACATGCAAGGTCACAGGATCACCCAAACCAGTGGTCAGCTGGCTCAAAGGTCTGGAAATGCTTTTTAAAATATAAATAATAAAATATTTTTATTTACTTTTAATGTATCAGAGTAGGTTTTGCTGAGCATGTGTAGAAAAAAAACAGCAAGTCATGGTTTCACAGTTAGAATATCTGATGTCTGCTTCTCAGATGGCCTTCCTCTGGAGGATGACTCCCGTCACATCATCACAGCGGACCGCTCTGGAACATGCAGTGTCATCCTGGACAGTCTCACTGCAGAGGACTCTGGACAGTATACATGTTACGCTACCAGCTCCATGGGCACTGCTGGTACTCTGGCTAAGGTTGTGGTGCAGGGTGAGTCTGTGGATGCAGCTGGGCCACTTCAGTAGTTCGTTACCGTACAGCGATATGTGTGTTTGTAGATGAATGCCTTACATTCAATACATACACTGTCACAAAGGAACACAGGAAAGATGACGGACCTCATAATGTTTTTCATCATATTAGCATATCTACAGCTACAAGCACAAATACTGCCACTACTTCTACTACTGCTCTTACTTCTATATTATTACTGGTATTACTACTATTAATAGTAGAGTTACAATGACCTCTACAACTACTACAGCTAGTAATAATTCTACTACTTGTACAACTGCTATTATGCAACTCTTGCTACTACTGGTGCTATTGTAATTACAATTGTCACACTTACTACTATTGTTATTATTACTACTATAATTGCTACTGTAGTTTCTAAAACTTTTCTGACTACTGCTGTATTTACTACTAATAATATTACTGTGAATAAATTCACTGCTGCAGGCTGATTTACCTCTACTATTGCTAATTCCTCTGCTACTACTATTGCTGCTTTGACTGTTGATCCTTTTAATATTGTCATTACCCCACTACTAAAACTGCCATTATTGGCCTGTTTCTAATTATAGGGATAATTTAATGACAATTTAATGTATTTGTTCTTCTCTCTAGCTCCACCCAGATTTGTGAGTCGGCTGGAGAGTGCTTGTCTAATAGAAGGAGAGGACATCCAGTTCTCTTGTTCCACGCTCAGTACTCCTTTACCACGAATCAGGTATGGCGAGAAAAAAAGCAAAGATGACTGTGACCACAGTGGTTGTGAGGTGAATACGTCAAACACATCCATCTTTGGGTTTGGCAGGTGGTTGAAAGATGGCAGAGAGTTGACTGACCAGCAAAAATACTCGATCCTGAACGATGCTCGGAGTGGAATCTTGTGTCTGACGGTCATCTACGCAACAGCGGCAGATATTGGACAGTATGAGTGTGAGGTATAAAACCCACATACATAAAACCTTCAATGTATCAAGATGATTAGCATTATTAATGTCAGAGATCTTGTAAGATGCAGTATGTCAAATGTTTTTATTTGCTTAGCTTTGGAATGAGTTTGGCTGTGTCAAGTGCAAGGCAGGTCTATGCCCCACTTACATACCACCAACTGACATCGAAGATGACCAACCACAGGACTTACCCCCTAAAGGTAGGACTGGCAAAGCTGCTGAAGGTAAATATCTTCCACACATGATGGAAACTAGTGGCAGGGTTTTCATGCGGCTGATCGACACGTTCACTAGTTCAGCCGTGTTTGAGAAGGGATGAAGCACATGCCATTGTCCAGTTTCACTTCAGATCCTGTCACCCTCTCTGCATCACATCATGTGACATCTCTTCACTTTACAACAAACTGCAACGATCTGCATCAATTTCCACTTTCAACCACTACCATTCATCCATTTGATTCAAGTTCACACCATTTTGAGATTTTACTCACATTTTCTTTTTTCCCATTTCACAGACACTCACATCATAAGTAGTTCAAACTACCATACCACTTGTCGCTAGATCCCCTGGGGTTACGGCATGGAGTGCAGCCTGTAGATGAATGCCTAAAATATGAAACGGAAAGAATAAGTAGTTTCTGCCTGCATGGCACAGCAAATTTGAATTTGCAACTATTAACTGCATTATACAGTGGTATGCCTGAGATAAAACTACACTGTCATTTTTCATTTCTCCATTTCTACTGCTGCCATTTGAGTTAAGTGCATCATGCATGCTGTAGGTGAAAGGACACACTGTCTCTCTCTCTCTCTCTCTCTCTCTCTCTCTCTCTCTCTCTCTCTCTCTCTCTCTCTCTCTCTCTCTCTGAATGCCGTGACAGTGGTTTATCTCTCTCTCACACTACTACAATGACCTTAGCTACACTAAACACATACTTTAACATAACCATCTCTTACCTAATACCTACACATAGCCAATGCTAACCTTTGCCCTTTGATCCTTAATCTGTGTCACTAGTGACTCCATCTCTTCTACTAACTAGTGTTGAGTCTGAGGCACTTTAACCTCTGCCTCTGAAAAAAAAAAAAACTCCTAAGTACAACTACTTCTATGTCAAAAGAAGCTTTTATTTGCCATAACCCAGTGGGATCTAGTGGGTATCATTCAACATAGGCACCATACTGTATTTCCCAGCATTCCTCTCACTCATGTAAACACAATGATACATTTATTGTATGGAATGATTTTGTGTTTTTCATCATGTCTCCACTTTCCACACAGGGCATGGATTGAAACAGACTCGATCATTTTCCCCCCATTAGACTCATGTTATCATCCAAAAGTCAGCACAGCCACCGAGGTGCCATAACTAACAGCAGTAATTTAAATATAGTGTATAGTATTACTGTCCTATATTATGTGCTAGTATCTATTAATTTACTGTTACTGTTACTATCACACAGGGTCAGAAATACAACTAGTAAAATGGAGTAAACTATAGAATTCAGCCAAATTCAATGGACTTATTAGAGGGGATGAAAAACCTGCTGTAAGTTTGACATATGATATACTTTATATTGACTATAAAGTTGTCTTACTCACATATTTTTTTCTGGCTTTTGGACACTGGTTCACGGTGTTTTCCCTTCCATTGTCCATATCCTACACGTTTCTCCATCTTCCTTCTACTAGTAGTAAAGGAGGAAGTTCCTCACATGGACCGTTCCATGTAAGTCATCATTGTCATGATAACAAATAACCACTCAACATTCCCCTTTTTCCTCTTGCCAACGCATGCCCAGCTAACTCTTCACTCCTACGAACACAAGATGGTCATGTGCTGGGCGGGTGCTCCCTTTGCGCCCAAGCAGGAGTGGGCATGCACCCATGTCCTGTTGATGTGGTGGGTTAGTGGGGTAAAACCCTCAAGTCCTGAGGTAAGAAATGCAGTATTACTGCTGGTGGTACTTAAGGTAATGTACTTTTTTTCACTTTTCACTCTCCAATGTTGCAGTACATATAAATTACATTCAAGGCAAAGTGATAATTCCTTTAAATATAGTTAGAAAATATATTGTTATATTAAGTCTGTGATCCTTAAACTCCGGCTGAGTGGCAGTTTGGCTTTGGTAGATGCAGACTCAGAGGGCTGGTCCACTGCCTTTGTGAAGAAATGGTTACAGACTGATTTCAGCCCCACCTGTATTGCCAAGGTGCTTTTCCCTCCTGGACACCCTGAACAGTAAGTTAAGTCTCACTTATATTTATTGACCTTACTTTCCCGCCTTGAAATTAGTACTGGATGTAAAAAGTAAGTGGAGTAAATTGAAGTGGTTTTGTTAATAATTGAAATGTATACATCGTAATGAGTGATAAATAGAATTTGATAATTACCTTTTCCCGTTTGTCCTCTCTTTGTGTCCAGGGCAGAGTGTAGCACTGAGGAGACAGCTCCTGCTGCCACATCCATGGATCATGTGGTTCAGCAGCCGCTGTATTACCTGGAGGAAGAGGAGGAGGAGATTTACATCTCAGAACCAATGCAGGAAATTACAGATGGTATTCTTGTCATAAGAGTATACATAAGAATATGACTGCTATCAAATTTGGTATGCTCACTAAGTGATCTAATTTCCTGTTCAGCTCCACCCTCCATCCAGGTACCCACTGAGGACCTGTGTGTAGAACCCGGCCAACCAGCTACATTTACAGCCATCATCACAGGAAGACCGACTCCTAATATACAGTGGTACAAGGTAGGGGCAGTGTAGATCAGTGATATCCAAATGGGATTGATTGCAAGGGTTTGCAACTATGCAATTTATGGGATGGGAAAAATCATATTCCTATAATACCAGATATTATTGCTTCTCTGTCTCCCATGAGAAAGGAAGCAGATCTTTTATGGTTACATTTCCACTCTTCCTACTCACAATGTGACAGTTTGCAGGAGGTCATCACGTTGTTTTAAGAGATGACAGTGCAAAACGTTAGACCAAAGTTTACTGATAAAAGAGACAATCCCTATTAAAAAAAACTTTGCTCTTGTGTTGTGATTGGAGGATGAAGAAGAGCTTGCAGCCAATGAGAATGTGGAGATAGTACAGCATGGTGCCCGCTGCTCAGTGACAATAGTGTGCTCCGAGGGTGAGGACAGCGGCATATACACCTGCTTAGCCTACAATGACTCCGGCCATGCCTCATGCCAGGCTCAGCTCACGGTGGAGGAAGGTGAGATCACAGCATTCACTGTTAAATATGACTGTTTTTGTTTTAGGCATAGATAAATTAGATTTTATTATTATTAGATTTAATTTTGTTAGTCTGTGTGGTTTCTCTATAGGCCCACTGGAGTGTCAGGAGAGAGAGGTGGAGCTGGGGAAGAGAAGGAAGTTATTCTCTGTCTACGATGTTCATGAGGAAATTGGAAGGTGAACCTCTGGATTATACTGACATAGTCCAAGCTGTTCAAGATCTCTGCTAAGGTTTGACATGCGTGCCGTCGTCTTTTCTTGTTTTAGGGGAACGTTTGGGGTAGTGAAGCGTGTCGTCCACAGAAGGACAGGTGAAGTCTTTTCTGCCAAGTTCCTTCCTCTGCGGAGCAGCACTCGGACGAGGGCCTTCCAGGAGAGAGACTTACTCTCCCGTCTGGCTCATCCCAGAGTGGCCTGTCTGCTGGACTTCTTTTGCACCAGACGCACTCTGGTGCTGATCACAGAAATGTATCCTCCCTGTTAAATATTACAATGTGATCACTCCTCTTTCCTTGCAGTGTGTTTAGCTTAAGTTTGATTTGTATTTAGTTTTAAGAATTCTTTAACACCATTTCTAGCTGCTGCTCTCATGGACTTCTGGATCATTTATTACTCAGAGGATCCGTCTCGGAGAGAGAGGTACAAGCTTGAGATATCTTTTTCTTGCAAATATTATGTATGGCTCTTGACTAATATTCTACATTTTATTTCAGGTTCAGTCATACATCCAGCAAATCCTTGAAGGTGTTGGTCACATTCACAGCATGAACATCTTGCATCTGGACATTAAAGTGAGATTCCCAGTCCCCAGTCAACACTGCATTATTGACTGTGGCCTTATTTTTGATGCGGTTCTTAATTCTCCATTTTTATTTACACTTCCTTCAGCCGGATAATATCCTAATGGTGTATCCACCCAGAGATGAGATAAAGATCTGTGACTTCGGCTTTTGCCAAGAAATAGACGCATCCAGACACCAGTACAGCATGTTTGGTACACCAGAGTTTGTTGCACCCGAGATTGTTCACCAAGAACCAGTCACTGTTGCCACTGATATTTGGTGAGTCACCTGGTCAATTGAGAGTGTGTGTTTTTATTATGTGTTATCTGATGTTGCTGTAGAGCTGCCACTCTGGTATAACTAGCAGATTTAAATAAAAGCTAAAAATGATTTGCACCGTTGTAAATTAGAGAGCAAAATTAGACAATATTACAATAGTATCTCTCATTCTCTCTGTCAGGGCTGTGGGTGTTATAGCCTATCTATGGTACGTATCACTGCATTTTTGATAATTCAAAATTCAAAACATTTCAAATTCTTAAATACACAATATATCAATAAGCTGGGCAGATGACCCACGAGTTTCTGTTAGCTGTTGACATCAGGTTTTAACTTTATCTTGACAGTCTGGTGTGTCGATGTCCTTTTGTGGGCGAGACGGACCGGGCAACACTGCTGAGAGTGGGGGAGGGGACCCTGAACTGGGACGCCCCCGATGTCACATACAGGAGTCCTGAGGCACAGAGCTTTCTTCACCTGGTCCTTCAGCCAGATCCAGAGTAGGAGACCTGTTTCATTATTGCTGAGACCACCACTTATCAATCAAGTCACAAATCAAATAATAATATGAATCAAAGATATGTTCTAGTAAACTTTGTGCAAATGACAAAGAAATCCCATTTCATGTGACAAATCTGCATAAAGGAGCAACAGTGATGTTAATGCCAATTCTGATTCCTCAAATCAAACATATCACAAAAATGCAAAACAAAATTTTTAAAAAAAATCAGTTTTCCTGTTAAAGCTGCATTTAGCTTATGCTGAACCCTCACTGATCAAAGTGAGACCTTGTAGGGCTCAACCAAAAAAACTGGCAAAAAAATAAAACAATGAATTAAAAAGTGTCTGACTGCTGCATAAAACTACATTAACTTGGCTGATGTTTCTCTGTGCCTATGCTAGCACCTATTTCACATGAAAGACAGTCATTTGATTCAATGTGGATATCAAACATATTTTTGCTGAACTCCAGTGGTTAGTTCTTAGACCCTAACAACACTGTTAGGTGTGGTTTCAGGTGCAACTTAGCACACACATCTGAGCACTTCAATTTTCCTTTACCTAGGATGCGACCGTCTGCCTTTGAATGCTTGAGCCATGAATGGTTCCAGGTGAGAGGAAACAGTACACAATAGGTCTTTTAATCAAGCTTTATTGTATTAAAAAACATACTACAAATGCAACTAAACACTCAAATCTTTGTAAATGTGTCCAGGACAAACATACAAGAGAAGATACTGATGAAATCAACATGAGAAATTTGAAGGTCTTTATCTCAAAAATGAAATGGCAGGTGAGTTGTCTCTCTTGTATCATTTATCGTTTCTTGTAATGTTGATAATCTTGAAGTTTAATATGATTACATCAGATTATATAGTTTACCTAAGATTATGTCTTAAGTATTACCATTATCATTACTGTTGTATCTTCTCAGCGTTCCTTGACTTGCATTGGGTCAGTTCTCACGTTGAGGCCTGTCCCTGAGCTGCTGGACGCTCCTCTCAGAGAGACTGCTGTGACGGTGCCTCGCGAGCTCCAGGAACACAGCAGCACCTCTCTGAGCAGTGGCTCATCATCTGAGTATGATGAAGCTGACGCTTTGGACTTTTTCCGGCACTACAGTCCGACTGAGGAGGAGGAGGAAACAGAGGAGGATTATGATCCTTTAATGGAGAGAGCACAGATCCCCGAGCCTTTTGCCAAACTCCCCCTAGATGGAGAGGAAGAGGAGGAAGTGACATTAGGGGAGGAAGAGGATGGGGAGATGGTAGGAAGGACGAGTGTATTAGAGCGGAGTATGAGCAGGCAGTCAGTTGCGTCATCAGACGTGTCGTGCCAGCAGACACCTCAGAGGGAGCGTAGGTTGAGCAAAGACAGCAGTCAATCTCTCTACCTCTCTGACTGGGATGAGGGTTCAGGAAGTGACGGAGGTCGTATCCCTCGGGGCAGTGTCATCCGAAGCACTTTCTATAGCACCTCTCATCAGCTTTCACCCATGTCTGCCAGACACATGTCATTACGGGACAAATTCCAGGCCAAAAAACAGGAGAGAGGTCGCAAACCACTGAGGAGGAGCTTTTCAGGACGCCTCAATGAACCTCTTATTGAATATGTGGAGGATGAGACAGAAACTAATCGAGGCCAAAGACGGGGATCTATTCAGCCCACGATGCAGAAATCCTGCTCCTTTGACAGTGGAGTTGGCCTCATCCACGGCAACGTACCCCCTCACAGGAGGAGCAGGTCTCTTGATGAGTATTCGCGCCGGTCTCCCAGCTCACCCAAGCGCACAATGCCAGGTGAAGAAGAAGGCTCTCAAAGTCTGAAGGAAGATTTCACAGATGATGAAGTGGCTGGGAGAAACTTGTTGGCCATCCCGGGCCCACGGCGACCTGCAAGAAGACGTGGCTCCATCGCTCCTGTACATGCGACTCGCACACTGGGTGGAACAACTGTTCCCACAGACTTCCTTGCTGGAGACAGAACGGGCACCAGGTTGGTTCAGGACCAGACAGAGAGAGATACTTTTGCTGGCTCCCAGGGGTCCCTGGCTGAGTCATCTATTTTGGAGCACGGTGGCTCAGAGTCTTCAAGCAGACTCGGCTCCTGCGAGGAGCTGAGTCATGGTCATCTCAGAGGAAGATACAGATCAGGAGAGAGTGAAGGGTACGATGATCAGGGGGAGCCTCTGATTTCATCATCTCCCTGCTCATTCCAAGAAGTCAAACCCAGAGGCTCATTTCCTCAGGCCCCACCGCGAAACCGCACCCGCTCCAACCCCAACTTATCTGCAAACAGCAGAGGTCAGCCAGGGCCCCGGCTGATGCCGAGCCCCAGTCCGAGCCTCTCTTCTCTCCAGGCTCCAGAGAGGCCTCCCAGGGCCAGGGACAAGAAGGAAGGCTACGGCCTGCAGAGACATGCATCTGCTCCAGCCCTGGAAGCCCGACCACCCACAGGAAAGTCACCCAAGCTGGGACTGCTCAAGATCTTCCGCAGGCAGTCCTGGACTGGCCATTCGTACTCTCAGCTGGAGGACACAGAGTTAGGACCCACATTAGGAGAGATCATGACGCCCGATACACCCACCATGTCTTTGAGGAAGAAAATGAGAGCTTCAGCTTCTAGCCTGACCAAGCTGTTTTCCAGATCTAAGGAGGATGTGAGTAAGGGAGGTGAGTTATTGCACTCTATATTGTACATTAACATCATACTGTACATTTTATCCAACCTGATTTTTTTATTTTTTTATTTGTCCATTATAACAGGGCCAATAGTAAAAGGATCAGCTCCCATCCCACCTAAAAGGGAGCGTAGTGCTGGTCTTGAGAGTCCAAAAAAGAGGACCTCCAAAATCCTTCCTTCTTTCAAAATACCTGCATTCAAAAAGACAAAAGGTAGTGAACAAGCTACATTCTGTGGATCAAATATTTCCTGTCTGAAATAGCTATGCTGTCATCATTTTTGCTATAAGCCTGCTTGTCCATTATTTCCATATCTGCCAGTCCGTCCCAACAAGCCTGAAGTTCTGCAGTTAGATGGAAGCAGAGTCCTGCTGGTTTGGAAACCGATCCAGTCTAGTGACCCTCTCACCTACTGTGTGCAGTTCTGTTCAGATGGTGAGTTTACAGAGACTATACAGCAGCACATTGATAGTTTGTGTTAAAAGGAAACCAAATAGTTGTTTGTGTTTGACAGATAGTTCCAGTTAACAAAATATAAAATGTAATCTATTTGTATATATGGTCAAAATGTTTCATAATGAAAATCCATGCATTTAAACGAGCATTTCATCAGGCATGTGCAGAACATGGTGTTTGGAATGACTATTAGATATTTTTCAGTCACCATCATCTTTAGATTATTTCAATTTCATGTAGCTGACAACCAGTTAAAGTCCACACTGTGACTGTTTTGACTTTGAGTACTTGTCTTCATGTTAATCTTAAAGTTCAATTAAGTTAAAAATTATATTTCCTATGGTACAAAATCACTAGTATCAGTGCAGTAAATCTCATGTATCGTGTGTTCCTGCAGGTGGGGCGTGGACAGTCCTGTCAGACAATGTGACAGACAGCTGCTATGTGGTGAAGGACTTAGCGAGAGGAGCGTCTTATGTGTTCAGGGTTGGCTGCATCACCAAGACAGGAGCAGGACCTTTCAGTGATGCTTCAGCACCTGTTGTTATGGCTACTCATCCCGAAGGTGAGAAAAATACTGTCAGACACGATGTTGTATGTTCGCTGTTGCATATGTGTGATTTCAATCATTCATTCATTTTTCCGTATTTAGTATTTGTGATCATTAGGACTTTGCTTCACAGAGTATTTACAGCAATGAGAGTTTATATGTTCATCGGCCACTTACATGGAAGGCTTTAACATTTTCACCTCTATTTACTTTGTTGTATAGAGACTCACATTTCGCTAACCCTGACTGAGACCCTGGGGTCAAAGGTCACTGGATCAGAACAACAAACAACACAAAGGAACTACAGCTTCCTCTCTGAGATTAACAGGTGGGATTTTTAATTAAATCCAAGGGAGGAGCTTTAACGTCCCTTTTCTACATAATGACCTAAATGTAGTGTAAATACTTTATTTTTACTGTAGTGTTTATTTCCGTTTGATGGCACATGATGATATTTTTTAATTTAGGTGTAACTTTTCCAGTTTCTCAAGTCTGAAACAAACTGATATTTCTGATTTAAACCTGATTTTTTTTTTTTTAATGCTGATATTCAGTATCTTTATTTGTCTCTACTTTTATGACAAAATTGAAGTATCTGTGTTTTCGAACAGACTTTAATTCTTGGTAAGGCATAAAAATCACTTCAGCTGTATGTACCAACGGGACTCAAAATGATACTGCTTATTTAGGGTCACAAGGGACTGGGACCAGTTCCACCATGCATTAGGTTCAGAGCATTCTTGTCTTTTATCTCACCAGTTTGCCACACAGCCTTTCTCTGTTCGTCTCCATCTTTTGCTCTCTTCTCTATCAGGGGTCGTTTCAGTGTAATAACCCTGTGTAGAGATGTTGAAACGAGCAAAGTGTTTGCAGCCAAGATCACCCCTTACCAGGCAGAGCAGAGACAGCTGGTGCTGAGGGAGTACCAGCTGCTGAAGAGGCTTCATCACCCACACCTGGTGCAGCTGCACACTGCCTACCTCACCTCCTACTACCTGGTGTTAGTGGAGGAGCTTTGTCCCGGCAAGGAGCTGCTCTACAGTCTGGCTGCGAGGTAAAAGAGGGCTCACAAACAGAAAACTCCGTCCTTGCTTTGACTCTTTACTACTTGGTGGGTTTGTCTGTCTCACACTTTATTCCAGAGCATGCCATATTGCCAAGAAAGGCAGTTATTCATAGTTTTGTGAGCATTGTTTCTTAACGACTGTAATGAGCCCCAGCCCTCTGGTCTAGTGGATACATCTGATCACAATTCCACTATTTCATCAAGGAAGTTCATTCAGTCCATTACAGTGAAAAAATCCTCCTCCTTGTCTTGTCCTGAGGAGCCTGTTGGAGGAATACTCCATGCAAGACTGATTACAACATGATTCCAAAATAGGAGACCTCACTGAGACAGTTTTCATGAGCAATGCTGATCATATTAGGGCTTTTTCAGACCTGTGTCTAAAATGTCTTATGTTTATGCAACCTGTAGCCATTTGTAGCAACCCATCACATACTGTAACTAAGCTGTACAAACTTGCCTGTCTGTGTCCCTTACCTTTCAGAGATCTGTATGCAGAGACCCATGTCGCTGAGCTGCTGGTTCAGATTCTGAGTGCAGTCGATTACCTTCACAGCCGTCGAGTCATCCACCTGGACCTGAAGTCTGACAACATGCTGGTGGATGATGGTAACCACTTGAAGATTGTGGACTTTGGCTCAGCTCAGTCCTACACACCCGGACAGCCCCTCAACATCGAGCACATCCAGGGCCTGTCGGAGAGCAAAGGTACTGTTGCATTCCTTGTTTAATTTCAAAAGGGAAATTAAATTGTGTGAGATATTAAAGCTCGCATTGTTGTTGATTCTTCTAATGTACTAAACCTTTGACTGTCATGGCCTTCAACAGACTGCCGCAGCAAAGGTACATATTCTTTAAGGGAGGACGGATTGATGGATGGAAATAACTCAGCCTAACTTCATTCACCTCAGCTGATCCTAGCTACCATAACCTAACAAGCCCAAGTCCATTTTAATATATTTTTTTTTTATCCAATTCTTTCTGATTTTAGTCATTTTCTTAAAATAGAAAATTAAAAATGTGAGTGAATGTGGCATAGCCAGTAAAAGCACAACTCTCTATGAACAATGTCCTGTGTCTGTCTATTTTGCCAGTTTATATTGTCCTTCCTAAAGCTCCGGAGATCCTGGAGGGTCAGGGTGTCGGGCCTGAAACTGATGTTTGGGCTATTGGAGTTCTGTCGTTCATCATGTAAGTCCAAACATACAGGTGGAACAGCTGCATATACATATATACTTTTAGAAAATATGTGGTCATGTTTACTGGGTTAAAAAAATAATAATGATAATAAGATAAGATACTGATGATTTGATAAAGGTGGCTGCCATTTTTGTAAAATAGCAACAATCAACAACAGCATAACAAATTCTTTGCGATGGTAGTTGACAAAATTTCAATTTTACAGATTAAAATGTCTGAATGTTCTCTCTGTACATAATATTTTCTTGTTATTTAGGTAGGCTGTAGGTTTATTCACTGAAGTTCTGAGCAAATATGAATGTTAACAGTGCTGCAGACAAACTCTTCTGTACTTCACTGAGGCAAAATGATTAACTTACTTAGTAATTAGAAGTTAGCATGTATTATGTTTTTGTATAATTGCTTTCTTTGCTAGGTTGAGCGCCGACAGCCCGTTTCATGCAGAGCTCAGCTGGGAGCAAGACAGAAACATCAAGAAGGGGAAGATCCAGTTTGGACGCTGTTACCCTGGTCTGTCAGAGGGAGCCTTAAACTTCATGAAGACCAGCCTGAATAACAAATCCTGGTAAGTGTATCTGTTAAAATGTAGTAAGTCATTCTTCTGATGCAAACCAAACCAAAGATTATTAGTGTAAAAAGTTGCATTAGTGGATGAGGAACATAAATGTGTATATTCGATAAAATTGTGAAATTTAATTTTGCAGGGGGAGACCCACTGCAGCCGAGTGTCTCCAGAACCCATGGCTGCGTGCTCCTCGTGCGCCACACAAAGCCCGACAATCCAAGGTGTGTTTCTCCACAGACAAGCTTAAAGCTTACCTCAATCAGAAGGAAGAGAAACGAGACCTGGTCCACACCAAGCTGCAGGGTCCCTTCTTCCAGTAACGCAATGATGCCAAAAAAAAAAGTAGGATTTTCTTTCACCAGCAGGTTTTCCTAAAAAAAAAATATGCAGCCTTATAACCGATACATTTCATTTCAGCTGTGTGGTCAGTTTTTAAATCATTTTGCTATCCTCTGATTATGAGAATGTGATGCGTCTTAATGAGTTTCCAAATTGTTCTTGTCTATTAGTTTGTACATGAGAGTGCCGTGCATTTTGTTTGCTTTGGTTTCCATGGAAACAGATCAGGGATAAGTTAAGTCTATGCACGAGCGCACACTGTTTGCTCTGTGACATGTTTTTCTCCTCAGCATCAGACAGCTGCAAATGTTTGGTCTGACAGTATAAAATATTTTCTGTGCCATTCTGCTCCAAACAGAAGGCAGATACATTTCTGAGTTCTTTACAGCATTTTATTTAAATCTTGACATGTTCTACCTTAAGATTGCAATGTATAAATGGGAAATTGATTAGATTTATAGGTTTTACTGGACGCTTCTAAGTTTAATATTAATAATATATTGGGTCAAAAACCCACCTGAATGAGTTAGTGAATGAAAGATTAATTAAATGGCACAAAAGTGGTCAGTGATTGTCCTCAAATTCTTTATTCAGTCTCACATACACAAACATACATGCACATGTTTTGAATGTGCTCATCATGCCCCACATACAGTATATACACAAATATACGCAGTGACTTCATGTAATCTTTGAGTAATATTCAGCATGTCAGTACATTTTTAAATTTTACATTTAATTATGAGTTGGTTTATTTAAATATATTAGAATTCAACAGAAAAAAATCAAAGTGTTATTAATTTCCAAACAATTTCTAACTTGGTGGTGGTGCGTGCAGCAGGTACTGTCTGGTGGTGCAGGTGTGTACTCCACACTTCACTGGTTTTGGCAGTTGTTTCTATTGTTTTTCTTTGATGTGTAACTTGGGTTAGGATGGGTTAGGATTTTCTTACATAGATAATGACCATTAATTGCTCCAAATCTAACACATTCTACCATTCAACTCAGAATCCCTCCTTTCCATCTAACTCCCATCTGAAGAAAAGTTTGTTTTTCTTTACCCTCTATGTAATATCCTCAGAGATGCTCAATTTCAGGTGAGTTTACTGTTTCCTTTTTATGATTTGGCCTCCTGAACTTTTTGGATTTCCTGTAGAAAGAGAGATGAGGACTACTTTAGTATTTTTGCTGATAAACTGATGGTCTTGTCTAGAGATTTGTGAATATAAAAGTATCTGTATTCTACAGCTGGCAGACAATAGTAGCAAAGTGTATGTTTAAATAAAACAGCCGGTTCATTTTATTCTTTTACTCACCTCATTGAGGATATCTTTCAGCTCCTCATAGGCCCTCTCTAAGTCATCATTAATGATAACAATATCAAACACGCCCGGCTCCTTACCTAGAAAAAAAAGACATGAATCAGCTGAAACGATTGTCTTTATTTCAGCATCGTGTGTGAGCAGAACTGCCGAGAAACTTACTGAGCTCCATGTCAATGCGTGCTGCCTCCAGACGTTTCTGTAAACTCTCCTCTGTTTCTGTCTGCCTGTCCCTCAGACGTTTTTCCTGAGAAAAACATTACAACTTGTCATTATCTTAAGCAAGAGATGAAGACAAGACATGAAACAACAAAACAGCCGTTATATGATAACATCATGGTTGCTGCTGTTTAACATGACAATCGAAAGTATAAAACAAACAACTTTCTAATCCGTACAAGCATGGAATGAGCTTAAGTGCAGAAATGGAAATATTGTAACATACAGTATTAGATTAATGCAATATACAAAGTTGGACATTTACCAGGATCTCCATGGAAGGAGGCTGGATGGAGATGTAGATGGGGTTCAGGTCAGTCTCTTTAATCCTTTTCACACCCTGGATGTCCACATCGAGGATGCAGATTAGGTTCTTGGCCAGCACGTCTTCTACGGCAGCTTTACTGCAGAAACAGTGCAGTGTTACAGTATGAAATTACACCAAACACAAACCCATTTAGATAACCAGGACCACAGAAATGAACACAGGTGGGTTTGATAATCTCCAAACATGTACTGAATGTGTAGCCATGTCATTTTGTTGCTCCTCACATGTAGTGACTAAGGTAAGAGGATCGCTGCATTGATCCGTGCTGCTCAGACCGCAGTGAGTGTGTTATCTTCAGAATAAGAGCAAGAGATTAAACGTGACACACAAGATGCTGAGCTGCGGCGCTGCTCTTTTTGACCTAAAGGGTGTTAAAGCTCCATCTGTCACAAGGCTATTATATAGCCTTTTGATCCCTGTGGCCCAATCTGAGAGTCTCCTCTTATACAAGGCGGCAGACTTCATTTTTTTTTAATCAATTTTGACACTGGTATACCATTATCTTATTGGGTTTTCACTCATTAACTCTGTATTACTTTCATTCTCGTAGGCAGGATGGAAAAGCTTCTGAAACTGTATTTAAATCAATTTAAAAAAATTAAATCATACAGATGAAGTTAATTTGGCAGTTAAAAGTCAAATTCTTATGAACTGGGATACTTTTAAAAATGAATAATATTTAAGAAAAAATACATTTTGCAAATGAATGAATAGAAAAATGTGCACAGAGATATAAAAGGAATATACTTTCTTTTTTTTTTTTTTGAAATCCGGATGCCATTGATTACATATAGTGACATTCATGCTGAGATGCAAATAGGCTATTTACCTTGTTCCATACATGTTGCCGGAAAACTCTGCATTCTCAATGAATTCGCCCTTGCTGATGCCCTCCTCCATGGCCTCTCTTGTTGTGAAGTGGTAGTCTGTAAGATGCAACATTAATAATAAATCTAGATCTGACATTAAACCTTGCACAATGGAAAGGAATTGTAGTTTAGTGAAAGATGACCCCGGTTTTATCACAATAAATAGTGAACGTCACAGTGATCACAGGCAAAATTAAAGGGAATCCTATGAACCAATATTTTAGATTGTTTATGTGCATGATGTTCTCCTCTGAGCTAAATTTCAAACTGTTATGCAGTTGCAAAAAAACAGACATTCTCTAAACATAAAACGTGCTAAGGTGAGAAATATGTTTTTAGCCAAATATTTTCTTAAGATGCCATTAGTGTAAGCAGTCACACACATTTTATTGTCCATACCCGATCCATCTTCACAACATCAAAACCTCTGGAGATCTAAAACAACAGAGTTTTAGAAACAAACACGTTACTACTACTACCACGAGCAGCCACTGTGATAGCACGCAATCATTAGCATAACGACTCTGAAGTAACAATCTGAAGGGAAATGCTGGATAGAACAGGAAGTGACTGTGCCGTCGCTTGAAAGCAAGACAATGAATTTTAAATGGCACTGCAGTACATGATCAAGATCAAAAGTTCACTTTGGTCCAAGCAATCCACTGTTGTGTTGTGTTACTCATATTTTGGATTAATAAAACTATATTCAGTGTCTTATTGTCAGTGTATGAAAAAAGAAGAAACATGAATAGCATACCGTCGTCTGCCTGAGTGTTTTCATGAAGTTTCAACACATTAAACGGATGTAACGTTTTAGAAAGGTCAGATGGACCCTGTAGATATATGTGTATATGTATATATAAATACACATAATATATATAAAAATGCACTTGCTGAATCCTGTGACACTAATGGTTGCAAATCATCAGTGCTCTCTCGGCCACAGTGGGAAATGGGACAGTTAAACGTCACTGGACTGGAGATGGGGCTCACTACTGAGGCATCACAGGGGGCTATTTTCAAAAGCTTTTTACTCCAAAGTGTAGACTGTCTGATCCTGATTCCTGAGATCATATCATATCATTTTCTTTTTTCTTTTTTTTGTTTCGATTTTTTTGTTTGTCACATGACTTGTTCCTATGAATCCAATTAGAGCGTGCCAGGATGATGAAAGTAACCCCCTTCCCTCTTGCCGTAAAAAAAAACCAGTGATCAGGAATCACACTGAGGTCACCTTCATCTGTGGTTTCTGATTCATTTGGACACGAAAATGAAGTTGACATTTCTAAGTCTTCAGAGGAAAAGACGTCTGCCACAGGCAGTAAAGTAGCCCCCAGAAGCATGGGGAGTTTGTTCAGCCCTATGGAGAAAGCAAAAAAGGCACAGAAAGAGGTTTATCCCTTTATATCAAGGGAGCTATACAGCAGGGACAAAACCATTTGTGCAGTTCACTTGGGAGTAAGAAGTATTGTGGGCGTTGTTGTGGACCATGCAGGTCGGGGAGGCCGGTGGTATAGACACAAAAGGAAAGAGGTGTATTGTCAAATACCCTAGTTCAGAAAATATACTTTTATCACAGCACTACAGATTCAAATCCAAGCCTAGGGTTGCTGCTTGGTGAATCTCAGAGCGTGGTGGTCCTACTGCAGCATGAAGGTGCTGAAAATGTCAACCAGCGCTCTGTTTCGAGCCAGAACTGTACCTTTACCATCTTCCTCTCCTGGTCGAGGGTTTCTTGTTGTGTCTGTGAGGAGAGGATTTCAGCATTAAAATCCATCCAGAAATAAAGCAATAAATCATGAGTAATTTTGCTTTTGATGGATATCTAAGTGGAATGCTGAGCTGCTGCAAAAATCTCAGTCCCCACATTACAAGTTTTACTGATGTCGCACAAATCTACAGGCCAATGCAGCATTAGACGCCTTGCCTCCTGCCCAACTTCCTCCAGACAGAATGTTATGGAGGAAGCCAATCACCAGTTGGCACACAAACGTACGTGACACGCTGAATCCAAAGACGTCTTCATGCTCCTTCATCAGCCTCTTCATTAGAGTGCTCTTCCCTGCTCCGGAGGGGCCGCTCAGCACCACGGGCCTCAGTCCTGACATTATTCTGAGACAGACAGACAGACAGACAGACAGGGACAGAGTGAGCTCAGGTTTGTGCCAGAAGCGGATTAAAAGCAGATCTTTCATGCCAGACTAAATCCAGCATTAAAGGTATGGCAGCCATTTTTAGAATGAGATACAGCGTATCGTAGTATTCATTACCATCACCCCTGAGTGGTGAACTATTGTTCCTATGAAGTATTTTACATTGCTAAACTCTCATCCTATACATTACTACTGCAGTGCTGGTAAAGCTCCCCTGATCTAAGGTGCAGTTAGACTAATCCTTTGATCCAAGCTTCTCTTATCCACTACACTGACTGACTACACATGAGGAAACATCCCAACAGGCCCGAACTGTACAGGGTTAAAAGCAGACCTTTGCTCCCATATTATTGTGGCTTTAATCTCCACTCATAATAAATTAACACTTAGAAATTTCCTATGTCCTTTTTCTTTAATTAAAATATTAAAGCACATCCATGTCCTAATTGCTGACTTGTTAGACAGCCAGAGGCCCTGGGGTTAATGTTAAGAACGCCTCTTAATGAAGTCATGGCAGGTCAGTCAGCAGGATTAATTGGATCTGGGCCAGGCAGCACAAAGAGTCCTGGACAGGTGGCCCAGTTACCTGCTGTGCTAGGAGAGGATGATGTTTCAGGGATGTTGTT
Source organism: Seriola lalandi dorsalis (assembly GCF_002814215.2). Taxonomy (NCBI): domain Eukaryota; kingdom Metazoa; phylum Chordata; class Actinopteri; order Carangiformes; family Carangidae; genus Seriola; species Seriola lalandi. The sequence goes on along the minus strand of NW_019522683.1, from coordinate 752,123 downwards.
GAATCAATTGATTTAGAATCCCCATCAACACAATTACTTAATAACACAGGATCTGTACCAGTTTAAAAAATAGCACATAAATTGAATGTAACAGTACATTTACTCAAGTATTGTACTTAAGTACAATTTTTAGTGGTACTTCAGTATTTACACTATACAGCTTACAGCTATAAAAAAAAAAAAAGAGCTACCCCTCAACCAACTACACAGTGTTAAAATGCTGTTTAATCATTTTATTTTTGATGTTTTAAGTGCATTTTGCTGAACGTGCTTATGAAGGACATATTTCCTCGTAGCAATCATGGAAATGTGTCAAATGACTTTTTTATTTTGGCTAGAACTTCTATATTATGAATGTGCAATATAACTTCTAAATACCTGAACAGTAGAAAACAACTTTAATGTAACTTTCTTCTAGTTTAAGCTGAGGTGTAAACCAGAACTCAGCTTCAACTAAGTTTCCTCACCTGCATAAAGTAAGGAGTAATTCTGTCAGTGTCTATATCACCATGTTTAAAAGCTTTATTGTATGTTTTTTCATCGTACAAATTAATATAGTAAATGACTAAAAGCATATCATTGCATGATCAGTTTTTAACAAGTAAAAATTCCACCTTACCTTGTCTCTGTCTGTATCGTCTGTGTCGCAGAGGCAGATGATTCTTCAGCAAGGCTTCTTAATGGACTGTATACAATGTGTGTGTATGTGTGTGTGTGTGAGTGTGTGTCACACTGATTCACTGAAGCAGCTCACTGTCAGTCTGAATTACCACCACCTCCCTTCAGCTCAGCGACCAATCACATGTGTGCATGTTGGCTTGTTTTTATCCACACCGTCCATGCAGGGCACACTTCGTGCAGACCACAAGACAAGAGGGTTTTCATGAACAAATGATAGTGACACTGTTTAAATCCACTACGATGTACTGCAGCTGAAGATTTGTACAAACTCACTTGGTGAAGTTGTTTCCACTGAGACTCCAGAGACTTGTTGCTGAAGCACCAGATTTTGAATTTTGGCTTTTGGCTTTGAAAGAAAAAGCCAGGTCAACGTTAAGGAGGTAAATGACCTGTAATTGAAAAAAATCAATCATCACAAAGTAGGTGTTGAAGCCTTTTATTTATTATTTATTTACTATTTTTTAAATCTATCTTTATTCATCCAGGATTTCAGGTTCGTTCACAGGAAGGTTCATAGTTGGAAGCTGCCTTGTAGTTTGAGGTTAAAAGCTTTGCTCAAGGGCAAATACGTGGGAAATGAGGGAAGCATCTGCTCTGCGCTTTCACTTGTCACACTAATGGAGTTATGTTTTGATAACTTAAAGAAAAATAAATAAATCATGCAGTTGAAAACTGCTGTTAACTGACTGCTGATCGACCCTAAATTATATCATTATGGTACGGACATTAAAAATTTCCCCCTTGTGCATTTGGTGGTGTTTTCCATCTGTGTGTAGTGTGATTGACCCCTGGTTGTCTCAGTGCTCGAGTGGTCGAATAAAAGCTCAGAATAGCAGGGTTTAGTGTTCCCTCCACTCCGGATGAGCTGCGATGGGCTCTGCCTGGCTAATCCTACACCGACCCACTTCTTAAAGGGCGAATACACCACATACAGTCATCATAACCAATACAAGATGCTTTTGCTTTCTCTTTTCAAAGATTTTGTGAAACAACAATGTTTTAAGACGCACATTTTATTGTAGTAACATTGATAAAATTAGATTTAATGATCCTGTACAAAGAAACACGTCAGTGACAGAGACAAAATGAGCCTGGATGTTATGATATTACTGTTAGTGAACCTGCAGGAGCTAAACAAATAATAGATGATCTAATCAAAGACTCTGTACAGTAAATAGTCATGTTGTTCTGCTAGTCAACATCATATACACACACCAATCCAAACATACACAAAAGTATGTACATGTGCTTTGAATGTGATTCAACTTTTTTTTTTTCATAAAACAGACAAAAGGATTATAAAATCGATAAATATTGTCCCAAAGCATTTTCCTCTATGTGTCTTTTCAGTGCCTGAGCTCTCAGTCGGTTTTAAATGTTTCTTCAGATCTGGTTGATGTTGCAGCAGGAACATGGATATTGTACAGGGCTGTAAAAGGAAGGTCAAAGGTCACGTTTGCTGTTGTTCAACTTAGAACTTAGGAGTACACTGACGTAAAGAAATGACCAGGAAGGTAGGAGGAGGAGGAGAAGAAGGAGGGTGGGAGTCTATGACAGGCCAGCTGCCCACAAGTCCACCCCTGATTGGCTAAAAGAAAGAAGCCCCTCCCCTCTCACAGGTAAACCCGCCTCAGGTCTCCAGGTGAAGTGATGGTGTTGCACTGAGGACACAACTTCTTTGCTCCCTGAAAAAAATTTTAAAAAATCACTTGCATCAAACATGCATCTGGGCATTTTGCTTCATTTTCATGTTTATAGCAATCAAGATGAATCTCATGTTTTACCAGCGTCCGAAGCCAACACTCCTCGCAGTGAACATGCCAGCACTGGATGGAAGTGAGCGGGGTTGTGTATGTGTCCTGTAGAGAGAGAGAGAGAGAGAGAGAGAGAGAGAGAGAGGATACAGGATACAGGTGAAGATCTCTTTCCTGTAGTACAAAAAGCTGCCCCTAGATGTCCATGTGAAACTACAGTAAGAGCATTACAGGAGGAGACACTCCTTTTACATCAACTTTTACTGAAGCTCCTTTAATGATCGGAAAGATCCAGCTGGGGTGTTTACTGCTTTATTACGCTGTTTCCCTTTTAACAGATGATAAAATACACATTGCTTTGGCATTTCTCCACATCATTTCATATCAAAATAAGCAAGGTGAGCCCATCACTTAAAAAGCTTTTTGACTTGCCTCCTTCAAAATAAAATTATGGATCATTAGTGTATTCAGATGTACAGACTCTGATCAAAGGTCCACCTGGACACAGGGCTTCACAAAAATATGAAACAGCAATTTAAATGTTTGGAGTTTTTTTTTGCAGTTACAGAGCTATTTACATTTTTGGCTAATACCAGAGATAAGATGGTGTAAATGTACTAATTCATTATAGAAAAAAACAGCTAATTCTCACATTTGAGAATATGGAACAAGCACATTTGTGGCATTTTTGCTCAATATATTACTTAGATGATAAAGTGATGATGTACATTCATTTTCTGTATAGAAACTATTTTATTAATTGACTAATCTACGGTGTTGGACTAAAACGGTCTTGAAAAGAAATCTAATCAGTATATTTACACTAAGTGTCAGAGCCAGGGTTCAAGATCCAGATTTGTTTTATATTTATGAATCAATCTATATTAACATAATACAGATTTGACACATCGCATTCATGTCAACTTATCATACTGAGAGTCTGCACCGTAATTGAAGTGTGATGTCAGACAAATGTTCCTATGATTTTAAATATTATTTCAATATTACCATGACCAACAATATTGATATATTGCCCAGCTCAAAACACAGGTCCCTATAGGAATATCATCCGTTTCTGCACTACTGCGCTGTTATCTCCATTTTGTGTGTCCGCTCTGTCGCTTTAATTTGCCTTCGTACTCACCATGCAGATGAGGCATTTAAATCTGTCTCCTTTAGACAACTGTTTTTCCAAATCCCGTATCCGAGCTTTAAGTGCATCCAGAGTTGTCAGTGTGGAGTCCTCTGAGAGCCTGTGCACACAAATACACACACACGCAAGCATACATACATAGACACATACACACACACACACACGGATGGATGGACGGTAACAGGAGTGGAGAGGGGAGGGTGCGTGAGTTAGGCAGACACTGGAGAGTCATTTATAAATCGAAGACAGATTAAATTATTCGCTGGCCAACATGGACACTGAGCATGAAATTTAGCAGCAATCACATTGCCTGCATTCGCTGTCTCATTTATCATAAGTGTAGGCAGGGGGTGGTGAGGTGAGGCAGGGCGGGGGGGGGGGGGGGGG
>NW_019522683.1:721094-748122 GCF_002814215.2 Seriola lalandi dorsalis | reverse complement strand
GGGGGGGGGTGTCTATCTCCTCACAGAGATAGACACACACACACAAACACGCTCACAATTACCGGATAGACTTTATGTGCAAACATACTGTACATGGAGGCAGACAGGCTACAGTGCATTAAGTGTGATGAAATGTGTGTACATGTGTGCGTTGCCTGCTATGACCTTGATTGATGATATCATCACATTGATATAGTATTGTGTATCATGCTGGTGGGAGCAGGGGCAGGTAGTCTGACCGTATATGACACAGAGAGAGAGAGAGCCGGGCCGCCAAAATACACTCTACAGAGAGGGATGGTTACACTTCCTCAGATGTGATTCATGCGTGTCCCAGCACACGCAATTCGCTAAACCAAACACACCCAACTCACCCCTGTGACCCAAACCACGTCAGCTTACAAGTAACAACAATAAAAACTCCTTTTGTAAAGTTTCATCACCATCATCATCTCAAACTGTATGTGCAGACAGATGTAGTGAAGTCCAACTGACTAACAAAGAGAACTATTTATTCAAACAAAGGAAGTTATTCAGTTCAGGACCAGCGATACTGAGCTCAAGAAATGTTTTGTGTTGTTCTAATACAACCAATTAAAAACAAAAACACTTACTGAATGTTTTAGCTGTTTCTTTCAATGATAAAAACAATAAATCCCTTCATTCTTTTAGCTGTTGTAACTTTAAATAAAACTGTCAATCACAACTGGAAGTATGTTGTATCACTTACACTGACAACTTTTGAAATGATGAGCAGTAAGGGTGTTTCTGGCAGTGAGATGTGTGACACAGACATGTGAGTGAAACTAATCAGACAAACTTACATCTCTATCTCAGTGTTTTTGCAGGTTTTGGGCAGAGCAGCTAAACTGCCGTCCACTTTATCTCCACTGCTGGTAGACGGACTCCCTGAGTGAATGAACAAACAACATTAAGGGAATAAATTGTGACCAAACTCAGTAACATCTACTTGCAAAACCTGTTCTTATGAATTCTCAATAGTCAATCCTTCTTTTTTTCCCTTATTTAATCACTTCATTCCTTCAGAGTTCGCTTAACTCACCATCAGTTAACCATTTGGAAAAGTCTAGGTTTAATCTGGAATCAGGCAATGTACTGCTGCCGCCGCTGCTGCTGCTGCTGCTGCTGCTGCTGCTGAAAAAGAAAAGAAAACTAAAATTTAAAAGCCAGAAAACTGAGATAAATTAAAGGAAGATCTATAAAGAATATAGCATATAATTATTTCAGGAAGGAAACATACTTCACTGTCGTCTCCTTGCAGCTTTCTCCTGAGCAGGGGATCACATCTGTGTCCGTGTATCTGACAATAAAACTCAGGAAAAACAACATGTTGGGAGCTAACAACAAGTAAGACCTATACAATTAAATCTGACCTATAAAATGCTGAGATATATTATTTACCTAAAACTAAAGGAGTTTAAAAAAAAGAAAATTGTTAGTCAAACTTTCTCCAAGTGTCTTCTTTTTTGAATCATCCTTCATCAACTTTTTAAAGTCAACATTTCAAGACAATATTGCTCTCAACATGATCGATTAGAAAAATAGAGTTTAATCACTTTGTAGCTTGATTTTTCTCTCTTCATTATAAAACTGCACTGCGTTCACTGTAAAGGATACTGTGCTCTGCCGTACTCAAGAGTGTCGTCTCCGTCCACGTCCAGGTCTGCGTCGCTGTCTCGACAATCCTTAGAAGTTGTGCTCACCAGCATTGCACCTGATAAGACAATTTTAGATGGAAACACTTCTTTTTTTTTTTTTTTTTTAAACAGCTACCTGACTGTATGAAGACGCTTGTTAAAGGACAAATCAGAGAAGGGATTTGTTCTTATTTCTAAGTTCACAATAAGGATGAATTTTGGAATCGCATAGTGTTCTGTTGCCCAACTCTCTACCCCTCCACTTGTTTCTGTCAGTCGGAGTGTAACAAGTTTGCAGGTCAGAGCTTTCTTCTTCTCGGGTACAGGAAACTGTTACTTTTAAGCTAACCTTCCAGGCATCCCGCTCCGCTGTAATCTGGACTGAAAAGTTCAGTGGTTTTTCAACTGCCACTCAGTCACATTATCCACGCTCCACTGAACAAGATCACACACATGGGTACCTCGATGGCACACGCACACACACCCGCACACACACACTAAGATTTATTCTTACCTTTAAGCCCTCCGACTATAGACGTCATCTGTATCCTTCTCCTCTCATTCCACTCGTCCTCCAATGGCACCAAGTCCGCTGAACCCTCCTAAAACACACACACACACACACACAAACATATAAAGAACACAAGTTCACTGTCTGGATGAATATGTCCGTATGCCTCCTATAGCCTCGAGCTGCATATCTGCCTCTGTGTTTTCATAGCTGTGAACCAACGCCTGCAGTGTTTTCACATGGATACACACACCGAGCTGACAGTGATCCTGATGCTACGTGAACAAAGGCAGTCAACGGTGTCAGAGGGTTCAGACCGCCGCCGTTCTCTCAACCTGCCCTCCACATTTTACGTATTAATCTCTGGTTCCAATAGAAATGTCAAGGAAACAAATATTTCCATCTGTCTGTCTGCTCAAAGAAAAAAAAAAAAACCACAAACCTGTCCCTCCTCTGGTTTCCTCCTCTTCAGCTTTCCAATCCTGACTGGGAACAAACAGAGGAAGAGACAGTGATACAGTTACTTAAAGGCCACAGTGACTTCATTTTTTTTTTTTAAATCAGCTTGTGAACTTTTGTTTTTTATTTTATTTTTATTTTGTTAATTCATGTTTAAATTAAGGTAAACTACTAAACAAGCTGCAGCAATTTACTGCAACAGTGTTATATTCATTAGGATGGTTCAAAGAAAACATGAATACATTAAAGAAACATTAATAATCCTGTGGTTTCTGCTTCTGTTTTAAAAAGTGAAACATAAGGTTCACTCCCGTAATTTGTGTACAGTTGCTAAGTCTGCACAGGGGAAGCCTTAAATTTTGAAAATACATATTTCTTAATTTTCAACATTTTTATACCAACATTTTTTCCACTTTCTAAAAATTCATTTTCTATTTAGTGAATATGAAAATCTTGTTGTACATTTCATTAACCCTAACCAGGGGTATTGTGGTTTTAACAAGAGCCAAACACAGACACGGCCAGGACCATGATATCCTGCAGGAAAATAAAAGTTGTAACCAGTCTGACTGTCATTTTAAAATCATTTTCAAAGAACACATTTGGAACAGGGCAGGCGTTGATGAAGCTTGAGGTCATGTGACAACCACTGATGTACAACATTGTCTGAACTCTTTTCAGCTTATGTGTAGACTAACCTGTAACACAATCACAGTAACACACAGAACCTGAAATACACTTATACTGAAGAGCAAGGAGACACAAATGAGGGCTCCATTTACACAACAGCTGCAGGTTTTTTCAACACTGGAGGCAAAACCTTCCTCCCATCCCGGTCCTGTCATCCCACCCTGCCCCTCCCCCCATTTTCCTCTCTGATATAAAAGTTAACATGGCAGAACACCAACTGCACCTCTTCTCTCACTCTGACCTGACTGACTGCAGATTGCATAAGGGGACATTAAGTTTTAGGGCCCTCTAATTCCTGCTGGATGACAGTGGCCCCCGAGGGGGGGACACCCAGAGAGCTGGTGGCCGTGACCCGAGTGCTGCCATCCCAGCGAACATAATGAGGGTTAAAGAGACGGTCATAGATGAGGAAGACCTCATCAAACAGAGAGAGGAGAGAGAGAGAGGTTGATTAATCAACAGAGGAGCAACCCCCCCTTCTCCTCCTCCTCCTCTTCCCCTCTTCTTCTTTTTCTTTCCTGACGTGTATTTAGAAGCTCATTATGCTGTCCTGTTATAAGGCCCAATAAAGGCTAACAGACCTCGACAGCACTGGCAGTTTCAAGACTCAGCTAAGAGCCAGAGAATCTGTGCAGCAATAATCGCAGTAGTAAGATGTGTGTAGTGTCATCTGCAGCTTTTAAGGTTGCTCTGTCGATCTATATGTCTATATCAGCGCAGAGACACTGTCAGATTACTTTTAAAACTGTTAGATGAGCAAGTCTAACCGGGCGTAATGGGAGAGATTAAAAATATATGTTCTTTTAAAATTTATGGGGCTCAGTTGGAAAATTGAAAGTATCAAATCCAAATGTTATTAATGGTTTATAACTGCTCGATGATGTGGACCACACTTACATTACTGTAAAGATGAGAGATGAATTCAATTTTAATATATAATGATATGTGACCCCATATAAAAATCACACACTGAATAATCAAACTCATGTCTTTCATAGTAACATAAAAAAAAAAAAAAATGCTCATAAGGTGGAAGAGTGACGCTAGAGAACAAATCATTACTATTTATCAACTTTCACTTTTGAAACTAGTACATCGTCACTTTGCAGTTTTGCTTAATAAGCTTAGACAAGACAATAGTGTTGCCTAGTGTGTGTATTTTCGGGAAAGTAAAAGTATTCAAACTTGCATCAGTTTAAATCCAGCACTTCACTGCTCGAAAAAATGAGTGTTGGGATGAAAAACGTGCTTCTTGGTGTGTCTTACCAGCTTGTGTGCAGTCTAGGTGGGCTCCTGCGCTGTGGGGGCGTAATGGGGCAGATTTGACGTAGCACCTGCACCAGCAGAGGTCATCGACTGTTAACATATCAAGAGGTCAAAGTTGAAAGGTTAATAGCTCCTCTGCTCGTGTGGGCGCTAGGCCAGTGGAGATGGTGTGGGAAAAAGGGTGATATCTGAACGACTGGTGAGGGAGGAGGGTGGGGGAACGAAACACACAACTGGGCGCATCAGTGTGAACAAAGGAAACTAGAATTTTCTTTCTTTTTTTTTTTCTTTTTCTTTTTAAACTTTGCCTCCTTACTTGTATAAATTTAAAGTCATTTAAAACTTCAGACCTGTACTGAACTCTCTCTTAAGGACAAACTGAGTCAGCAGCAATGAGACACAACAAGTTCACTCTGCATGCATTAACGTACCATTTAGTCTTGTGTGTCTGTTGGCCCGCACTCGGAGAAACGTCTGCAACAAACAGAAGAGCAACATCACAATGTGTCTTTTTTTTTTTTTTTTTGTCACGTTGCTTTTAAACTTGACATTTCTTTCAATAATTTTAAACTGAAATAAATTAACAACAGTTCGGTAGATGTTAAGAGAATTTCCAAATGCGTCACTACATGTGTTCATTCTTTGTGATTTATAGGTTTAACACCATAGTAACCTTCACCATAGACCATAGAAGAAGACTTTAAAAAGGAAGTGATGGCTATTCTGACACCAAACATGTCTTTGTATGCTTTTCTTCTTTTCACACATTTTCTGTTTGTACTTTATTTACTCAATATTGTCACTCCCTCTCTTCTCTTATTTCTGCTCATCTGAATTGAGGGTGTCAAGAAATAAGAGTGTAGTATGTTGTACAGACTGTAAAGTGTTTTCATTTTTCATTTATTATATCCAAGTCTAAACTCCAGTGGAAATACATGCACGTTCATGACCATGTGCACTCCTTTGAAACCTGGACACTCATGTGAAAATCTCCTCCTGATAAATCTGACACTGATTTTCACCTGGTATCGGTCAGAGTGGGCGTCCTCAGCTGGTCGAGGGGGTGAGGTGGGAGAACCTCCTTCACGCTTTATATGCAGAGAGAGAGAGAGAGACTGGACAGAAAAAACAAGAAAGAAGAGAGAGGGTAAGAGTCAAAGGCAAGATGATGGTGGATGTTTTTTTTGTTTGTTTTTTTTTACTGAAATTCATGAGGATGTCACAGTTGTGTTTACCTTTGGGGTCCTTAAGAGGTGTTCGTGCTGAACCGAAGTGGCACTGTAGAGAAAAGAGGCAGATAATACAGAAGCATGTATGTTAAACAAGATTGGAAATAGACAGACACGCAACACATACACACATAAATCAACTACACTATCTTGTTATACAACATACAAACATAATATTATCTTTTAAATGTCATCTTGTAAATAACCTCTGCTTTTATCTTGTCTGAATTTGTATCTGAGACTGTGTATAACCTCATTTCACTCTTTCTCACTTTATGTTACTGTAACAGTTACACACACTCTCTTTCACACACACACACACACACATACACACACACACACACACACACACACACAGACACAAACACACACACACACACACAGTGTCCCCGTGGGCCAAGTTCAATTTGAAACCATTACTGTCCACGGAGCGGTCGTTAAGCAGATTTGGAGTGTAATGTCTTTATTGGAGGAATCATTCTTCTGGTCTAAGCAGCAGGTAATGTGTGTGAGTGTGTGTGTGTGTGAGTTTGTGTGTGTGTGTGTGTGTGTGTGTGTGTGTGTGTGTACCTCTGGTCTTTCTGTGTATGTTTCAGACTGTGCGTGTGTGTGTGTGTGTGTGTGTGTGTGTGTGTGTGTGTGTGTGTGTAGGCCTCAAAGCAGCCATTAGTGGGACATTATCCCCCGCTGAATGAGATGTTGCCTTGAGGCCGGAGGCTGTAATATGAAATATGTAGGGAACAATGAGGCAGCTTGTAAACACTGCACACAGGTGACAGAGAAGACTGTCAACATTAATTATCCTCTGAAAGCTGAAGAGAACAGAAAGTCTGGGATGCAAAACCAGAGGAAAATGACAGAGGGATAAATGGGAGAAGTGAAAAGTTGGAGGAAAAAAGACATTTGTGTATAAAAACCTTAATAAAGTAAAGGAAAATAAAGTGAACGGACTGAAAATAAGATTTTAGAGTGATCGTAGTGAAATCTGAGTGAGTGTGATACCTGATTTGCAGCTGGGCGAGTTTGGTTAACTCCTGCTCCATGTGTTCTTGCAGCTCTCCCGGTCGCAGAATGGCCTGGCAGACTGGACACATCGGCGCCTGAGTGTCGTAGAGACACTTCACTTTAACTGGATAGAGGAGGAATGAGAAGGTTAAAGGAAGTGTCAGAGGACCTGTGTCATGATTTTCATACCGTCTTGGTCTGTCAGGCTATGGGAGCGTCTTTGTAGTAAAGGTAGGCTATGTAGTAAAGAAAGCTGTGCCACAGAAAACACGATGAGAGATAGTGCTCAATGTGGGAATGGACAAAAACTTGCAGGTGTAGTTTTTCCCTTTTTTTTAACTTTCTTTTTGTATATTGCCTTCATTTTGGGTCATTTCTGAAGTATTTTTTACTGATGCATTGATGTGTAAGCTGCATTTCACTGTGGTTGAATGGAGCTGTTTTGAACAACGTCATATACATTATCTTACTGCTGGGTGGGTTAATATTTAACAATCCAGCACATGCTAATATCCCACTCAACATTTTGCATGTGGAATATTAATCAATAAAGTAACAAGTAAGAACAGTACAGCTGTCAGATGTATTATATTTGCCTCTGAAGTGTATTGGAAGTTTAAACTAGCATTAAATGGAAATACTCAAGTAAAGTAGAAACACCTGTGAAGACTTGAGTGAAATTACTTTCCACCACTGCAATTTGTTAACATACTGTAGATGCCCTGCAGTTGTGTACAGGTGTGTGTGTGTGTGTGTGTGTGTGTGTGTGTGTGTGTGTGTGTGTGTGTGTGTGTGTGTGTGTGTGTTCAGTAGACCTATCTGTACTATTGACAGACAGTGGGAGTGAGAGTAAAATAAGGTTACACACACACAAACACACAGACACACTGCTATGGCCCCCTGCTGTCAGTGTGTTGACATCATAGGTTGTCAATAGGAACATTACCCAGGAGGGCCACTCGGCCCATTGGGCCCCACTGATGGATTACTGCCATAAGCAGCCAGCTGGGAGCCTGAGGAGCTCTACTATATCAAGATTTTACCTAGTAGATGAGGTGATTTACTCCTGAAAGCCATCAATCACATGGAGAGAGCTAGTGGGCAAGATGCACCTAATTTCCCATCACCACACAGTCAAGAAAAAACAGATGACAGGGCTGGCAATCACAATTTAACACTTTTTAATATAGAGCATTACAAACAGGTTAGTATTTTTGACAGTTTCTGACGGCTCACTGTGGAGCATAGCGGACTGAACTTCCTTGAGCACCCTATTATCCAAACACTGGACTAACACTTTGCCCAGCTCCACTCCAAATGACCAGCGACATGACAAGCTTGTCTGTAGGTAAGTGCCGTCCCCTGACATCAGTTGAGCTATGAGCCCCATAATGAGAAACCAAATAGGACAAAATGGCCTCTAAATAAAACATGGGTTGGAAAATAGAAAGCGGAGTCAGGTGTCCTTGGGAGAGTGACAGCTCTACTGGTTTCACCCCCCCACCCCCACCACCCTCCTGTCTCTCGCCTTTTTTGCATCCCCTCGCGGAAGCCTAAATGACTTTTCTCGACACGCATCGAGCGTTCCTGAGCTTTCTGCGCTCTGCCGCCCGGAACATGCAGGCATCAGTAAACAATGAAATCTCTGGGCTGAAATTGAATTTATAACTACATTACCTGCACAGATAGCGTCTCTGAATGGCGCCGCGATAAGAGCAATGGGATTTGATTTTCAGGTGTTTTATTGGTCCACTTTTTGGATAAGCCCCCCTTGCTCTACAGCCTCATCCCCACCATTCACCTCTGCTCCACACAAACATCAGATTTAATGGATGTGGTTGCGTGCATGTTTGGATGTATGGATGAGTGTGTTGTGTTATGTGTGTGTGAGTGTATGTGTGTGTTATGTGTGTGTTATGTGTGTGTGAGTGTGTGTGTGTGTGTGAGTGTGAGTGTGAGTGTGTGTGTGTGTGTGAGTGTGTGTGTGTGTGTGTGTGTGGGTACATGCTTTTGCCGCGGCATGTCTCAGAGCTAGTGCTGCGCTCTCGTAAGTGACAGTTGTTGGTTCATGACCACCTTTTTACACGTCTCCATCCCCCTGCTGCCCTCCGCCCCCGCCCACATAAACCCTGTCAGTATCAGTCAGCCTCAGCCCCTTTTCACCCTGGGGGGTCTCAGACACACAACAGGGGGCTGTAAAACCTGCCTGTGGGGCTTGTTAACTGTTCACTCACTACGGCAACTGGCTCGGATGGATTGGCCCTCTCTCACCGGGCTGTGCTGAGTTTGACTGGCCCATCTCCTAATGGATTCACTGTGTCTCTGTCTCCGATTGTTTCCTTTTTCTCTCTTTGTGTCTCGCCAGTTCAGGACCTCCTTTCCTGACTGTCTAGCCCTTTAGCCAGCTGCCTTTTGCGCTCTTCCCACTTGGGAGGATGTTTATATACGACGGCTATATTTAACTCTTGTTCCTATGAAACAAAATGCGTGGATCAGAATGGCACAGTTTGATTTTTACCTCTATTTTGTGTTGACTTCAAAATTGACTATGGACTATTTTGACAACTATTTTTCCATGATCCTTATATACAACTGGAAAACCTTTACATTTGGTCTGGCATGGACAATAAATCCATTTTTATACAGCTGTTGTCAGGAAAGAATTGGACCGATAAGCATACACAAACATGCCTGAATGTAATCACTATCTTATCTCCCCATAGATTTGAAGAGAACACACCCCTGGAGCGAGTAACCCATCAAGACACTGAGATATGTGTCTGCACCATCCCCACTATCAAGAGCATCATGACATTGTAAAGTTCATCTTTTGAAACAAAAAGAAATATATTGCCATGATGATTCTCCTCTTGTGTGATTGATGGTCAAATCCAGTTACTGTTGTTCTGCATCAAGACGCGGACTGTGACTGTCCCGGGTTCAGTACTCGCCAAAGAAACAGAGAGATCTGAATCCTGCTGACAAATCCTCAAAGCATCGAGTCCCCCTGAGGGCCTGGGTAATGGCCGATGCCAGCGCCCATATGACGGCTGCCAGTTCTGCTGATGCAGACGGAGCGGAGATGCCTAACGTGACCTTTAGTGAATGCCACATCACATCAGGCCTGGATGTCACCCGCTGACATTATGCTGGGGCATGAAAAGGCTGTTCTGCAGGGGAGACATGGTGACGAACGTCCCCCCGGTGACAGACCTGTGGACGTGGTATAATTCTGATTGACGTGAGGAGGATTGGACGGCTTTGAATGGCAGCGGACGTACAAGCAAGCATCCAGTGGAGGATGTGGAGCTCGGTTTGCATCGGCCTGGTCTGTTTTTTTCTGTGTTCGTTGGCGATAAAGTGCTGAGACAACTCACTCCAACTGGCATCATTATCCCAATCATCAAACAATTCTCTAAGCACATCAGAAATCCCTCTATAAAGCCATAACAAGCACAGACTCTATATAACCAGTAGGCATGTAGAGATTGGCGGGGGGAGTAAAGTTAACGCTTGGCGGCTAACACTGCAGTGGTGGGTTGTGTAGGCAGGTCCTTGGCACACTTTCAGAGGAGATGGAGGGCTATAAAAGCCATTGGCTCCTGCCACACCTGTACCCCACCCTATCCCGCGGCCTGCTTCCTATTTAAAAGCATCACATGCAGGATATTAGTCAGGGTTTTTCGCCGTCTGTGAGGTAGAGCTAACCTCTGAAGCAGAGGGGGGAGAGGGGAAAGTATGCAGGCCGCCGTTTGTTTTTTATTGGGGAAATAATGGCCTATTGAGAGGTTGGGTATTTAATGAGCAACATAATAGGCCCTGTAGTAACACATCTGCTATGAGCAGAGTCATTTCCTCAGCTTTCAAAGGCTGCTGCTCCAGCCTTTGAAACAGCAAGTCCAGTTGCCTTTGACTTAGTACTTCTAAATATCTGCTTTTTATTAATTGCAGAATTGCTACACCGGTAATATATAAAAGACAAATGTGCTGCTAGGCTGCATGTTCAATCCTAACCACATTCAACGGCCGATGAAGGTACACTTCCTCTCCTAGCCTGACCTCAAATCTCTCACTGTCCAATCTAATTCCAGCATCCTTCAAAAATATCCATCCCTACTCTGCAATCAATTGTGTTTAATGTATTAAAGACACTCACCACAACCACCACAACCTTTGGCCCGTGCACAAATCAATGCCTCGTTAGACCGCTAATGATCATTCATTGACTAATAAGATCTGTATCAACCTCTTGTAGAACATTGATTGGCCTTTGGCCTCTGCAGTGCTCTGTGTATTACATGGACAACAGGAGACGGCAGCTGCGAGTCCTGGGGAGTCAGATGATGAAAAAGCTCCTGGTGGGAATGGACAGGAATCCTAAACTCCAAATAGACTCATTCTGAAGCACCTCAGGCCAAAGCCCTTTTCTTCTGCCCTACAGATCAATGGACATAACCTCTCTGACCACAAGTCAATCAGTGCACAAACCCCCAATTCCTCTCCCACTCGCTCTTTCTCTCTCTCATATTCTCCATTAGTCACTACAATTGTTCCATCAGGTGCGGGCGTGGCTCGGCATGTATGTGTCCAATCATCTCGTTGATGGAGAGTGGACTGGCTAGCTGTGCAACGGTGTCCCTGTGACCGTATTTTCCTTCTCAGGACCTGAGGGCAAAGATCGAACCCTGCCTCCGCTCCGCTTCTACCAATCAATCTGATCCTCATTGAGATTCATGGCTCAATGATCTTTGATAGTGACTTACAGATTACAGAGAGGGAATGGAAGTCAGGGGGAAAGTTAGGACTGTCCTTGGGTATTTGCGCCTATATGAGGCTACTTACAAGCCACGCCATGGGAAAACATCTTTTATAATTGTCCTGTTCTTTTTCTGCAAGTTTCTTGTCTGTGTTTCAATATGTGTACTTCCCGAGCGGATCCAAGTAAACTCGCTATCAGCTCTTATCTCGCCTAACTTTGGAAAAATGGAAAATGATCTTTCCCAACATGAGGAAGAGGAAAAGAAAGGTAAGGAGAACATGAAGTACAAAGAGGTAAAACCGCACCTCTTTTATGCAAATAGTTGACAAAGATGACAAAACGGATGTGATTTTGTCTCTGTTTGGCTCTTCCTCAGGCGTTGTGAATGAGGACTAAGCTGTTTCCCATCAGTTTCTTTAGGAGTGAGTCTCTTTTAATTGGTTTTGGGTAAATTTTCCACAGGTTTGTTTTCAGGCCCATTGTGCCCACTTGACAGAATCTACCTTATTCCTGAAAAACTGATAAAGAATTTGAGGAAAAGTGGCTTAGGGGTTAAGAAGCCAGCTATTAACTGCAATGTCCTTGGTTTGAGTCTTAGCGGGGACTTTTGTTGCATCTCTTTCCCCTTCTCCCTCCCCTCATTTCTTGTGATGTGGTCTCTAATAAAAGCATGAAACTGCCCCACAAAAGTAAAACAAAATCAGGAAAGGCATCAATGAAACTCAACGTTTATGATCCTCAATCCAAGACTTGAGACGTCATCGAGCTCATACTTGGAGCAGCAAAATGCCAATTCCAGCCTCTGACACCCGTTTGCCGACTGCTGTCTGTCAAAGTCAGAGCAGTCGCATTGGATCAAGAAGCCGCTGACAGCGGACACCGATATAGAGCTGTTCACCGGTGGCCTGTCACTCATTCCGCACTCACAAGCCAGACGGATGAAATATACGGAGATCCAACTCTGTCACAGTATATCGCTCTGTCACAACTTCAACCTGTCTCAGCAAACGTCAGGACAGCAATTCCCATATTCACTTTAAGTTCGACTAAAGTAAATTTTCACCAAGAGGGAGAGGAAGAATATGAGAACACTGTGATGGTTTTTTCTTCATTCAATTTTAGGGATGCAACGGTGTGGCTTCAATCTACCACACGTGGACTTATAAAACACCCTTGAACTAAAAAATATTGTCCAAGCTGAAGGGTGCTTCTGTTGCTGACTTTTTTTTCTGCAAAAGGTCGACATTTTGCAGACAGCAGCAACACCGTGCTTGTTGGCATTTTTAGCAGCAATGAAACAAATTGGCACAAAAAACCTCAAGTTAGTGAGTAACTCAGGAAAATGTGTAAACACGCTGTGAGGTATTTGTATTTTATGTCCTGGTGTGATTGCTGCAATATATTTTATTCTCTTTTTACTGTGTATGTGTGTGTTTTGAAGCAAACATGTATTATCCCATTAATTCAAATCTATATATCATTCCTGTCATGATCATCTCAGCTGCTGTATCTGTGTCTGTGTCTGTGTGTGTGTGTGTGTGTGTGTGTGTGTGTGTGTGTGTGTGTGTGTGTGTGTGTGTGTGAAAGAGAGAGAGAGAGTGAGAGAGACATAAAGAAACTAATAGACAGATCACAATCCCTCATTATAGTGTAATTAGATTGGCTCTAAAAATACAGATCACTATTACCTGGACCACTGATTAATACACATTAATACTATCTCTGTCTGTCTCTCTCTCTCTCTCTCTTATTATTCCATTGTCTCCTCATCACACACACCCCACCCCCCACCCCTTCTCTCAATTAGTGGTTAACAAGGAGAAAATGAGAGGATCGCTCTGTTGCTTGCATCAACTTTTCTTAATAGTCTTGGACAAACACTGTGTCACTGTGTGTGGAACTCACTCAAGAGTTTAATTACGCCAGGACTCAACAACAACTATTGAGCCTATAAAAGCAAGTTCTTCCCACATACTTGATCATTTGGCAGACATAAGCTTCCACAAAGAAAAACTCGCTGTGAAAAAAAAAATATTTCCCAAAATACTTTTGAAATAATAACCACCAGAAAACACGTCTGTACTTATAGCATCCAGCAGGTGACTGTAGTGCCAACTCTGACACATTCAGCGTTATAGATACACGCACCATAGCTCCGGCTGAGGCTCCTTAACACATCACGGCACAATTTTTGGCAATTTAAAAAAAGCTAGACTCAGTCAGAGCGAATAAAGTGGACACATCCACCAGCAGACAATGATTTTTCAGCAAGCAGAAACTGTGGATTTACTATGTTCTTACTGCTGCTATCAGGTGCATGAGGGACGTTCTCAAGATCTAGATGAGGTTCCCAGATGGTGGTGAGAGTTTTAAGGTATAGTTATTGGCATAGTTGTAGTATGTAGCAAAAAAGGTACTCCGCTAAACTGAGCAGCAGAGAGAAGGAAAGACTTAAAAAAAAAATAGGAAAAAGAGAGGAATGAAGAATGTTCTTTTCTTGTGTGTTGGAAAAGACACACTTCTTTTGATTTTTTTGTTTGTTTTTCAGCCTGTACACACTTCACTATGGGTTCACTATGTTCTGGGTGGGGGGGTGGGGGCAATCGTACTCAGGCATGGTAAAAAGCAATCATACCAAACATGAAAAGGCCCTGTGAGAGAATATGAAGGAAAGACACAAGAGCAGAGACGAGAAACATCCAGAAGAAGAGCTTATAAAGAAAGGAGAGTTTTTCAGGTATCCAGTGCAGCAGCAGGAGGAGGAGGAGGGTTCATAAATGTAATGCAAATTTCCTCACATCTGTCTGCAACAAAGTCAGAAAATACTGAAATGACGCTGTCCTGTACACAAAAGTTATAGATTATGACATAAAAATATCTGAAAATCTACCTGAGGGAGCAACACAGTTCACGTCAACCAAGCAACATATTCTATACCAGCAAAATGAATTAAGAAAGAAGCTCTTGCCGTTTTGATTCTGACAGACAGAGACAATATGATAAAATGTGTTTGCCAGAAAAACACACCACCACACCGAAAATACCAGAGAAGGCACGTTCTATCAGCTGCTGTTTTTGAGTAGTTAACATGTTTTAAAGTAGATTTTCCCTTTCAGGTGGTAATTTCAGGCAGCTGACATAACACACACTCAAACACACACACTGTCCTGTTCTTCCAAGGAAAACACACCCACCTGCTTTCCCCTCACACACCTGTCCCACATACACTTTGTGCGGCGCAGGTGAGCGGCGGAAACCTTAGCCATTAGGGAGCAGCAGTCAACAGGGAGAGAGAGCTGGTAGTACACTTCAAACAAAATCTAAATTGTTGGGCTCTCCCAGGATTTATGCCACATTTGTGACCAAAAAAAAAGAAAAGAAAAAACAAAGCCCCACACTGGGCCTTGATCACGGTGTGAGCAGACCACCAGTCAGAACTTGTTGAAATTTTCGGACACCACGCCACAGCAACCCTCCTTTCAGCCTCATCAGCGGGCATTATTAGAGATAAGCCACATCACCCTCCCACCCATACTCCAGATAACATCTGATACTGTCAGAAACGCAGTGCTGACTGCTGCTGGTAGGAGAGGAACACAAACACCTGGCGCTGTGTGATACACCTGTGTTTGGGTTAGTCACACTTCCTAAAGGATGTTATTGTGTCTGCCTGGATGAGCAAACAATTACGGCAGATGACGATGGTTTTATCTTCAAATGGTGGAAAGATAGAGACGATTGAGCAGCTTATCTTCAGTGACCCACACACAAAGGGAAAGAGGACTCAGGATCTCAGAGGATTACTTATTTCCTTGTAAATAAACTATTGAAAAGTGGAGAAAACGTTTTAACACGTAACACGTAGAAAATTACTTGTTATATTTAGCAGACTTTTTCATTTTATTAGAGTATATAAACATTATGAACAGCACAATATAAACATTGGTTGCACTGCTGTTATACCGGATTCAATTTGACTTTGAACATGATGAAATTCTTTTACTGTAATTCTGCATTACGAATCTGATTTGCGAGTGTTTTCCCTAACTGTTGAACTCTATTGTAGTTTAAGCATTAAACTGCGAGGAAATGTCAGCAGTAAATCATTCTTTTATAGTTGTTGTTTTCTTTTGAGGATAAAATAAATCCCTGTGTGCTGTGTCTGGTATCCCAGCACCAGAGAGACTCCTCTCTCCTGACCCGGAGCCTTGTTGAGAAAAAGACATATTGAGCTTTAATGTAACACTCTAAGTGGACTGCTGACCTTCTACAACAGACTGTAAATTTGCTTTTGCTGCTAGTTTTATTGTGTATGAGTGTGTGGTGTGTGTGTGTGTGTGTGTGTTTGTGTGGGAAGTGAAATTAAGAGTGTGAATATGCACACATTGTAATGGCTTGTGTGTGAGAAAGAGTGTAAACGTGTTTGTGTGTGTGTGTGTGTGTGTGTGTGCGCGTGCTCATGTATATATCATTTACACACACTGCTGTGTAGCCCTGGTGAGCGCAGCGCAGTGTGAGCCCACATCGATACGCCCCTCCGATCCCCCCTGTCAGCAAACACAGGAGACACAGGAGAACAAAGAGGCCTGTGGCAGCGCCAGCGGGTATAGATCTTCTCCCCTGTGTTCTCACTCAGCAGGGTCACACAGGAGCCGCTCACAGTTCAATCCCCTCTACTTGACTGATCAGGGGCTTTGTGCCGCTGCTAATGAGAATGGACCCTCTCCAGTCTGCAGGACCCGGAACCAGCCCACCCAGAGCAAAGGAGTCCAAGAGTCCAGCTCAGATACATCCAGCTATTTCAAAATGGAATTCAGGTTAAAAGTAATTAAAAATCATAACTGCTCAAAGATTTTAAAGTCAAAGGTTACAGAATAGGGAGAGACAGAGTCAGTGTTTGTGATACAGATTTTTAAAGGGTTAAGTTAGTTTTTGGCAGAATGGAAATGTATTTGACAAGAGTATTTTTATACTCATTAAAGTTTCCATGAAAACCCAGATATGCATGAATATGTATACATTTAATGTGTATTTCTGATTAGTGTAAGAAAAATGAGAATCCGCATTAGAAATCAGTCTGACCTTGCTTTTGAATGTTACACTAACACTTGTGTCCTCCATAACAGAACTGAACCTGCTGCACCCAGTGACACTTTGATCTTCTACAATGAAACGCTGTTTTCACATTAAGCCATTTTTTAAAGACCGAAGAAATGTGCCTTGGTGATTACATCTGTTTCAAACGTTTCTTGATATTCTCAACACAGGTAAAACTGTACTTGAACCTTGATCCCAGTGGACAATTTTTCAACTTGCTCTGTGCTGGATTATCATGGAGGGTTGGTTTTCTACAGTGTTATACGAGGTAAAGCGACTGTACAACTTTTCTCACGTGAAACTCAGCTACAGTAGCATCGCCACTTGATGTGCTATAATGGTGTCATTTGCATTGTAACAATCCACAGCATGTATCCCATAATCATTCAGTGATTGATTTGTAATTGCACTAATAGGGTCACGACCGAGACAATAGGATGTGTAAAGCAGAGTCCCTGCTCTTACTCAGCCTCACAGACTCACAGCGAGGCCTGCCGAGCTCTGCCTGTGTGGTCTATGGGGACAATTAGCACAATCTCCATACTAATGGTAGTCAGTAATGGACACTGCTGAGCGTGCCAGTCACTGTGTGTGTGTGTTTGTGTGTGTGTGTGTGTGTGTGTGTGTGTGTGTGTGTGTGTGTGAGAGAGAGTGTGTGTGTGTGTGTCTGTGTGTGTGTGTGTGTGTGTTTGCATATGCATGTGTGTGAGGGAATGTTTGCATACGCGCATATCCTTCAGTGTAAGTGCCTTCCTGTGTGTAGTTGAGAGTCTGCCTGCCCTCTGGTGTGTGTGTGTGTCTGTGTGTGTGTGTGGGTACACACTGACTTCCTGTGTTTATGTGTGTGTGTGTGTGTGTGTGTGTGCCTACCACTGTGAGTGCGTCAGTAGCCAGTAGCCCGTATTTCACTGAGGTGAACCCCCCCACCACCACCGCAGCCACCACCACCCCACCCCTCCACCCACTTTGCTTGCGGCTCTAACCCTGATCCACGGCCACTCATTAGCACCATAATAAAGAGTTGAGACGACACGTAAAAGGTTATATACTGCTGGACTGCTGTTTTCCTACCAATTATCAGGCGTGTGATTTATGGCCCAGACCCAATGCTATTCTCTGAGGAGAATTGGGGGAGTGTTTACACCCCTACACAGCGGGGTGAGAGGTCAATCCTGGCAAACTTTGACCTTTAAGGCAGGAGTGCACTGGCGCTGATGGGAGTTTGGCGAACAGCTAAGCAGCACTGGGTGTGACTTAATCAATCAAAGGGTCTTTAGGATGCATGTGTAAGTAATCTGTGTTTGAACAGTCACATGGACGTGGTTATATAACCCAACAAATATTAACTTTCTCTCTAAGGCTGTGTCCCTGCCTGCTTTGTAGTGCACTATATTTAGACTCCACCGTCCTGAGTGTCTGATTTCTGAGAGTGACATTTATGGGCCCTAAAATATTCCCACAGTGAAATGAAAAAAGAAAAGTCCATAGCATGTACACTTGAGTGTCTCTTATACGAAACACCATGACACTTTGCAGCTCCCTACAGATGTCTTACTTTTATTCAAACTTTTTAAAAAAAAAATTTGCACATTATCTTTGGCTGAAAATCCTGCTTATAAAGCTGCTGAATGATGTCGGGACGTCATGTTTTTGTGAGTGGAAGCTATCATGCCTGGTACGTCTTTGACGTATTGGCTTTTGTCAAGCTTCTCCACAGCTGGGAGACTTGCAACAAGCACAAGTGACATGCCGTAATGAGGTCTGTGTGTGACACTAGGCAAACACACATATACAACACACAAACACACGCACACACACTGTAAATGTTATATGTTTTATATATATATATGTGTGTGTGTGTGTGTGTGTGTGTACATTATATGTGTGTGTGTAGGTTTTAGGCTGCTATCCAGGCGTGCAGGGTTGGTGTGGTCTTGCTGTCTGTCTCCTCAGCTCCTCAGCAGCATGTGTTTAACCCCAGCATTTGGCCTTTGTGCCCTCTCTATCTGCCTGACTGATTTGTTAGGCTCCGGGGAAAGGATGGAGGATGTGTGTGTGTGTATGTGTGTGTGTGTGTGTGTGTGTGTGTGTGTGTGTGTGTGTGTGTGTGTGTGTGTGTGCCACTTCTTACGCATATGCGATTCAATCTACAGAAAAACCCCCTCTGCCTTTACCCGAAGCCTTTCCTACACACACACACACACACACATGTGCGCGTGTGCATGCACACACACACAAATACACACACAAACCACGTCTTTGATGTGAGATCAGAGGCAGCCGAGATGCAGGTCGATCAGGTGCACAGACAGAAAAGTAGAACGAGGGAAAAACGGAGAGCCGGGAAGAAGGAAAGATGGCCTCTGTTAAAACAAGGCTGTTGTTTTAACGACCCCTGGGCCCTGCAACTCATTATGACCCCTCTCTCGCTCTCTCGCTCTCTCTCTTTCTCTGTCTCTGTGTTTCTTTCTTTCTTTCTCTGTGTCTTTCTGTCAACTCGAGCCTCCCTCTCTCTACACTGAGGCAGTGTTGTTCGTGTGGGCCGATCACAGTAGGACATGGAGCAGATACAAGATGTGAGATGTGTTATGACTCATGTTTCACCAGAACATTCTGTTGACCGTCTAACAGGTGCTGATGGTCACTGCAATAAGACCCCCACACACACACACATACACGCACACAGATTTCCCCCTGCTACTGTAAAAGCCTAGTGCCAGACTTATAGAAATCCTGTCTGTCTCCGACAAGCCGTGTGGTCCACAGCCTGACACAGCCTGAAAGTTCTGAAGATGCCTGCATGGGAGCTGTGACACACACACACACACACACACAAACACACACACACACACACACACACAGAGAGAGGTACACACACTGCACTCCTCATGTATTTGCAAATGTATAAACACATATAAGACCACACAGACAACACATAAATCAAAAATACATGAGGAAAAACCTTCCACATTCCCTCTCTCTAGTCCTTATAAGATGAAGGGAAGGAGGTAAAAAGCCGAGAAGAGTTTTCCCTCCTGCCAGGATGAAAGCCTCTTTTACTTGGGAGAACATTAGGAGAACAAACTACCATCACACCAGGAGGGGGAACAGTCAACCGCGGCGTGCTCTCACATCAAACACAACCACCATTAATATTGTAATGCTTCCTCTCTGAGTGTTTGAAATCAAGACAGCCAGTGTGGTCATTCGGAGAGCTGGTTGCGGATGTCACTTTATTAGGGACGATACGGCTTTGAAATGACACTGAACAACACTGTGGCTGCAGTGTGTGTTCAAGCTGGAGTCCATGATTTGTAGGAACCAGATTCATGTATCTTGACTTTCACTTTTTTTTTTTCTTTCTTTTCAGTCTGTTTTAAAATGACTAAAAACTGTAATTTTTTTCCTTCTTTACATCTGCCTGCCAACATTTCCCAGTTGTGTTGTTCATGTTTTTGCCCTCTTATTGCCTCTTTATTTCAGATTTCTTTCTAAAGTCTGCAACAACAAAACAAAACAAAGAAAAACAGCATGAAAAAACTAGGCATAAGAATATGGTGAGTGTGACTGTTGATGCACGGACTGCACATGCAAGTCCACGTGATAAGGAGTATACACCCTGGGAATAATAGTGGGCAGCAGATACTATATGTGTATGCATGAGCATCGAGTGGTTGCTATTGATCTCCTGTGGTCTGCCAGTGGGATGTAAACACTGTGTCTTTCAACAGGAAGCGCCACTCAATACGAGCAGCCGTCAACTGCTTCACAGAAAACACAGCGCACAGACGCTTATCAAATCAGCACACACAGCTAGAATATGTGACCTGTGTGTGTGTGTGTGTGTGTGTGTGTGTGTGTGTGTGTGTGTGTGTGTATGTGTGTTAGTGTGTGTGTGTGTGTGTGTGTGTGTGACAGAGACATACCATATAAACTTATATGCACGATTAAGTGTATGTAAAAGATGCACAAACATGCATCGGCGTTGGGTGAAAGCTGTGTAACGGAAATAATTTTGATGATTTTCATGATTTAATAACTGAATGACCACAAGCTACTCTGTGGGGTCATTCTGCAACATTTGGCCCAATGAATAAGCAATTAGAAGAGGTTCAAAACTGTTTTGGCGGTCCGGCTAAAAACAACACTGCTTTCGTTCATTCCTCAAAACTGGACAGTTTGGAGATATGAGGTTTTCACCTGACAGCAGTAATATACTAAAACTCAAAGTCACATCTATCTAAACATATACTCACAGGAATACTACCGCCTTCAAACACACACACACACACACACACACACACACACACAGAGCATGTGAGCTGTGTCTGGAACAAGCAGAAACCCATCAAACTTCACTGCAGAGATAATCCATGTGCCAAATCTAAGATGAATCTATGTAATATTGATTCTGTCCGGGCGCTGCACTAGTCCGCTAACAACCCATGAATAACCGACCGTGGAGGACACTTACACACTGAGCGCATCTGGCAGAGAATCCCTAAGTGTGTGTTACGCTTAAATGTTTGCCCTCTATTAACTTCCTGCAGGATTTCTTTTCACTCAGGTGAAGATTTGGGGAGTCTCTCAATGCCTTCTCATCCCAGGAACAGAAGTCCTTGATGCTCTGTGTCTGATTCAAAGGCCTGATGCACAGACTTTGCTCTGGTGAGGAGTTTTGTCCATGTTTAACAACTGTGGTCAGATTCAATACTTGCTGAGTAGATATTCTATTTAAGCTCATACAAATAAGTAATACTCAGTAATTGTGCATGTTAAGTATATTGTGCAATATGATGTTTGGAAAGGTAATGTTTTGAAATAAATTCTAATAAAACATCTCAGAGTGACAAGTATGAAAAAAAAAAGCCTTGTACACATGAATCTGTTTATAATGGTCCAAACTGAGTCTAATGAAAAGTTGCAACAAGTTTTGTGTCGTTTGTTTTGCATCCAATGCATGAGATAAGTTCCTTTCCCGTTAATTCTGATGTGCTTCACATATCACAACAAATGCCATTCTTGCGACCACCCATGCATGAGCACACAAGGGAGGCACGAGAGGCGTAAGTTTATATGGGGCCAAAAAACAAAATCATGAAAAGCTGCCACCATTGGCGATCCGTGTGGGAGAAGTGCTTTGAAATTGCTGTTGTCAAAAAGTCTGTAGGACAGATTTGTCATTTGAATAAGGAAAAAGAAAAAGAAATGACATGATGATCTGATATACTGATCTGTCCTTTATGTTTTTTTGTTTGTCGATCAACGATTTTCATTTTTCTGACAGCTACATCCAGGAGTTCGAGTCCTAGTTGCAAGTATCAGAACACAGGGGCTCTCAAACATCTGCCTCCAGTTATCACAGCTCTCACTCACCACAGTAAGATACAAACACACACACACACACACACACACACACACACACACACACACACGCACGCACACCACTCTGTCAGCGTCTGGCCGTGGTGTGTTTTGCCACTCCACTCCTCCGGTTTCCCAACTTGTGTTTCTGGTAAAGGGCCATTTTAGTTCCAGCTCAGGCCTGCGGCGGAAAGCATCTCCCCGAGGAAAATAAGCATGACTCGCTCCAGTGAAGACATCTGCCCTTTGAAAGCGAGCGTGGCTGTTTGAACAGCTGTCAGAGCACACCGTGCGTCTCAGACCTTCCCTGATAAAACAGAAGCAAGTCTGGGAGGGAAAATCGACAGAAGAAAGACGCTAAA
This sequence comes from Seriola lalandi dorsalis, assembly GCF_002814215.2. Taxonomy (NCBI): domain Eukaryota; kingdom Metazoa; phylum Chordata; class Actinopteri; order Carangiformes; family Carangidae; genus Seriola; species Seriola lalandi. Next base: position 725,722 of record NW_019522683.1, on the reverse strand, counting down.
TGGACGGAAGGTGACGTCCACTGGCAAAGGCACACGAGGCAGATGGGAAGAGGCGCCCCTACCCGCTCGTTGTGTAGACTGCTTAGAAGCTAAGAGAGGATCTACAGCACTTGATCGTCTGTGATCAGAACTGGAGAATATGGTAAAAAAAAAAATATATATATTCCTGTTGGACAATCTGTGCCACATTAACACACTCTTGATCCAACAGTGTGTGCCACTGTGTACAAGCTGACATTCCTACACATCCTTCTGTAGTCAGCACTAGAAAGAAGTGCAAATCTCCGAGACAAGTCATCAGTTACAGAACTGAAGAAAATGAATGTTGTCTCAATGTGTTTTCTACAAAACTTTTTATTTTTATTCAGAGGACAGCTGGCACAAGCGTCATCGGAAAGCCGCACAGACAGTAACTAATGAAGAAAACTTAAAAAGTATGAAAGTAGGATTTTATGGTCTAGTTTGTGGTTGAGTGAGTGTGTGTGTTGCCATCGCCGCTGCAGTATGCGAGCAGTAGACGAGCAGTAGACGCTCTCACACCCCAAGAAGATTTCAAGCTTAAGACTTTTGGTCCTGAAGTGACTGTCTGTTACCCAGTCAAGAGGAACAAGTGTATGTCAGACTTAGAAAAGTGCTGGGAGCTCAATTGCATTAAAGCTCTTAGTTTGCCTGAGCTCCAATCTAATTGGATAAAGCTGGAAAAGCAGCTTCCAATGTGTTCGAATCCACCCCCCCCCCCCCATTTTTTATTTTTTTTGGGTGGTGGTGGTGGTGGTGGTGGGGGGGGGGTAGATGTTCCCCATGTTCTGTTCCATCTCGTCTTTTGTCCTTGTCAACATTCCCCAAATGAGATTCCCAAAATCAGGAGGTGAGGGGTGCACGCACGCACGAGTGCACAGAGCAAACATTGTCAGACAGACACACCTCTCACACCAGCATGCTGGCTGGCATCTCTTCCTTTCCCGTCCTTATTAAAATTCCGTATTGAGATTCCTTCCTGCCACTCCGCCTCCCTGGCCCTGTCACTCAGCCACCAACCGGCGACAAAATCAGGAAGTTTCAACAAAGACACACACATATGCACAGAAGCACACACGGCACACAATCCAAACTTTTCTTAAGACAACTCGTCCCTGCTCCCGCCCTTTATGTGTGGGATGAAAGTTTTCTTTAGGTGATATGTATGAGAGCGTGCATCAGCGTCTCCCTCTCCTGCCTTCGCCTCTCTCCATCTCTGCCCCCCCCTTCTCATTGTCATTATTTTCGATGGTGTCCCCCTCTGATCTGCCGAGCCGTTGGGTGCTCTCTCTCCTCTCTCTCTCTCTCTCTGTCTTTGTCTGGTCCCTTTCATCTGTCAGGCGCTCCCCTTGGCGGCCGCCACTGAGGGGGTTTGATTTCCCATCATGCCTAGCATTGCCTCCCTGACTCCGGCTCCCTCTCTCCCTCCCCTCTCCTCCCCCTCTGAGGCGAGTGTTGTGCCCCCGCGTCGTTGGGCAATTATCCCCGGGAGTAATGAGGAGCGTCTCTCCCTCCACGGCAAGCTGACTGACACCTCTCCCACTCATTTGTCAACAAATCAGACGGCTGGTGTGGGCGGCCATATTGAGCTGAGGGTTGTCGTTGGGAAGCTCAGGCTGAGACGCATCGCCACGTCTCTCTCTCTCTCTCCCTCTCTCTTTTTCTCTATCCTCCTCCATCCTTTCCTCTATCTCTGCCACCTCGTTATCTCTGACAGGGTGTCATTCGTTCCAACTCTTAACTCCTCCTATGTCAACCCTCCATACGCTCCCATGTATTTGTGTTCCTCAGCCGCCAAGAAAAGTCTCACTTCCAATAGGCCTAATGGTCATATGTGGCTAATGATCACTAAGCTGTATAAGTGACACTGTTCAATTTATTTGTGTCAAAGTCAGTCGCAGCCAGTCGCTGTAAACACTTTGCCCAACTAGACGATAAAGACTAGAGTGCAAAAGGGAAAATATTTTCAGATACGTCTTTCCTCATAAAGGCTCCTTTCAATTTGTCACCTTTAGTCGACGCAGCTGTAGAGGATATGTAAATCTCATCTGCCTTGTCATGTCAGTGTGAGCAGGGTCTTGATGTGCTCAATTAAACGCTGCATATTTCACAGCATACTTTAAAGATGTGAGATGAGTGACTTTGTGTGAGCTTTAGACACAGATGCGGATGGGTACCAAGACATGCATGTGCACGTGTGTGGTTTCTGTAAGTCGAGCGAGTACTCACTGTGCTCTTTGCGCTCCTCCGGGCTCGATGAAGCCTCTCCGTCAGACAGCAGGCCAGACATGGAGAACAGCTTCCTCCCTGAGTCCTCCCCGGTTTTGAGGGAGCTTCCCGAGGAGCCGAAGTCAAACTCCTTCCCCTCCACCTCCGGGAAGCAGCTTTTCAGCCTCTTGGCAGGGGTAAAAGCCGACTGGTAACCCCCTGACTCCCTCTCCTCTGGCGGGGAGGCGAAAGGTCGGAAGGCGCCCACCCCGCTGTGGTTGAGCATACCAAGGGTGGAGCAGTCCAGGTTCGGTGGGGTGAATTGGGGGTGCAGGTGGAGCAGGGAGGCTGGGAAGTCTCGGGAGGGAAAGGTGCCTGACATGGGGCCCTGTCGCTGATACATGGAGGTGAACGTGTAGGAGGCTGAGGGGAAGGGAAGGTGGAGGTCCTTCTCTACAGAAGCAGGGACACCGAAGGGCCTGGGCGCCTGGCAGGGGACGGAGGCGTCTCGGCCGGCCTCGGCAGTGGTGGCGAGGACCATCAGGGCAGGGGAGGCCAGTGGAGCTGGCAGGTAGGAGGGGCTGTCCATCTTGAAGGGGCGGTGAAGGTCCATTCACCTCCCTGTTAGTGGTCCTGAGGAGAGGGAGAGGGAGAGGACAGAGTTGAGGTGGAGCGTAAAGGCTGAGCTACATCAGGACATGAAAGGGAAAAACTTGTTTCAAAGGGTGACAAACAAAAAGTAACTATTTTCCTTTCACCTTCACTGGATTGTAACAGGCTTATTAATTTGAGCTATCTTATGAAGAAATAAGTTTGATTTAGGCTGAAATCGAATATTATTTAAATTTTGTAAAGTCAAAAATGAAATTGTTTTATGATCCCTAAGCCAAAATTCTTCATCTCTTCATTTTATGAAACACACCCAGTTGCAACTCAGGAGGCATTTTTACAATTACAGTTTTGGACTAATTTCATTTCATTTAAAAAGGGTTGGAGGAGGCCTACTGTGCCTGTAAATAATTACAACGGAATAAATTGCCAATAAAACACACATGTAGGCGAAGCCTGCACAAGATAAATTTAATAGTGAGGTATAAGCAATTATTTGGGAAAATCCTCTAAATACTTTCGGAAAAAGTAGGATTTGTCTTGTTTTTTTTCTCTGTAAAGAATTAATTATCTCAGTAAATCAATAAATTGTAAATGGTGCTGATTGTGGCCAATAAAATAAACTCATTGGTGGGTCTTTTTAAGTAGAATAACGGTCTCGGGAATAAAAGTTTCTTAACATTTCTGCCCTTAAAATGTAAAACAACAATCTATAAAAAACGCAGCCTAAAAGGATTAAACGAAGGTAGTTTTTTAAATGACAAGCTAAAAGTTGAACAATGATAAATTCCAATCGAAAAAAGACCCCGGCTTCATCTAATTTGCGATTTCACTGTTTCTTAAACTGAAATTTAATAAAGATCCACTTGGCATTAATCCTGAAAAAGAGGCCTGAATATGAAAGTGATGTTCCCGTCCATTGATTCACTTTTTTTTGAACTTGCATCAGTCTTTTTCTGGTTTATGAACCAAAACATCTTCTCTTGTAATTAACCAGGATGAGATAAGAAGTTGTGCAATCGACTGTTTTTTTTTTTTCTCAACAAATTAAAAACAAAACAGCCTATACTTTGCGATTCAGTGACAATACACAGATACCATGACACACATCTAATAGCGCAGAGGAGGTCGATATTTAACCCTTCAATTCGTGAAGAAATAACATTTTCTCAAAAGTCTTCACGCGCGTCTCAAAAGCGTCCGCAGCTCTCCAGCCACGGCGAACAAGTTCCCTCACCTCAGAGAGAAAAAAAAAAAAACACCACAAAGCCTCACACCCGACAGAGCACATGGCAATCACACAAGCAATTAAACCAATTAAAACAAATGAAGCTGTGATCACTTGTGTTATCACGCAGCATCAGCCGCCACTTACCGTGATGAAGTACTCAGAGCGGGATTTATTTCGCCGTTAAGCAACTCTCTCTTGCTCTCTCCCTCTCTCTCTCTCTCCCACACTGTCTCTCACTCTCCCTCTCTTTCAACTTATAATTTCAAGGACGCGGCACTTTCTCTTGGTGGCGCAGGAAAAGAGAGAAAAGGTGAAAAAAAAAAAGAGAGAGAGAGAGAGAAAGAGAGAAAAGGACGTGCAGCTGCTGTGCGGGCAGCGTCGGCTTCCCCCAGTCCTCCTCCTCCAGATGTGGCGAGTGTTGAGGAGTTGAGGTCTGTGTAGTTGAGAGAGGTGTAGTCGCTGTGTTTTTGTGGGAAGGATCAGGGCATCAGTGAGTGGACTAGCTGCGGGTCGGTCTGCCTCTGTTGGTCTCCTTCATGCGCTCCGTGTGACAGCCCCCCCC
>NW_019522683.1:685857-721010 GCF_002814215.2 Seriola lalandi dorsalis | reverse complement strand
AGCCTGCTCTCGCCCCCTGAGACGCACTGCTTGCGATGGACACATTCAATTTCTTGCCCTCGGTAAAGAGTGAAATTGAGTCAAAAGAAAAATGCAGTATTTTTGCAGAAGGAAAAAAAAAGTCTAGAAATGCTTGTGGCATATAGCCTATAGGTGCCAGATCATATAACTGGGAATACAGAATCAAAATCTGGATTTCTGATTTTTAAAAAAAAAAACCTGTACATCCTCTATTACAATCATTGTCTTATTGCTTTGTAATAATAACGTTAACAAGGATCACACCTGTAAATACCTTCAGATTTGGAGGACCCCCTCATGTCAGAGGTGTGAAAGGACACACATACTCCACATGAAGACTTTTCACCATTAAAGCCTGAATTCAGTGCATTAGTTAAACAAGTTAAGCCACTCAAGTCATCACTTTTTGAGTATGTGTGTTGGTGTCACTGCTTTGTTACTGTGAATGGCAGGTGATGGAGTCATCCTCTCCTCCGTGGCTCACTGAGCCTACAGTTCCCAGCATGTGTGACTGACACTTGAGAACATTCCCTTTTGATGAGACACAATGCAAACCAATGGTATTATTTGTCACAGATAATCTGCTTTCAACTTCAACACATTACACACAGCGTAATATCTACATTATTCATATCTGATTTCCAGCACATTGTCAGAAAGCACAGCTCAGAGCGCCACAAATCAGCCCAAATCACTCTTAATTTGTTTTTATCGGTATTGGTATTGCTTAAAGACTTTTTGAAATAATGTAATTGAAATAATTCCTTATTCCCCGGAGCCAATCCAGAGGCTTTACACTGCTAATCTAATGTGACACGCAATTTCCGTCTCTCAGACGATTGCTTCCCCTCAGGTCCCTGTCTTTAATGAACAGCCATTTGGCTGTGAGCCTGTGTGCGTGCATGTGTGTGTGTGAGTGTGTGTGAATGTGTGTGTGTGTAATCAGAGAGCGAGAGAGAGAGAGAGAGTCCTGAGATAGGAAATGAGTGAATGGGGAATATCACAGCCAAGAAGAAGACATACAGAGGAGGCTTGCGGGGAGCCGTAGCTGGAAATCAGTGGGTGCTAACTCAGCCTGAAAACACACTGGATAATTGGGATATAAAAATAAATATTGACTCTCATGTCTATATTACCTAAGTCTGAAGAGAGCCATGATTTAGCCTGGACAGTTCATCTGTCCCTCACATCCTTTAGGTGTTCCCTGAGACGGAGCCCCCCCATGTGCGCTGCTTCCTCTCACTCTGAAAGACAGCAGTTGGTGAAGAGGTAGAGGGCCAGACAGCAGATGCAGACCTTTAAATGGACACATAAACCAGAGTCCAGACTGACTCTCTAACAGTGTTGCCCTCAGACCAATATGGAAGCATGTAACACATGTCTTCTCTGTGCCAAGGCAAGGTCATTACTCCACTTAGGGAGCACCCTCTCCCTCACACATTGTTTTGAGGTTAGGCAACCAAATGCCACTACACACACACACACACACACACACACACACACACACACACATACACACATACACAAACACACACACACACACACACATACACAAACACACGCACACATACAAAAACACACACACAAATACACAAACACACACACACATATACACACACACACATACACGCACACACACACACACACACACACACACACAAACACACACACAGGTCAGGGTTAGACAAAACTAAACTGAGATTCCCAAATCAAATCTGCTCAGGGGAAGGATGATGTTTGTTTCATTACACATCAATAATCAAAGGTCATCTTCAGGTTGTCAGATCTTTTAGGAAACTTTTAATCTATTCTTTTAGCAGGAAATGCCAAAAATATCCTAATTTGCTTGCTGATCATTGAACACACTCACTGCAAGTGGCTCAATTGACATTATGATTATTATTTCTACCCTGTTCCTCCAATTTGCCCCATGTGCAAGTGGCTGTGGGTGGTGTATAGTGGATGATGGGTGTGTGTCCTGCAGGCCCAGTGAAGTGTTAATGATGTGCCCGCTGCCTCAGCCAGGTTATGGCACAGGGGCCGTTAGCCGCCCAGGGTAAACTGCATGGCTCCTAGAATAAATTGCCACCCGGAGCCACGCAGGCTGGTCAGCCAGCCAATTACAGGCCTGCTCGCTCAGCTGAGGATGATGGGATGTGATGTTAATTGTATGTGTTCATTTTCTGGCAGGAGGTGAGTCACTTGGCTGTCTTCTTGACTGTCATACACACAAGCATTCACGCACAGAGCATAACATCTTAATGCATTCGGTTTATGCTCTGATTTGGTCTCTTTTCGTGTCTTTGTTGGTTCTGCGAGCTGCACAACTCCATGTCTGGTGTCTCTAAGATTGTTTGTTTTTTGACATTAAATAGAGTTTGGAATCATTTTCAAGCAAATTTAATAACATTTAAAATTTAGAGCTTAGTTTCCGTGGTGTGTAATTCCCGACAAATAAGAGATGAGTCGAGGCAAATTAAATCAACATGATGAGAGTTCTCCACTTCTTTTATTACGATGCCAGAGGTCATCGGTGGAGTCTTTTAACCTTCTGTATGTGTAATTAGAGTGTTGAACAGTAAATAGTCTTGCCTTTATTTTGTTCTCTTCCCCTGTATTCCCAGATCTTGTTGTTTTGGGGAGAGCAAGCAGTAAACTAAGTTACTGCTGTAATCATTTCCACAGACCAATTAGCGATAATTACCTTTTGCTGTGAGACTCACAATCTCCAGTTACTGTAGATTGCCTTCAAAATGCAGACAATCACCTAATCAAAAGCAAAAGAATATAAAAACAGACAAAAATGAAAATTGTTTTTTGAAATGATTGCACCTGCTGGTAAAGCTAAAGAGAGATGTGTCCGATTCCGCAGTTGAAACAACAAGTGTGCAGGACGACGGAGTGGCCCAGCAGGATCCTCGCAGTGGCAGTAACAGTGGTGAAGATAAAGAGTGCTCAGTTCTCTGGAGTCAGTTGGGTAGTAGTTGCAAGGCGGAGTGCTACACTCTCCTCAGTATATCAACATAGAGACTGTCTGGTAGCAGTGCTATGGAGAGAGAGGTTAGCTACTATATTAACATAGGGAGAGACAGCGCCAGAGCAGAGCAGTCTGCCAAAGACTGAGCAGTGGAAGTGAGACAGAGAGAGAGGCCATCGACCAGACAGCTACAAGATGGAGTGGAAGGGAACGTGTGAGAGATGAGCTGTCGAACATGTGACAATGTGTGTGTGTGTGTGTGTGTGTGTGTGTGCGCGTGTGAGTGAAGGTGGAAGTATTTGTATGTGTGTATGTGTGTGTGTGTGTGTGTGTGTGTGTGTGTGTGTGTGTGTGTGTGTGTGTGTGTGTGAAAGCTCCCCAAAGCAGCCAGTGAGCGTGAATGTGAGGAGGAATACAGAGAGGTGCATTATGGTCTCAATCATTGATCGCTTCCTCCCAAGAGGGCTGGTGACTGCCCCCCACCACACACACACGCACACATGCACGCACACACACACACACACACACACACACACACACACACACACACACACACACACACACACACACCAGCATCCTGTATGTTTGCACATTCTCCGCACACCCCATGTCGGCGGGCCAATACAGTTTGCATGTACTCAACTTTGTTTCTACACTGCTGAAGTTACTGGTAGTACTAGAAGTACTTTTATGAGAACACTGTGGATTTAAGTGGTTTTACAAGAGGCAAAATATTTAATAGGGAAAGAGAATAAGCAATGCAGAGTGTGTGACTTCAGGGAACATACTGTCCAATTACATTAGCTCTTTTACAATACTTTCTGACTCCTGTCTGTGGCACTCAGCTCCAAACCCATTTGTTCCTCCTTAAGACATAAATCTGGGTCACAAGTGGGTCACAAATGTGTAGTTTCAAATTTTAAAAAGGTTAAGACATTCCCTTATACAGCAAAGCACTGATGATGGCGATGGTGAATAACTGCTTCGTTTTCTATGGGATGCATGAAAATCACCTCACAAGGCATTGTGGGATACCAGACGACGCAGGTCTAGTTTCTACAATCCATCTTTTATATGACCCTTGCTTCAAATATCACAGGTGCAAATATAAAACACATTGTTTGTTACTCTTATGAGCACTGACATGCCCACAATGCTGAGCAAGAACTAGCGGAGGAGATGCTGCACGATTTGTTCACAGTTACACAAATAGGTGTAAAAATAGGTGTTGGTGACAATTTTCAGCCGCGTATTAATACACACCTGATGTGCTAAAATGAATATTTACAGTAGCGGTGCAGTGTATGTTGGACTGACTCAAAATTGACTTTAGTGTCCATGTTCATCGTAATGAAGGGACATGTCACCCAGTGTCACCCAATGTTGTGACTCGCTGATGTGTTTTTGAACAACAATGAGGTCCATGACATATACTTGAAATAATGATATAATAGTAAAACTTGTACTAGTAGTAATACATTGTTGGTCTTTTCATGAGGTTTGTTGACATTCATTGCCAGCCTTATCCTATAAGACGAATGCCTGCTCAAGGCTACTGTGTCAATGAAAGACAGGCAGAGACGTGAAAACTGAAACAGTACACCACTTCCTTTTCTTCCGCTCACTTCCATCCCTAATCTTTAGTCTTATGTAGCCACGAGGCGAACAGTAAAGAGCAGTGACAGCCTGTGTCCTCAGCCCACTGCAACCACTTCAATCTACACACATATACACACACAAACACAACACTCCCCACCACCAAACATCACACCCTGTCCCCTCCCCTCGCTCCCCGCCTCACCCATCCAGCCAGCCAGGGCCCCCGTCCTCTCTCCTCTCTCACCGCCATGAGGCTGACACTAATGTGACACTCTGGAAAATAATTACCAACAAACGCACTGCTGACTGCAAACAGCTCGCTCCCCTCAGTGGACTGTCACTAGTCATTAGTCTGAACCCTGGGAGAGGACAGGACCACCAAGAGGGGGAGGGAGGGTGTGGATGATGAGGAGGGCCATACCATGTGTAGAAGAAGGAAATGAAGAGGAGGAAGGGAGACCTGACAGGTGAGACGCGAGTAATCTGCTTAGCAGTTGTAAAACATGTAAAACAGTGCTGTGAGCTCGCATGTCTGAGTGTGTTGGAGCTGATTCTTTTGGCCCAGTCGTCATCATTGGCCCCCTCTGGTGGTTTACATTATATTAACTGTGGTACTGCGGCATCACCTGGCCCACTTTGTCTAGGAACCAATATACTGAGAGTGCCAACACAGTCTGTGTTAGCACTCTCGGTATATTGGTTCCTAGTGTGGGCTGTGTCCCACTGATTTCCATCTGAAGCATCTTGGTTTGAGGGATTTAAAGCAGGACAGGTTCTGGAGTCGGGGCTGAAGAGGAACTTGAATCCAAGAATTAGGAGTGAGACAACAGGGAGATCTATGGTCCAGGTAAGCAAAGAGGTAAAAAGAAGAAAGGGCGGCAAGCCTGAAAACTGTTCAAGGTGGCAGCAATTCCAACACAATTATCCAAATGCCACGGGGTACATCAATTCTTCGAACACCAACCCCCCTCCTGAAGACTGTTATTTGAGTTGCCTTGGGGGGCAGCCGTGCCAGTGAGAGATTAAAATTTTTTAGAGCTTCCACAATGGGCAATATTAAAATGTCGGAATACATCTGCCTGGCTATTTTGATTGGTAACTTAACCCCTGACTCCTGAGCAAAAAACTCCCCATTCTGTGAGCTATTGTCAGCAGGCTGGAGTCTAATTCTTGTATGATTCAGGCTAATGAGCTGGTAATACATCCTGTGTGCACGTGTGTGTGTATGTATGCGTGTATGTGTGTGTGTGGGGATGAGGAGGATATTACAGTGTAGTGGCGAGAAGAGAAGGAGGGCACGGGTGGAGTGGGGGGTGGAGGTTTCTCGTTGTTCAATAATCAGAGGGTGCAAGGTTTAATCTGTGAGCAAGAAACTGTTTCCTCTGTTTAAATATACAGCAGGGGCTTTCATTGATAGTCGGTTTCCACATAAATAGGCAGACTTGATTGAAATAAGTGTTCACGCTTCTCATTCTCAGGTCAAGACAGTAACAGAGAGCGCGAGACAGGGAGTTAGAGAGAAAGTGAAAGTGTGTCTGTCTGTGTGTCATCCAGCCAATGGCTTTATCCAGCCTTATCCTGAACCATGAAACCATAGTGCATGACACCCTTCTATGCTCTGCACAGATATGGCTATTCACTGTTAGCACAGAGATTTGACAAGCCAGACTGCTCTCACTCAACAGCCTGGGTCAAATGGATGACTGTCACAATCTTTTTATCTTTCTCGCTCTCTCTTCCTCTCTCCCCCTCTCTATTCCACTCTGTGCACCCTCCTTTTACTCCACACTTGCTGCCAATCTCCCAACTTTGCCTGTTCAAATTGACAAATTCAACCAGCTACAAAAGAATAAATGAAAGAGAGGGAAGAGACCTCTGAAGGGGATAATCTTTGCAGAGGGAAAGATCTGGCTGACTGGGAGACGGACAGGTGAACACATTCAGCTGCTATTCACAATGTAAACATTCAGATGTGAATGGTTTTGAAAAGCAGAAAAACTGTGTTAAAGTTGAAACCTTACCAATGTTGTTATTGGAAAAATGTTAAGAAAAATGGTCAGAAGAACATAGATGAGGATGTTCACATAGAGGGCTTTTTTTGTTCGTTTTTGTTAGCGGCTTACCACTGATCTATGAATATGTAATTGGTGGAGGAGGTATTCATTACGAGCACATCAATGTAACAATACCTAATTACAAGTAAGTCCTTCATTTAAAATCTAAAGGACAAGTACAGTCTTAAAAAATGTGTGTTAATATAACAGACAAATGCCTCCTGAGATTGGTATATTATAATTACATTATTCAATATATCTAATGCTTCAGTTTGGAAGTAGCATTTACTGTTGTAGTTGGTCTAGGTGAGGCAAGTTTTAACAATTTTATAAACTAATAAAATTGTCATTCCCGGATTTTAACCTGTGACAATGGATTGTATGTTATTGGCTGTAAATAGTAATTATGCATATACTGTAGCTCTCAAATAATTGTATTGAGAATTGAAAAAAGTGCTATATTTTCCTCTGGATACAGTGGAGTAGAAGTATAAAAGAGCATAAAATGTCAATACACAGGCATCCCTGTGGTTTAGGGGTTAAGATGCCAAGCATGAACTTCAATGTCGTTGGTTCAAGTCCTGCTGGGGAACTTTGTCACATCTTTGTTTCCTGTCATCTCTTCACTGTTTGCATAAATGTTAATACTTAAGAAAAGTACCTCAAAAATATACTTAGATACTGTACTTGAGTAAATGCACTTAGTTAATTTCCACCTCTGGAAAATATATCATGTTTTAAACATAATGACACCTGTACTATATGTGCCTGCTTTTATACTTGAATGTGATGTAAGAGAGCCTTTTAAACCAATGCGGGATCGGCACCCATTGGTATATGACGCTTGACTAAAAGTATTTGTTCATTTATCCTCCGTGGTGTTTTGATAGGGAATAATTCAAATCCCCACCTACCAAACCAAGTAGTATGTTTCCCTTGTCTTTACCACCTCTGCTGTGGTGTGTCACCTTTGTGTATATCTGTCTATCGCTAAACCCCATGGGGCCCTTTCATGCTGCCTGTGGTTTTGTGTGTGTCAAAATCCTAATCACCACACAGTCCTCAGCCCCTCCACACACACACACACCCACACACACACACACACACACACACACACACACACACACGCATACACAGTCTATCGGTGTTCAGTCAGGTAAAGGTCTCCCAGTCGTGCTCTGTGAGTGGCCTCTGCTCAAACAGATCAATAGACACTGGCACGTCCCTCCACCAACCAAGAGAAAACAATTAAAAGCCATCGATCCTGTGCCAGGCTCCTCCATGAATATGCATGTGTCCTTGACCTTCCCTTGGAGAGGAGAGGAGAGAGAAAGACAGATAGACTGACAGACAAGTGCTCTCTTTTTCCTCTCAGCAGTAACGTTAACTGGTTTGTGGTTGTGTTTTGTGCAGCCTTGTGTTGCTCCTTTCTTTCTGAACCCACTCACATCAAATTTCAAACATGCCTCCAAAGCTCACATTAGGCAAATTGTCGCATTAAAGCCTGTGAAACCAGTTGCTCTTTTATAAGCCCGTTTTAGGCACAGATTGCTCTTTTCCAAGCGAACAGAGATCAAGTGGGTCCCACAACAACTGTCCCCTCCAGCTCTCCCGCTGCCTGCCTCTTTTCTAATTACAGATGTGTGACATGCACATGGGGACATCTCCATGTTAGCACATCACTGTGCCTGTCCTGACACATCCTGTGGTCACAACAGCAGGGGCTGCAGGGGACAGCCCTGCCCTGTCCCCCGTCACTGGGGATTAGCATTAGCATGCTAACAGGACCCCCAGGGGAGCGCCGTGCTAAGGGTCACGCTGACAACTGTCAACAGCCTCTTTTAATTAGCTACGCCTGGTCAGGAGGAGCTATGCTAAGGCTGACTCTACATGTAAAATGCTGTTTATTAAGAACATACTGTGTACAAATTGATACTACAATTTAATTTAAACGTGACAGGTGTTAAACTGTGTATAAAAATATGACTGTTACAGCTGTATTTACTCTTATCCATCATTCCTCATCAATCCCCACCCCCATCGGCCTCTGTGCTTTTGTGTTTGCTTTAATATTGGACATCAGGAGTCACCTGTGTGAGCGCTGACATGTCACACTTGCCAGTTCCTAACTTGACAGTATCAAGATGGCGTTGTCATAGGCCCGGAGACGAGGTGAGAAGCAGCGTGTGTGAGAGGTAGAGTGTATCGTCAGTCAGACAGTGCATTATCCAGCTGTTCTGTGGCTGTCTACCTTTTTCTGTGGCGGGGTAATGGGAGTGTCACACACTAGCAGACAGTTGGAGTCTCACTGTTCAGCTAAGAGGCCACATCCATATACACTGCCTGCTAACTGACTGCCAACGCTGCCGAGGCTGTCCGGGCTGCCCCACAATGACTGTCAGCGGCTGGCTGGCGTGACTGTCAGCGGCTGGTCACAAAGCATTTACCTGCTGACAGAATTGCAATTAGTCCAGGGAACGTTGTTACTGGGAGAAAGAAAAAGAGAGACAGAAGGGAACCAGAGAAGGGGGGAAAGGCAGGATGGACAGGTATAGGAAGAGAGGGAGGGAAAGGGTGGATAGATGGAGAGTGAGAGGTGTGTAGATAAAGAGGAGAGAAGGTGCATTTGGGGGAGGTGGGGGCAGGTGGGAAGAGATGTGGAGACAGCAGCAATGGAGAGTGAAGGGTGAGTAGATGGAGGAAGGTAAAAGGGGAATGTGAGGCATGGACAGGTTTGATCTCTGAAGCATCCCCTGGTGTGTGTGTGTGTGTGTGTGTGTGTGTGTGTGTGTGTGTGTGTGTGTGTGTGTGTGTGTGTGTGTGTGTGTGTGCGTGCGCACGTTTGAAGGAGATTGGCTTGTAGTGTCGTATCAGGGGAGCTCGTCTGTCTGTCAGTGGCCCGGGTCAACACACATTTACTTAGTGACACAATCGTAATGAATCTCCCCAGTCATATCAACCCATCACACACACAGAGCCACCACCAATGACCTCCTGGTATAACTGGCCTCAATGTCTGGAAAAGAGAGCGAGGGAGAGGGAGACAGACAGACAGACAGGAAGAAAGAAAGAAAGAAAGAAAGAAAGAAAGAAAGAAAGAAAGAAAGAAGTCTTGCATTTAAATATGTAACCTCCTTTCAGCACCATGGACAGCTCTGTATTTCTCTTTTATCTTTTGCTTGAATTTCAACACATCCCCATTTTCCTGGCACAACGATTTGCACTATGGGAATCAGTGGCAGCCAGTCCTCCAAAGTCACACAGGTACATAACACACTGCGACCTCGCACAAAGCCAGTGCCGTTCTGCTTTCTCTCAAACTATGGAACTCATCACCATCCACTAATGACCTCTCTCCCTTTCTCTGCAAGCTAGTAACGCTCCCCTCTCGCCTTTCACTCCCCATCTCTCTCCATCCCACACACTCTTTGTGTGTGTGCTCTCTGCCTGATAAGAGAGTGGCAGGGGCTCCTCCCTGGCCCCTAAGGGAGAGACGAAGCGTGACCGAAACTGTAGTTCCAAACCAAACACAAGTGGAAATTGGTCTATGGGATAGGATCAATAGTGAATTAGCCAGTACGCTGGTTCTATGGAGGTCTGCTCAGCTCTGATCTGATGATCCATAGTAAAAGGCCGTGAGTGGACACTCGAGACGAGTGCAGAGGCAAAGAAGACTTCAGGGTTGTAACGGTCACATCCACTACCCAGTGGTGACCTACTCAAATTGATCTCCTCAAGAAACTTTGTATGTAGAGTACCATGACTGTCCTCACAAGAAAAATGACAACTCAGTCATTCCAGCAAATCCCCCAAATCAACATATGTTTACATTCAAGGGACAAAGACTTCTAACAGCTGTAGAAATGATGACTATTGTCCGTCTGAAGCAAAGGAGGAAGTGGGGTAATGTTATTACAAAGCCACAATGTAAGGAAGTTCTCTGAGGCCATGGTCACGTCTGCAGACATGTCGTGTCGCCTGGTGCCGACATGCTCTCTGTGGTGCAGCTGTTAGTGCTCCACTAAACTAACTCTACTGTTCATCACTGCCTGCCCTGATCCCAAAGGTGTGTATGTGTGTGTCTGTCTGGGTGTGTATGTGTATGTGTGTCTGTCTGGTGATTAATGAGCGGCAAGGCCCTGATGGATTGTCCTGATCACAGAAGGGACACTATGTTGACACACACACACTAAGTGGGGATATAGGCTGCTGTCCAACGCGCACACACACACACACACACACACACACACACACACACACACACACACACACACACACACACACATACACACATGCAAATATGTTCATACACACATTCACAGACACAAGAATACATGTGTATACACATATACAGCACAGTATATGCATTCACACACATTGTCAGCTCTGCTATACGCAGCTAACCTCTGTCAGTCCATTACATCAGGAAGCGTCATCTCATACACATCTCTCCATCTGCTGCCTCGTGCGCAAGCACGTGCGCGCACACACACACACACACACACACACACACACACACACACACACACACACATTTCTGAACCTCCAGCACCTGGCCTAGCTGACAGAGCAGGGGTGAATATGTGACCTGGGTGGGCAGACACCATCATCATCTCATCTCTCTTGAGATGTGATCATGAGATGAGAGGTGCCTGCACAGCTTCAAGTGAGACACAGGACAAGAAACACACAAAACGAAGGTGGTTGCTTCCCTCGAGCCTCAGCGGCGAACAGATGTAACAATGCGCCTCGTGTTGTCAGGGGTGTTTCTTTGCCTGGTGAAGTGGGTTATTGTGATTGGAATCCACTTTGCGATGCTTACCGTCTGACTGAGTTCTTAAGGTGATTTACATCGTTAGAGTAGGGCTTTCTTAGGTCTGATGAATCGCATTTGGAATATCCCATTTTGCAACACAAACACATGCAAAGGTGCGGACACATACACACACACACACACGCACACACACACACACACACACACACACACACACACACACACACGTTCTCCCCCAAGCAGTCTGATAAGGTTGTCTTATCAGAAAAGAAAGGGGAGGGAGGAAGGGGGGGGGGTTGCTGTGTGATAATGGCTTTCACCAAATCCCTCCTCTGTCACAGATTAAAATGCCTGCTTGGAGAGCATTAGCAATCTTTCTTTTCATCTGTCTCCTCTTTTTTTTCCTCTGTCGGTGAGTGCCATCGGATTTCTGGGCCAATCTATTGTCACAGGCCTGCCACACATACAAGGAGAAGTCAACCTCAATCTGATAGGCCATTGTCTTATTCTCCCCATCGCTGATTCCTGCTCATGGTATTGATCGCAAAGCTGTCCCCCTCACATCTCATCACATCGCTCTGTGTGGGGGAGTGTGTTTCGGTGTGGGTGTGTGTGTGTGTGTGTGTGTGTGTGTGAGAGTTTGTGCCTGTGTCAGTCAGTCTGATGGAAGATGTGGTCAGTGTCCCATTGGAAGAATCTTCCCACTGGGAGAAAATGCCCAAATTAGAACTCTTTTCTGTAATTACACAGATCTATAGGTGGCGGGATCACATGCTGGAACTATGTAGAATTGAATCCAGTGGACTCCCACCTAATCGGGTCAGCTCAGGTATCAAGAGATCACATAAGTGGAGAGAAGAAGCAACTTGAAACTAACTGACAGCCACTTCAGCCACCTTCCCAGAAACCTCCCCCTCCCCCCATCGCCTCCTCCTCCTCCTCACTCTTGCGCCTCCTCCACCATGCCTCACAGGCCCGTCTGTCACCCCTCTATAATTATGAGGAGTGAGAGTAATGTGTTGCAGTATGAATAGGATTGTCGGCCTGATTGTGATGTATAGGCTTTCATTACCATGTCCAGGCCTGTGCCCTTCGCCATGTAGGAAATCCTATTTAGGCCTTAATTTGGGAGCCTCCCCGACCGTCCCGCCTGATAGCAATCACACACAGTAATTGTGTGCTGGGGCAACTGACAAGAGTGGAGGCTCAGACATGGAGAGAGGGAAAGAAAGAAGGATAGGAGGAGGAGGGAGGAGGAGGTCCTGACAATGATATATCTGCATAGTTTGGTACATTATTCAAGCCATCCTCTGCAGAATATGTATGTTTTTGTGTATGTCTTCTTATTTTAAGGTGGTTTGTTAGCATGACAATAAGTTAGAGGCAGTTACAGTAAAACTGGAGAAATTCATGTGTAGGATTTGATGTTATTTTTTAATGGGCAATTGGAGGGCTTCCCCCTTTCCCCTCTCTCATTCTACTTCAACAATGCTACATAGCTAATTGGGAGGAGAGATCGTGCTAACTCAATAATTATGATTTATGAGATAATCTCCGGTGGATATCGCACATTCTCCCTGATTTGACGACAACATGTAACCAGCCCTCTAGCAATAAATATTTGTACATTCTCCATGTCTAAGTTGTTAACTTTTTTAATATTTCATTAGTTCCTTCTTAGAGGGGAGTGATTCTCTGCACCAACATTTATGCAGATCTGACTCCACTTATAGGCTTGTAGATAATGAATGTCTAATTGACTCATTTAAATACTGTTTGCCTGCAGGAGAGCCTTGCATTAAATGTTTGATTGCCCTCATATTAACTGTCATTAATCCCCTCTGCTCTTAATAAGGACTTTATGAGGCTTTCTTAAAACTTCTCATCTACCTCACTATTCCCTTTGCATAATTAAGTAGAATATTCAAAAATATGGAAATGAAGGAGCTCTCAGGATTTGACTAATGGTCTTTGTGCCACATAATTCTAATTATAGGCAAACCTTTGCATTTTTTGCACTGCATTGGGTCATGGTTCATTAGCTTGGGTCAATGCGGGTCAATGCAGCTAACTCTTCTCTTTAATGTCCAACTTGAGTCAACACGCTGCATTTGACCGAACTGAAAGAAGCTCCTATACCTGCTGTGTTTGCCGCCACATGAGGTGTGGCACAAACAGGCAGTGCAGTGTCCTTTAAAGGAAGATGTACAACATAGAACGAACTTTTGACAGCCATTACAAACTGTCACTGCGCCAGAGTGGGTGAGAGACACAAACTTGTCTGTGTTTATAGCTTAACTGATCCTCTTATTCCTGCTACTCCTCCAGTCTCTCTGCTCTGCCCTAATCTCTCCGGGGGTCTTACTGGCCCAGGATGACAAATGGGAAGGAGAGGCCAGCCAAGCGTGGGCTCTGTGGAGAGGCTCAGGCCGGGGCCCTCACTAAGCCCCCTCAGCTCCGCCCTGGATCATCTCTGACATGGCCTGCACTAACCCCACGGATGGAGAGGCCACACACACCACACACAAACCCAGGTATGTATACAGGACATGCAACCACACATATATGGCTCCACAGATTTAAGATTACACACAGAGAAACACAAGAAGAGAGAAACCTCTGATCAGTACACTGCACCTGATTGATTTGTCCCACAGACCCTCTAGCTGCTAACTCATATCAAAGTGCCCACACACACACACCTACAACCTCTCACACTTCTCAGTTGCTCCAACAATCCATGTCAGATATGTGAGTTTCAGCTCAGAACTGTTGTCACCAGATAAAACCCAACCACCTCTAGTTTAGTATATACAGTCCAGCTCAATAAGAGCATGTACTAAATGACTGCAATGTAATGAGTGGCTGTGTGGCTGTACTCAGAGCTGTGACACTGACAGCACATGAGAATGTAATGCGTTGAAGCCTCCTTCTCTTCCCCCCTTCTCTCGCTCGCTCTATGCTCCTCTGCGCCCCACTGCCTCTCAGCCGCGGGATCAGCTGCAGGCGCTAATGAAACGTCAGTCAGGTAATTGAGGCTCTGGTGGTGGCGGGCCAGCCAGGCAAGCAGTCAGCCTGTGTGGGTGATGACACCGGGACGCTAGCAGCTCCTGGATCCCACCAACCCCCTATGGAGCATCGCAGGAACTGCTCCAGGACCCAGCAGGGTGGAAAACATTGCATTTATGCTGACATTTCCCCATGTCTTCCTGTTTGTGTTAGGGATAAAATTGAGCAATAAAATTGAGTAGTAAGGTGTGTGCTGGTAAGTTGAGTCATCAACTCAACCGGAGATTGTTAACTAGCTTGGTGAAAGCTGCTGTTGGTTTGGAGGATGATCTGCCAGCAGCCCAAGTGAAGGAGTCAGAGGTTAAAATCCTTTGTTATTGCACCCCAGAGTGATGTTACCATCCCTGCCATCCACTGACCTGCTCAGCACCCCCAGTGAGTTATGGGTAATGTTTAATTCCCCAGCCGTGACAGCTGTGGATCCGCATGGTAAATTGGATTTTTCCCTCTTTGTTAGAATTGTGCTTGGGCAGGTAAAGAGAGGGAGAAAGACATTCGCTGTACTGCTTTGGCGAGGTAACTCTGTCACATATTGTCCACAGGCGTCTCTATCTCTCATTGACAAATCAAATCAAACCGGTTTGTTTCTGAGGGCTGGTGGCAGAACAGAGTGAGGCTGATCTGTCCAACCTGCTCTTGTCAACATGCAATCACTGCTCTGACCTAAACAGGCCGCACTCTGCTCACCCCGATGTGCCTCCCTTTGTTCATCATGTACACTGAGACCAAATTTGCGAATACAGGTACAAGCTGAAGATAAAATTGAGTCCAGTAAACTCATACACAAGTGCTGTATACTGTACAATTATAAGGTCAGTGCTGTTCCATCATCTTCCAGTTGCCCATCACTTCACCACCACATCTTTCTTTGTTTTAATTGAATTTTGATAGTTTTGTTTTTAAATGAGTCCGAATAACATATTTTGTGATATCTTATCATCTTCTGGAGACCATGAATGTTTCTAATCCGTCCAACAGTGGCTGACATATTTCAATTTTGGACTGACCTACTGACAGACAGAGACAGACATCGCCATTTAACAACTCAAACGAAAATATATTTTTAAACAATGTGTTTGTTAAGCATCTTGTCTCATATGTCAATACAGGTACATTTAGTTTGCTACCATATGTGCTCTGTCTTAATAGATTGAATAAAATATGCAGGGGAAAAAATTGAAAAAATCGTTCACGTGAGGCTGTTTTGTAGGAAATTGTCTTTTGTACACTCTGTGTATATGAATACATATGGAAAGTTCTCCTCCTGAAATGACTTTCTTCTATTCCATCCCTACCATGTTCCTTCATTTCAAGGTATAGGACACCTTGAAAGACAACACCACCTGACCGGAGATGTTCCCGAGAGCAGCACAGTCCTGGGGAATAGGAAGTCTAGATTTAGTCCTACTCTCTCTGCTCTACTCCACTCCACTCTCTTCTGCCTCCCCGGGGCTTTAATGTGAAGAGTGGACAGTGGGGTTAATGCCTAGCTGTAAGCACTGCTTAGCACTAGTGATTGGGTTTGTGTTGTAGCAGGCCTTCCCCCACCAGCAAAAAATCCAGTGGAAATGACTTCCACTGTCCAGGCCTGTGGGCATTTGTGATTTTCCAACCTGCGGTTTTGACTCCCTTCCTTTTTGTTGCGGCTCAGTGTCCCAGAGGGCACAGGTGAATTTGATGTGGAACAATGATTAAAAGTTTTCTCCCTCAAGGTGACCTAAATACTGGAAGGGGTGAAAGTCAAAGTGAGAGACATGGAGATGAGAGAGGGACATGGAGGTGAAACTCTGTTTTGGACATTTGTTATGGCCCATATAGAAAGCACTCACTCCTGAGCCCAGGAAGGAAATTATCCAAACCCTGTCCTTACACTCCTATTGCACCATCCCTGCCTCTTTTCCTTGTAGTAATCAGTGATTGTATGTGACATGATGGGTATAAAGCACTCTGCCACAAAAAGGAGGCGTCCACAATCTAATCATTGTCACATCAGCGATTACCTCAAGGTGTGATGTATTTGAAGAGGGTTCTATCACATCTGCTATTACCTGCCTCTTCCTGCCTTATGTCCCTCAGTACACATCTTTTCTCTTAACTGTGTGTTCAATCACCAACACCAGCTTCGCCTGCCGGTGCGGCCGGGCGACCCCTCGACAGTGACGTATGCCAGCGATTAGCCTGGATACAGTTCAATTATGATAAACAGCCAGTGCACCTCTTAGGCCGTGATTAAAGCCTCAGCCTGGCCTTGATAAAGAGATCCCATCTCAATGCCATCACAACCACATTATAAGACACTATAAGACGCTGGTGTTCTGCTTCATGCTTTTCACATCAGTGTTGCAGAACGTACACTATAGCCCGGATGGAGCTCATGGCAGACGGACCTAGATGGTGGCTGCTGGGGGTCTTTATCATTCACACATGGCTGGTGATGCATCCTTGCCGACCTCTTTTCAATTTGGACTATTATTTATTAATAACCTCCACCTTCTTGAAGCCCATCTTACAAGATACCTGCCATATAACTTAAGACTGGCTTAGATATTGAGAGATACAGAGGAAGAGCGGAGCCCCAGTTTTGATAAATGGATGAGCAGTGATGAAAAGAAGATATCAGAGGAGCATGAAAGGAGAGAGGGGAAGAGAGCAAAGCATTAATCCAACACCAGGCTGGTGGAGAGGGAGCAAGAATGAGAGACAGAGAAAAAGGGGAGGAGAGAGGGGAGGAGGAAGCAAAAGAAAGATAGCCTTTCGGCTGTGTTCTGTCAAGGGAGAAATTACACATTTACGGAGGTTTTTTCAAGCAACGACGGGTTCCATAGATCAAACCACTGGATTTATGAGCCAATTTTCAACATGAAATATAGACACAGAGAATCCATTTTACCCATGTTTACTTGCCTTCTCTCACTCCTTTTCTTTCTCTCTCTCTCTCAATCAAACAGTCTACAGTGTGTGGATGGGTTTACTCCTGCAACTTTAGCAGCGCTGATTAGAGCTCATAATCAAGATGTTTGGTTGTGGTGATGTGATGGTGCAACTTTCAGTGGCTACGTTGTTGAGTGTTTTCACCAATGATAGTTAAGTAAGGAACCCTCTGAATTTGTTAGAGGACCAAGACTTTAAAAAAAAAGGTGAGATAGTTCGGTAAAGACTTGCTATTTTCTAGCTGTTGAGAATTGTTTCTTTTGCAATAACTAACAGTCAAATCAACAATAGAGCAAATAAGAAGATCCAACAAATGTTTGTCTGAATTATGTGTTTGTATGCAGATTGCAGGACTTGGAAGATTATATAATTTTGCAATGCATATATCTAGAGGTAGATATATTAATACGCACATTATGCCCAGATAACAGTGATCCCCTCTTCTGGGCAATCATATTCAAAATTTGCATAGAAATTAATGACTAAGTAGGCTAAACGACATAATTGACACGCAATTAGCAATATTATGGGGAGGAGACCTAATGAAGTTTCAGTGGCTGTGCCAACCGAAGAATGATCACTGCTTAATTATCATATTAATGAAGTCATTAGTTGTCACTTAACTTAAATGACAGGTAAGGTAAGAATGTCATGATCCTACAATTTCCTTGGCAAATGTGTATTCAACACTAATTACCTCCAAGTTAAGATCTCATCTGAGAAAGAGCTTGAAATATAAAGGGAATAACCACGGCATAAACATGCATGGAACAGAGTAAGAAAAAAATACAATGAGGTTTATTGAATCATTGACTAAAGCATCTTCAAGGTCACCTGAGGACAAACAACACAAATCAGTCCTGTGAGTCCAACATAAAACACGGGCAGCAGATGGAAGTGGCATCTCTTTCCTAGGACGAGAGGGAGCCGGTACTACAGGCTAAAACAAAAACACATTTCCAGTAAACACTATGGCATGATTAGGCTACAAAAAACCCTCAGATGGGTCAAATGAACATTGCGGCTGGAGGTCCTCCCACTCACAGAGTCTCTTCCTTCATTCCAATTCATTTCAATTATCCAGTCATTCCCACCTTCTTCCCCATGTCCCGATTAGCTCAGCCCGGCAATTTACAGTTGATCTTTCCTCATCTAAAGCCGAGCAATGGTGGAGGCAGGAAGACAAGCAGTAATGGAATGAAATGTCACTCAGTTGTTGCCTTTGTCACAAAGATGCTGGGGGAGCCAAATGGGGAGGGGTTGGAGAGGTCTGGGTAGAAGGTGAAAAGTAGTGAGTGTGTTTGTATGTGTATGTGTATGTGTGTGTGTGTGTGTGTGTGTAGTCAGTGGTGCCTTTTATGTGAACAGCGATATGATGTCCTGCTCCCGTCTCTCTTTTGTCCCCCCATAAAACTTGTGCATCTCCACTGTGACCAGAGTAGCTCCACCATGTACCAGCTGGCGCTTTCATCTTCATCAAGGCTTCTTCACCTTTTTCACTGAAGACGAACTCGATGCCGATTCTCTCCGCTTGCGCTGTAATGTGATGCACAAAATCACATAAGTGTGTATTTTTAAAAGGAATTTCCTCCTTCTTCTGCATGCAAACCAGTCACAAAGAGTCTAGTGCCTAGTCTAGTCTAGGTTAGATCGTCCTGTTATGACTTCTGTATTAATAAAACCGTTTTAAAACCCACATTAATTGTGAAATACATGTGAGTCATAAACTAGAATTGATTAAACATTTGCAGAAGGTAGATATCCTCACCCAACTGTTAGTGATGTTTGGAAGAGTTTGGGTCTAAGCTATATAGACTTACTGAGTTGGGGGTAAGCGGTGCTCCTACAACGTCGATGATCTGCTCCTTGGCTTCCACCTTGATGTCGTCTATACTGGGCCAGGACTGAATTTCACCCCCTGGGGTGGATGCTGAAGTGCTGTTGTTGGCATTGAGTTCCCCACCTGGTGCTGCGATAGCTAGTCCTGTCCCTGTAGTTCCACATCCACCTCCGCTGCCAGCCTTCAGTAGAGCCTCATAGCGGTGACGCAGCATCTGTTGCTCATATTCACAATTGCTGTGTGCCTGCTTCAGCTCATACAGCAGCACCAGGTCACTACGCAGCTCATTGAACATCTGTACAATCTCTTCTGTGGGCATGGGGTTAAGATCTGGATGCACAAACAGACACAAAGGTAAAGCTGATTAAAAACTATACTTGCTTGGCAAAGCCTTTGTAGGTCATCCCAGCAGATATATAGCAGGAAGTATCCTTGGTATGATGAATGCAAATGACAGCCACATCTTTACGAGATTACTGACAACATGACGACACATTCTTTGATATTCTGCATTCAACTACTGTGTCCAGGTGGAGATGGTGAATGAGAAGCTCTTAAGTGTAAACTTACTGCTGTTAACACACTCTGCTATTTATACACAATTCAAAAACGTTATTCGAAATAAAGAAATACATACATATTTCCCTGCTGTGCTGAAACTAAATGCATAATTTAGGATCATTATATTGTAAATCTGTTGCAGAGTTTAAACGCAAAACTTCGAAATGTTTATTCACACTCACCCACTCCTTGCTCTATGAGGATCTGTTCAATGGCCTTGATCTTCTTCTGGCCTACTGAGCTTGGCAGTTTCATCTGAATCACACACAGAGAGACACACACGGCAACACACACAAGGGTGTGATTTAAGGTGCTGGGGATATTAGGATAAACAGCTCCACCTCGGGGCTTTTAATTCGTATGAAATGCACTTCAGCAGGCCAGATCAAAATGTCTTTATCCACTGAACTCTGTCTGACTGATTAGCTAGAGGGGCACTCCACTTCTTTAGCCACACTAATGCATTTTCCATAGAGAGCTGCAGCTCCTCATCAGTCTTGAAGATGAATAAGAGCTCCCTTGCTAGATCTTACAGATATTAGCTAGTCACTACCAAAATTAATCATCACAGTGCTAATGAGAGATGGCAAGCCCATGTCAGACTCTCTGGTTTCTCACATACATCAACTGCAGGTTCAAGCTTCACTAAAATTCTTTTGACATTAGTAGTTGTTCAAACAAAACTCAGCTGATCTTCTAAAAAAAAAAAAAAAAAAAAAGTTCCAGCTTTTTAATGTTTTTACATCAATTCCACAGCACAGTACAGACAAATACAATTTCTTGATACAGATCTATGGGATTATCTTGACAATTGTAGTTTCAGGTTCTTTCTTTCAGATTAGTAATCTACTTTCTTCACTAGTATTTGAGAACCAACGTAGTGAAGTTTTAAATTGAATGTGTGTTTCAGAATACTCTTTTTGTAGTTTTAATACCTCAGTAGGATCTAGCTATACTCACCCTCTGACTGCGCAGCGTGACTCCTGCTGATTTGAAGTCAGGGAACTTGATCCCTGCAGTCTCTGGAACAGCCTAAAGAAAAAAGTAATAACTGATGAAAGATGAGAAGCAATTTTTATGAAATAAATTGGGCCTTTACAGTGATTCACAAACTGAGACAAAGAGCTCATAGTTACTCTGAGACACAAAATATTGAGACTGAGCTTAATCTTGATTATTTCAGTGTACCACTGCACTGAATAACCACTACCATGTGCTTGACAGCTGTGCCATCTGATTAATTTTAATTTTTTTCCTTTTAATGGTGCTTTAATTAGTTGGTAAATATTTCTCAAATGCTTGTGCTCCTTTTGTATGGGTGAATGTCGTACCGGTTTTTCTGTTTCTCTTTTTTGTGGAAGCTTCTTCTTGGAAACCCTCTTCTCAGCTCGTCTCAACTCTGTGGTTGTATCAGCTGCTTTAATGAGTTTCTGCAGATCCTGGGCCTTCTTCTCACGCTCTTTCTTCCTAGTCTCAATCTTCCTTAGTTCCTGAATAAGATATTCCTCTTCTGCCACCTGTTGGAAAAAGGAGAGAAGTGCAATCTTAATGTCTAAAAGACTGGTGAACATCTTACTGTGGTTTTAATTGGCTTGTGCTTGACATGTTCCTTCTCATCTTGACTGGTCAATTTTTATGTTATGAGAATTTAAAAACTGTATTAACAATCCTAATCACATGGCAAAATTACTTACTTGTTCAGGTGTGCGATTGAAGAGCTTCTCCAGTTGCTCTTTGCGACGCCTTTCATGGCCAGCATCAAAGATGTAGATCTTGGGCTCTGTCCCTGAGGGTGCGCGGACCTTTGTCAGCTTACCACAAATACTGTAATACCGTTCTTTCAGATCCTCCACAGAACGTTTCTGAAAACCATACATGGAAGAATGTTACAAG
The DNA here is from genome assembly GCF_002814215.2 of Seriola lalandi dorsalis. Taxonomy (NCBI): domain Eukaryota; kingdom Metazoa; phylum Chordata; class Actinopteri; order Carangiformes; family Carangidae; genus Seriola; species Seriola lalandi. Next base: position 699,291 of record NW_019522683.1, on the reverse strand, counting down.
AAATATATGCTTTAACTTTCAGGATTATGATTTTTGCAATATATCCTCAGTGGGTACTGGAGGTTAGTAACTGATTACTCTGTATTGCTGATGGTCGTAACGGTCATGGACAACTATGAAGCGCAGGTCAAAGCGCTTGCACAGATCAAACAGATGGTCTGTCTCCGCTTTAGTCCAGCCATCGTCATGCAGATGCATCTGATACTCCTGCTCTGAGTACACTGGTACCTGCACTGTCTATGAAAGGAGACAGAGAAGAACAGAGAAAATACATGCAACCGGGTTGAGAAACTGAAAAGAATAAATGAGTGAGCATGCCTGAAAAAAGAGATGACAGAGGATGGGTAGCTGAAAAAATCCATCAATTGTTTATGCTTGTATTGCGTGAGTGATTAGACTGAAAAGGAGACTATAGTCATCCCTACCTTGTTGAAGCGAGCAAAGGGGTAGTCCTTGCCCTCCTCTGCTACACGTCTCCAGTGGTGGAATATGGCCCCATCCCTGCGAGCAGGATTAGTGAAGGGCATCCACTTCCAGGGCCGCACCTTTTTACAACCCAGCTTGGCTTTCACTGTCCTGTAGCCTTGAGTAGTATCACTAGGCAGCAGAGGGGGTGCATCTCTGGAAATTAACAGGAAAAACAAGTCTTTGTTATAGAATATTCTAAACAGACAAATGATAGGCTCTCCCTTTCAGTGATACTTAAACGTGAACCCCTCCAATGCTTCACTGAACATGCCAATCACTTGTCTGTCTTTGGTCATAGCTTTTGATTTAGACACTAGATTTAGACTCTTTTTCTGAATTTATAATGAACAATTATTATTTATAAAAGAATGTAAAACACTGATCCAGTTTTCACTCTCATCCCGGTCCCTTCCTCATGCAACTGAAAAACTTAAAGAATAAAGCAGTGATTTCACACATGATTGAATCCAAACCTAAAGGGTAACTCAGTACATCAATTGAAGACAAACTCATAATCTCAAAACATGAGACCATACTTCTTATCTGAGTAGAGCAGAGCATAGACCTCTCGGTGCATTCCCTCTGGTCTCTTGAAGGTCAGCGTTTCAGTCGTCTTTTTGGTTTTTTTCTGAGACAAGATGGAAAAACAGATTATTTCAAAGAAATATTTTGGTAATACTGTCAACCACAAAATAACAAATATTCTAAAATAATCGTCTCAATTTCTTGCTGTAGAAATGGCATGATTTTGGGTTTGACTAACAAAGTATGTTTAACTCTTCAAATACTGGATAAAAATTTTAGAAAAGACAAGTCAATTAGTTATTACATGTTTGAGGTGTAAACTGTGGTTTAAGGTTAGTGGTTGTTCAGAGATGTTTACAGTCCCTTCACGTCCTGAGATAACTTTGATCCACCTAGTCAACGTTATGAACTCCACAGCTAATGCAGTTTTAAGAGTAAGATCATTGGGGAAACTTGTGAATACTGGGACCGGTATCACTGTGGATATCTTTTCATATTATTACTCACCTTGTCTGAGTTAATGAGGTCTTTCTTGCTGATGGGGCCATCATTATCCCCTCCGGTCAACTCCAGAATATCCCTAACATCAGCTCCAGTAGCCATGGCTTAATATGTTTTTAATTACTTCTCGCACCCTGCAAATTGTAAATGCTGTTTGTTCATTCACAGGCGCTCATTCAGTTATGCGGTACTATCCAACGAATACGCTTCTAGCTAAAGGCTAACGCTAACGTTATCATTTCTAAACTACGCTGACTTAGCACAGAGCCGCAAACAGCCACTTAACGACTTTATAATATTTATTTTGTAGCATTACCGAGAACGTTTTTACTATAAATGAAAGCAAGAGATGTAGTTAATAAAGAATATTCACAAGCTATTGTTAAGGCTAGGTGAACACTAGCTGGCCAGCTGAACCGCCATTACTTCCGGTCGCCCTGTCGTCTTTGTGTCGCCCTCGTGAGGTCTGGCGGTGCACTGCAGAAATTATTTATTTCAAAGAGAAATTTATATTTAAAAATAATAATAAATGCATAGTTTACCCGTGCAACTGAACATGAAACTGTAAACACCAGAAGGGTTGAAAATTATAAAGTTATTGCTCCTGCTGGCATCTCTGAAACAGATGCTGTTCTCCCTGCAGACCATAATACATTGACACTCGCTCCCATAGGCTGGTTGAAGATCTCCAGCATCTTGCTGCATACATTGGAAGACGTAGTTCCTCAGAATGTAGAGTTTGCTCATTCTTGTGTATAGTATAGTATAGTATAGTATAGTATAGTATAGTATAGTATAGTATAGTATAGTATAGTAATGTCATACTACGAACAGTAGTGTATGATAAATCTATTATGTTAAAAATGAAAGAAAGTCACAAAGAGAGGTGAGACACAGAGAGATTCTGATACATTTATGGCTGTATGACATAAAACAGTTAAACAAGTTATTTCTTCAATGTGAAGAAAGACTATTGAAGGTACAGCTGCATGGCCTACCAGTGTAAATCCAAGATGTGTAAGCACTCTGTTTTCTGCATACAGCTGAGTATACTATAATGAGGGGCATGAAAACTAAAAACCTGCTGGCAACTTGCTGGTCTGGTTTTGTGAGCCATTACATCTGTATAAGTACTCAGTTATCATCATATGGAAACAGGCGAGCTTTTAAAGAGTAGATAGATAAATAACTAAATAAACAAATACACATATTTCGTTTTTTCTGAAAAACACGAAAGCAGACACTCACAAAACATACATTTTACATTTAAGTTTTAATGTTTTAATATGTTTGTCTGGACTCGATGCACTTTTATTCTGAAAATCCCTTTATGGGCCACGATATTTTTTTATACAGTCTATAGCCACAATGCGCTTTACTTTTGAAGGAGACACCGGATGTAGACCATTGTGTCACTACCTTTTTAAAATTCCCAGCATCCGTTAGTTTGGCCGGGACTGCACACTCCGCCATTTTCCCAAGCTGATGTCGCAGTAGTGGTCGGCGCAGTCAATCATCTAGCTGTTGTCTCTACTGTTAAGGTCAATTACTCGCAACTTAATTAATTTCAAGAATATACCATTTTCAATTTTTTGCAAGACACTAAACTGCGTAAGAAGATGTCTAACGAGCAGGCCGAAAACACTACCGAGAAACCAGGCCCGCAGCAGCAGCAGCAGCAGCCGCCGCCGCAGCAGCAGCAGACGCAGCCGCCGCAGCAGCCGCAGCAGCAGGGGTAAGTCCATTCATCCCGGGTCCTTTGTTGGCTCCTACTTGCTAATTAATGATTCTGATACACGGGAATGTCGTACTTTGACCAATATTTAATGAAAAAGCTCAAATAATTGTATCCACTCGAGGCAGTCATATATTAACGACCACAATGTGTTTAAATTTCGTCGTTTTATGCGTCCAGGCGGCGGTGTATGGTGCCCGTCTTTTTAGAAGGAGAATCGGCCCATTTTACGTAACGTAATTTTAAGTAGCCTAACGTTAGCTGTCCGCTTACTTAGCCACTTAATGCCAATTTACCGACCAAATATGTTCACTATTTGGTTGTATGCATGCAAATTATGAAACGATAGATTGCTAATGTAATAAAGGCCTAGTGCGCCTTTAGAGCGGCCTTGCCATGCGACTTCAGTTCAATCATCCCGATTGCAACCTTGCGTTGAAGGCTATTATTGCAAGTCAAACAATTGTTCTGGTTTTTAAATAAACCTGTTCTCAAAAATATAAATAACTGTTTGTATCAATAAAACAATCTATCTAGTGGAATAGGCTGCTAGCATTAACAGAACAAAGGAAACTCTTACTACTGGATTGAGTTACAACAGTGACCCCATTTTGGCCTCCTATAAAGTAGCAAAGATACCTTGATGGTATTATGTTTTAGTGTGATTTCATTGGTCCTAACCTGAATTAGCAGATGTGTGTCCACTGTCACCTTTTTTTCCTTTTTTATTAAGCCTTTTAGGAATTCACTTCTCAGAATCCAATTGTGCTTTTACTGGGTTCTAAAAGAAAGTTGACATGCTAACATGAAATGTGTTTTTGTTCCTTACATTTATCCAATGCATTAATTGATCTCTTTATACAGAGAATTGAATGGGAAAGCCAAGCATGAGTCCAATTCAAGCAGGAAGGAGAGACCCCAGAAGAGAGGTGGGGGCGGGCGCTACGAACCCTATGGAAATGCGAACAAAAGATACCGTGTCTTTGTCAGCAACATCCCCTATGATGTGAAATGGCAAGCCCTCAAAGACCTGATGAAAGAAAAAGGTAAGGTGTCTGGACATGGGACCGACTCAGTCAGCTTTGGACATAACAAAAAGATCCATGGTCATTTTGTTTGACCACTGCAGCTTTGAAGGGCTTTTGGGAATTTGTTCAGGTACTTAAGTTGTACAATGTTGCTTGAGATTTCGTGGGAGTTATTGGAAAAGGGTTTTGGATGAAGTCCCCCTTACTTGTCCGCCAACAAAAGAGTTGCTGCAGACTCGCACAAGTGCTGCGAACCTGGATGGTAGACTGAACACTTACTCTCCCTTGAGACTACTACAACCCTTTGTGGATTTTTTTGTGATGTGAAGGCTGTACATGTGCAAAGCTGGTGAACTAATGTGAAAGTCCAGTGGTGTGGGATCATAAGGGGCACAATGAGATGCTTTCCCCCAAGAAATGTATGAAAGAATATACAGTACTTTGCTGTAGTGTAATTATTTTGCCCAGGAGCAAGGAACAAGTTTCTCTGTTACAACATGTAACAAACAGTAAAACCTGGGCTCTCATGATTTATAATTTGGTCAAAATTTTGGAGACATGTCCAATGAAATCATTTGTATTTCAGCAACTTTGAATTACAGCAGGTATTAGTTTAAAGTTTTCTCTTAAAAGTACACTGTGGATTTTAATGTGCTGTTATTCATGTGAAAGTAGTTGTTTAGTGATCGGTTTTGGAAAGTTTCAGATGAATCATAAGCATTGCACAACATTGGCATTTTAAGTAAAAGCATGTGTCAAGATGGGTACAATCCTCTTTCAGAAGGAGTGCCTGGTGTTTGTTTTTTCAAAACTGACTGTGGAGTTAAATTGCATTTTCTTTTTTAGGTTTGACAAGCAAATGTTTTCTCAGCAGATCTCCATGTTGTGCCAAACACAGCTATGCGTTGGGGATTTCTTTGGGGTACAGGTCTACAAAATGAAGCAGCTTCTTATGCACTGTCCTTGTCTCTAGAGGTTTGGTCACGGATGCCCATTCGTTGATCAGAAACGTGATCTGAAACGAAAGCGTGGCTGTGGTCGACGCTGAATCAAAATTCTGATATTGTGCGTTCCAGGAACAGGTCTAGAGAAGTTTCTGTCCCCTAAGAGCTTGTCATCATTAACATTATGGTTAGTTTTCTAGCTGTAGGTTTCCTCTTAGGCTCAGATGATGGGCAAATGTAGTGATGCATTAGCCTGAGGTTTAAAATGGCGACATCTGACAAAGAATGCGCAGGTTTGCAATGAAATGGACTGAGGCATTGAATGGGTTTTGATGACTTGAAATTCTTTGGTTAATTCTCTTCATATAGAAGGTGGTGTGCGGCATTATATCCAAATAGGAAGGCTGATGGCCATTTCAATAGTTGTTGTCCTCAGTCTATTGCTTTTGGTGCTTCGGGAGAATTCCAACAAGGACAGGCTAAGAAGTCTTTATTCTTTCTTAAAAAAATAAATAAATAAAAGACCCAAGCTTGCTTTTTGTAGACCTGTACCATATTGTGCTGCTGCGGTGCTGGGGGAAGACTCAGGACTGGCAGTCCGAGCTCACTGTCACCGGCCGCCCTACTTGTGTTTCTGCTCTAAACCCCCATTGTTCTCTCGGCTTCTCTCCCCTTGGTGTGTGTCGTCTCTGGAATCTGATTTGTAGTGGGTGAGGTAACGTACGTGGAACACTTAATGGACGCAGAAGGCAAATCGAGGGTAAGTGCAAATACATACAAATAAAAAATATGAATAATCCTAGACAAACCTGTGTTTGTCAGCTTTGGTTTCTTTATTTTCATTGTTGGGAATTGTTCAGATTCAGAAGCCTGGTGGAGTGTGTGTGAGATGGTGACATGCCAGAGGCGTGTTTTATTTGGTGTCGTCTGTGGCACTGTCTTGAGGCCATCCGGAGGGTTGATGCTCTTATAACAGGTCTTCAGCTTTCTTCGCAGCCAATCCTGTGGTATTGCAGTAGCTGACAGTCTCCCTTTTGGTTGCTGGATTTGCTCCTTATGAACTAAAGGGATCTAGTATGAAAGAGGTTGTTACAAGGCTGTTAGATGGTTGTTAAATAAAACTCATTCTGTAGAACTGCTTTACTGGAAAAGTCACCTCCAATGTCTTAGTAGTCGGGAATCCTATCTCACTGTGGATTTTCTGCCCTTTGGATGTTGGAAAAATACTTTGTATAGTCACCAGACATGCCTGCATTGTGTTAGAGATGGGGAAAATGTGACACTTTAATAATTTATTTGGAAGAACAGGGCTGTGGCCAAGGCTGTAGGCTTGTGTGGTGTTGAACTTTTGATTGTGCATGAAATTCTCTATTTTTGCTTAATTTTTGTGTCAGTTAAACATCTACTATAACTATTGCTTTTACTAATTTGAATTGTTCTTTACTCCTCTTGGTGCGGCCTCTTCTGACTTCAATCAACAAAGGGTTGTGCGTAAGTATTCTATTCATTTATCATTTACAATTGGTTATGTTGGCACCTCAGATTGACAAAATTGAAATGTTAAGAGCAGATCTTTGGACGGGCTCGTCAATAAAAAAATTTGTACTCACTGGATATATGTTTGTCAGTGTTGTTGAGTTTAGGACTGAAGAGCTAATGAAAAAAGCAGTGGAGAAGGTAAACAAACACAACCTCAATGGACGACCCCTAAAAGTGAAGGAGGTAGGCCACAGCAAGAATAATGAGAAACAACTTGTGAACTTTTCCCATCAGACTGATGTAAAATTTGTGAATTTGCTGAAGTCATATTTTCATGTGGTTTGTTAGGACCCAGATGGTGTGATTGCTCAGAGAGAAATCAACAAGGCTCAAGGTGGAGGACCTCCAGGAGGCCATGGCGGGATGGGAGGAATGGGAGGAATGGGGGGAATGGGTGGAATGGATCGCATGAACATGGATCGAATGGGCCCTGGACCAAATGGCCCCATCAACATTCCTCCCAGCCTGATGAACAACCCCAACATCCCCAACGAGATCATCCATGGTCTCCAGGCTGGCAGGATTGGCAGCACTGTCTTTGTGGCTAATGTGAGGCTTCCACATTTTTGTCATTGTTTGATTCTTGTTTGTTGTTTTATTATTTGAAAACTACCCAGTAAATAATTGGTATTTGTGCTTGATTAAAAAGTTACTTGATAAATTGTTTAAAACCTTTTTTCCTTGTAAGTCAACTAAGCACTTAGAATGACTAATGGTATCAGCAACTGTAATTTAACTATTATTTATGTGTAAACTGTGTAGTTTGCGTATGGACAAACAAGTAACCATTTCTTAAATTGTTCCCTGTGCATATAGCTTGACTACAAAGTGGGCTGGAAGAAGCTGAAAGAGGTGTTCAGCATGGCAGGCATGGTGGTGAGGGCTGACATTCTGGAGGACAAAGATGGGAAAAGCAGAGGCATGGGCACAGTAACTTTTGATATGCCCATTGAAGCAGTCCAAGCTGTCTGTATCCTTTTGAAAAATGTTGGCAGAATGTTTAGTCAGTATAACCACATTGCTTCAAGATGTCTGGTATGCTTTCCTTAATGATTTTACAGCTATGTTCAATGGGCAGCTGTTGTTCAACAGGGTCATGCATGTGAAACTGGTATGTTGCCTAAACCTCTTTGTATATTGGATCACATTATGATCTGAGAGCATAGTCTGAATATGTTATTTATGGGTTTTTTTCAGGATGAGAAGTCCCTGCCCAAAGATTTTGGACCACCTGATAGAGCTGCTGCTCTTCCTCGTAAGTTTACTCTTCATTAGGATAAAAATATTGAAGCAAAGACAAGTGCACTGTAAATATTATGTAAAGTACTTAAGATTACTTTTGTGAAATCCAAGGTCTGTATTTACAGCCACTTTTGCTGGGGGACCAGATGGCACTTGTTGTGGATAGTTTTCTTATAACCACAGCATCCCATGCCAATTGAAATGTATATCAAGTTACCTCAAATTTGTGCATAACGTTTTATATTGAATGAACATGTCTGAGATCCCCTTGATACTGAAGAATAGTAATACTGTGAATAAGTCAATTTCTGCAGACTAAAATACTGTACCCATTTTCTCCCAGGTGGTCTGAGTGGTGTCGGTTTGGGCCTGGGGCCTGGTGGCCAGCCCATTGATGCTACCCAACTCAACAGAGGAGGTGGTGGTGGAGGAGGAGGAGGAATGGGCAACATGGGCCCTGGAGGTAATTTGCTGCAGTGTTTTTGTTTAACTCTTGGGAAGAAAACCCCATTGGAATCTGACTAATCATCACTCCTCTCACTTGTAGGAATGGAAGGAATGGGCTTTGGCAACATGGGAGGACGTATGGGAGGAGGAGGAGGTACGTACCAGAATGTTGCAAGTGGCTGTGGCCCCTTACTGTATTTATGTCAACTGCCACTTTTGATGCGAGAGCAAACTCAATGCCTCTCCTAACTTGTCACATTTAAAACGTTAAAACAATTCATGACATAATCTCATTCAGATCCCTAAAGTAATTGGGAAGCATTTGCAGGAAGGTAATCTCCATTACAAGCATCTTAACTGTGGGAGCGCATGGGGAAAAAATGAAAATGTAAAACCATCAGTTTTATATTTTAAGCTCCCTGCCTCGGGCATCAGAATTCCATACCCGGCCTGTCCATGTATTTCTGGTGTCCCCTTGTATTAAGACTTTCTTCTCTTCTGTTGTAGGAATGGAAAACTTTGGAGGAATGAACAACATGGATCGTTTCGGTTCTTCAGGGATGGGCAGAATGAACGGTAAGGAGATGTTTGGAGCTGTGCTAAGTACTCCAAAGCAAGCGTGAATGACTTTCACGTTTTGCTGGACACTTCTAATGGTTTCATCTCTTGCATTGTCAGAGATGGACCGTGGGATTGGTGGTGCTTTTGACAGGGAGTTTGGGCGAAATGAAATGGGAATGTCTCGCAATAATTTTGGAGAGTCCTTTGAAAGAGGAATGGGTTCGTATTTTCAGGATTTTGTTTGAAATTCCTCTGACAAGTACTCCAATAAGCCTCATCAATGTAATGCCTATTTCAGCTGAGGTGGTCTACGTAACCTTTCTTTAAAACTTTTTTTTTTTTTCTCCCCCCACAGGAAACTCCCTGGGTATGGACCGCATGAACTCTGGAATGGACCGGCTGGGAGGCAGCATGGAACGCATGGCAGGGATGGACCGGATGGGCATGGACAGGATGGACCGCGTGTCTGACCTGGACAGGCTGGGTTCTGGATTTGACCGGATGGGTTCGGGGATGGACCGGCTGGGGCCCAGTATGGACAGGCTAGGACCTGGCCTGGACCGTATGAGCTCCAGCATGGACCGCCTCGGCCCAGCTGGGTTTGATCGCTTAGGCCCGTCTGGTTTGGATCGCATGAGTTCTGGCCTGGACTTTGGTTCCCCAATGAATATGGATCGCATGGGCAACACCGGTCTTGACAGAATGGCCACCAGCTTCGACCGCATGGGCTCCACTGGAGGACTCGACCGCTTCCCCTCAGGTGGCCTCGACCGCATGAGCTCTGGCATGGACCGGATGGGATCTGGAGGCGTTGGCGGCCAGTTTGATCGCTCTGCTGACCTGGATCGAGGATTTGGTGGTAATTCCTTTGGAGGAGCTGGAGCTGGCGGGCCTGGAACCGGGGGAGGCAATGTCAGGAAGGGATGCCAAATCTTTGTCAGAAATGTAAGTGTTTATCTATAGGTTATTTGGGACTTAATTCATTTGACCAGTATCTTCTTGTGTATGATTTTAATCTGTTTTGAATTACTTTTGTTTTAGCTCCCATTTGACTTCACCTGGAAGATGTTGAAGGATACCTTCAATACATGTGGTAAGAGTAGTCATAGTTTGTATATAAAATTAACCATGAGTGTTAATTTCATATCGGAATATTTCTAACACTGGAATTCTTCCCTCTGCAGGCATGGTCCAGTATGCTGATATTAAGATGGAGAACGGCAAGTCCAAGGGCTGCGGTGTGGTCCGCTTTGACAACCCTGAAACTGCTGAGCGCGCCTGCAGGACAATGAACGGCTACCGGCTGAATGGAAGAGAGATTGATGTTAGGATTGATAGGAATGCATAAGTTACTTGTCTGTGTTACATCTGACTTCTCATTTAGTTCATGTCCAAATGCTCTGTATCATCTGAATTGTCCTTCAGCATATATACACTTGGATTGTTAGATATTTGTAACAGTGCAAATGTTATTTTAGTTAGTAATTTGTAACAGTGAAAGTTCATGTTTTAGTTCATGCCTAAATTTTACTTTCTTTCTTTTGTTTTTTTGTTTTGTTTTTTTAGAGACCAAATTTTTAATTTTTTTTTTTTTTTTTTTTTTTTTTTTTTTTTTTTTTTTTTTTGTCATGCTTCACCTGTCATTGCCTTTGTTCTATAAGGTGTTTTGATAAATAAACCTCAATATTTGGAGTGCTTTGCTGGCTTTTTGTGTTATTGCACTGTGTCAGTATAGTGGACGGTTTGTCACATTTTCATAAAATGTGAGTACGCCTACACGCATATAATATTGCATAACATGCGAACGTAGTGAAATGGTGCCATGTGGAGGGAAATCGCACCGGGGAGATTATGCTTTAGTGGTGTCACATGACTCTGAAGACCCTCCCCTCGTGGACATGGAAGGTCACCACCGGAAGAAGGTCAGAGGCACTACATTCAAGATGGCGACCCCCTTGTGTCAGTGTTATCAGGTGAGTGCTTGGAACATTTTGTGTTGAATATCAACATTTAAAACACGACTAAATAATAAAGGTGAACTTAATCGGTAGTTTCGAAGTGTCATTTTTTATTACTGACAGTTAAATGTTACGAGTTTTGCTAGGCAGGCTACTAACGTGGCGTTAGCTAGCTGAGTTAGCTTTGAATGTTAAGATACCCAACCGGTGTTTGGACTCTGGCTCAGGACAACGACGGGAAACGTAACTTGCTAGTAAAAGTTCAACTTTGGTAGCTCACGTATTCACTCTCAGCTATGTCTTCTAATGAGCCCGGTTTTTATGTTTCATACCTACAAACCTGCTTCTTCACAAGTGATACTATCATATTTTAATGCCGATATTTGATCGAAAATTATAAAAGTTCGTCGCATAAGTCATTTATCAGTGTGATGCACAGTTCAGGAGTTTGTCCTTGACCTGATTGTCACTACATGACCAGTCCACTGAAGTTTGAGGCTGTTTTTGTACCTGTCTCCAGATATGTGTGAGAAGAGGCTTGGTGGCATTCCCTTCCTCTTACCTGCTACATCACAACAGACCCAATGTCTTCAGGATACGTGGGTTCCTCACAAGCTCCTCACAGGTACAAACACCTGACGTAACCTATGGATTTTAGAGTAATAGATATGCAGCATAGACAATTCAGTTGATGTTTTTAGACCTGAAGAAGACAACATAAGCTCTTGTAATAAAGTCTACTATGCTGCATATTTGTCATTCAAAGGTGCTCCCATTCTTTGCATGTTATTACACTTGGTTTCTGCATTTACTTCTACTCGTCCCAGAGCACATAAGCAACACTAAGGACATAAATCCAAGTTTAATTTAACTGCTCCAAACATGCTTTGAGAAATTGCCCTTAATGTGGTTTCTGCTTCATATCACCCAGGTGCTTCGGCCACCGCCTCTGCAAGTAAGGTATTTGTCAGGGGAGAGAGGTCGTGGCAGAAAAGGGTTCTTGGGGGAGTTTCTGGACAACCTGAAACAGGAGCTTAACAAAAACAAGGAAATGAAAGAAAGCATCCAGAAGTTCCGAGAAGAGGCCAAAAAACTGGAGGAGTCAGACGCTTTGAAACAAGCTCGAAGGAAATATGTTAGTATATGGCTACACTACAGACAAAGTTTTATTTGTGTTCTTCTGAAAAACTAGTGTTAGGTCTGCATTTGCATTTTTTTGCCAATGCTCCTCTCCCCTGTCTCTCTCCTAGAAAAATATAGAGTCTGAAACTGTGAAGACCTCTGAGGTTCTCAGGAAGAAGCTGGGAACCATCTCTGAGACAGTTAAAGAGGTAAAAGTGACATGTACCTCAATCAGATGCAGTCTTTCTTTTTCATTGTCATATGATAGATGCTGTTCAACTTGATACTTGACACATCCCCCCTTACAAGGTGTGTGTGTGTCTGTGTTTGTTTTACAGGGGATAGACGAGGTCACTCGAACAGAAATTGGGAAGAAAATCAAAGAGGGAATGGAGGAAGCAGCCAAAACAGCTAAGACTTCTGCAGAGTCTGTCTCTAAGAGTGGAGAGATGTTGGGGAAGACTGGTGCGTTCAGAGCAATATCTCAGGTATGGAGTCACTTTACTCTCTGTGGTGCGGATACAGAATATTTTACTGTTAACAGAACTTAAACTTGATTAATTGGTTTCTATGTCTGCTATATAAAGTAAAGATACATACGCATGAAAACATAATCCTCAGCCCTTTAATGTAAGACTGTGTTAACAAGGGTATCATTGTAAGAATGTAGTTAAATATTAAGTAAGTAATCCACTATTAAGAATAAGTTACAATAATGACAAACGAGTGTCCTGAAAATAATAAACCTGAATATTGTTTTCTTGTCTGTTACCTAATTTCAGGGCATGGAGAGTGTGAAGAAAGAGATTGGTGACCTGGGTCACACTGGCCCTTATCGGCCTCCTGCCAGACTCAGGAAGAGGAGTGAGTTCTCCTCCAAGGGGGGAGGCGATGACAGCAAGGTCTTCGAGGCCAATGAGTACGTGAGTGCCCACTGCTTTGCCCTGTTAGTGAGAGGCGAACACTTCTTAGCTTCAGAGATAGCTAATAGCACACATATGGCCTCACACTGTCTAATCAGTCACTCCACACTCACATCTCGTCAGGTAACAAGAGACAGAAGTAACCATTTTGAGATTTTTGATACAGTATTTCTGAACCAGCAAATTCAAACTACTATTAGGAATCGCAGCTTGCAGAGATAAGAAATTGTGGTCTAATGTTTTTTGCCAGAAACTGGTGAGTGGTTGTTCTGTGATTTAGGATAGCATCGATCGATACTTTTTAAGAAGTCAATCGAATAAGTCGGATGAAGTCCAGCGACAGGTAGAAAACCACAGTTCGAAGGATATCAATAACACAGCTACAGAGGGGGAAGAGGAGAGTACAAGAGGGGATGCAGCTGAGACTGAGGTGAATAGGCC
>NW_019522683.1:685079-685680 GCF_002814215.2 Seriola lalandi dorsalis | reverse complement strand
ATTAGTTAAGGAAAGAAGACAATTAAGAAAGCAGTGGAAAAGGGCAACAGAGGAAGAGAGGGGGGGAATTAATTTGTTGCAAGAAGATTTGAGAGGCAGACTAGCAGTACTTAGAAGGGCTGAATATCTTAGGAAAAAGAGAAAGAATAAAGAGTATGTAAGGACAGCGTTTTACAGGGACCCTTTCAAGTTTGCTAAAGGATTGTTTAACCAGGAAAAGGGAGGGCAGTTTAAGGCAACAAAGTTAGAAGTAGAAAAATATCTAAGAAACACATATTCAGATTTTGAGCAGAATAGAGTAATAGGCCTTCCACCTGACATGCCGCCAGTAGGAAAGATAGATCATGAGATGGATGTTAGACCACCCAGGTGGAAGGAGGTTGAGGAGGTAGTCAGGAATGCAAGGGCTTCTTCGGCCCCAGGGCCAAATGGAGTCCCCTACCGGGTTTATAAAAGCGCACCTGATATCCTAAAGTTTTTGTGGAGGCAATTAAGAATAGTTTGGGAGAAACAGGTTATTCCCAGAGCATGGCGTAGGGCAGGAGGTGTTTTTATCCCAAAGGAGAAGGAATCCTCAGACCTGAGTCAGTTTCGAATGATC
>NW_019522683.1:684443-684844 GCF_002814215.2 Seriola lalandi dorsalis | reverse complement strand
GATGGAGGTAATCATTAGAGCTTCTAAGTGGGTTGTAGGTGGAGAGAGGCGGCAGGATGGGATGCGCCTTACATTAATTAGGGCCTACATGGATGACATGACGTTGATAACTACAACGGTGCCATGTATGAAAAGAATACTTGAGAGACTTAATAAAAACTTAAAGTGGGCCAGTATGAAAATCAAGCCTAGTAAGTCTAGAAGTATCTCAATAAGCAGAGGGAAGTTAAGTGATAGGAAGTTTGTAATAGATGAAGAGGAAATTCCAATAATTAGGGAAAAATCAGTAAAGAGTCTAGGTAGGTGGTACAAGGCAGACTTGAATGATGGAGAACAGGTAGTGCAGTTTCGGAAGGATGTTGCTGAGGGACTGGATAGAATAGATAAATCAGGGCTTCCAG
>NW_019522683.1:683561-683625 GCF_002814215.2 Seriola lalandi dorsalis | reverse complement strand
GCACATTCTGTCAAGGTGTAAGGTTAGTCTGTCGCAAGGCAGGTATATGTGGCGACATAACCAG
>NW_019522683.1:682683-683106 GCF_002814215.2 Seriola lalandi dorsalis | reverse complement strand
CTTAGGATAGACAGACTCTTAGGAGAAGCAAGGAAGAAATCCAGGAAGAGGAAGTGTTTTTAAGTGGGGGTGTGGCCTGTGTGAGCCTCTTTGAGACCATGCGGTTAGTCCAGGTGAGGTGGCCTGTATTGTTTGCTTGTATTGAATTGGTTTGTAGTGTGTCTTTGGCTGTTTAGGTGAGTTTGACTGTTTGTTTGTTTGATGTCTTGGAGAGTGGGGGAGTAGGGGGGGTAGAGCACAGCCTAACCTGGCGGGGGAGAGTTTAGCTCAAAAGGCATCTCTCCTTGACTCTACCTCCCTCGTTCAAAATGGCCGCCACTTTCTCCAACTGTTTAGGGGAGTTTGTTTGCTGAATCTGCTTAATCTGCTAGTGTGTTTTGTCAGAGTTGATGATGGTGTTGTTTGTGGTAGCATAGGCAAGAT
>NW_019522683.1:667098-682599 GCF_002814215.2 Seriola lalandi dorsalis | reverse complement strand
GGACCAACTAGACGAAACACTGGTGAAAGGAGGTTCCCACCTGATGACCCCAAAGACATGTTAGTTATCACTCCTCATTAGTCTGTATAGCTAAATTAATAGTTATCATAGGACATGTTAAGCTTAGGGAGCTATTCACTGAGTCTGGTCCATTTTCTGTAGCACAAGCTTCTTGTGTTTATCTTAAATTAAATAGGAGTAGATTTTGTCGGAGCAGAACCTTGTTACTATTCCCAGAATTTCCTTTACATTTAGTTTATTGTTCTTGATGTAATATGTTTTCCTTTCTGTTTTGAAATATGATGGTCAGCATGAATGCAGCATGTCATCAGTGACATCCATGTTCCTTGGCCTGCTGTTCAAAACTTTTTACTTTGTGTGTTCTTCAGGGAAGCTATGGGTGTGGTGCTCCATAAGGACTCAAAATGGTACCAGCAGTGGAAGGACTTCAAAGACAACAATGTGGTGTTCAATAGTAAGGAATTACTCATCTCTGTATCTTTCTGTCTGTCTCTGCAACCATGGCTGCTTACTTACAGAAAGCTTTTAATGAGTATACCAGCATTTTCCATTGCTGATATGCCTAAAGTAGCATAAAGCCAAAGACTTAACTTATGGAAATTTTCATGGGAAAAGAGTCACAAATTGAATGGGGGACCCCTCTATTTAACTGCAGAGTGGGGACAAAGTTTAGCTATGCGGCAGGCCTTGTTTAACAGGTTGCAAAAGATTGGGTGAATCCACACCATTCGGCTTTCTCCTGCATGTGATTCTGCTATTGTTGGAGGTTACACAGTTCTGATGAGATAAATTAATCTTGCTGTAAAAGTTGTCGAAGTATTAAAACACATGCATCATATATTTGTATAAAGCTTATGAGGCTCTCCACTATTAATAATTTGCTGAAAGAGGCAATTAATAGAGTGCTCAGTGTGAGAGAGATGGAGAGTGTGTGGAATGAGCACTTTATAATCTTTCATCACAGGTTTGATTTAGATGATATTATGCACATTGGTTAGGGAAACAACATTGATGATTAATAATATTCAGACAGGGAAAAAAAATTGCCTGGGTTACAGTTAGGACATTTGTCAAAGTCAACAGATTTGCAGCTATGTAATTTTCTATTACAAGCATTGCAGTACCAGCACTTTTTACTGTAACTTAAATATTAGGGTCGGAAGGTGAACCAGTGATGATGAAATCTGTGGCAGATGACTTTTTTGGCTGATTTGAAATCAGCAAAATGATTACCCCTTGTCACTTCAACAGAACTGGCAATATGTGGCTTCATTCACTGATTACCTCCGTCTGAACAATATCCTGCACAGCATACACCAGCAGCACCCCGCTGTGGCTTTTTAGTGGCATCACATGGCCTATGTTCTGTTTAAAAGCGCTTTGTTTATTAATGCAAAATTCAGAGAGGCATGGAGTCCAGACACTGCCTCTTGAATCCCAGTGCATCAGCTGTTGTTGCAGGGGTGAAGGTGTCCATTGTGAAAGCTTTGCACCAAAACCCAGCTCTGCTAAATACATGTCCATGTTTTGTGTGTGAGTGGACTGAAGAGATGTGAGTGTGTGTTTACGTTTATTTATCAGGATATGTAGTGGATTACTATGATAATTCATCAGTCACCCAACAGTGATGCACAGCAGCCTTTTGCTGAGCCTCGGTTTTACCCCTTTCATTCCTCACGTTGTCTGGAGGGAATTCATATTTCTGACAAGAAAAATGATGCCTGACCTCTGTATATGAACTTACTATGAATTTTTTAGGATTTGCTGTTTTCTCCCGTCTCTCTCTGACTCCCCTTATTCTTATGCTCACTGCAGGGTTCTTTGAGATGAAGATGAAGTACGATGAGAGCGACAATGCCTTTATCAGAGCATCGCGTGCTGTCACCGACAAGATGACCAACGTCATAGGTGAGAGACCTTTGGTTTGATAACTGATAAAAATGAGACGTCTAATGCAAGGTATTTATGTTTCATGTCTTTATTAAAGGTTTTATGTCATTTATATTTCGCAGTTTATAGATATTTCTGGGTAGTAGTTTGTTTGTTTGTTTGTTTGTTTGTTTTTCATAAAGGTAGGTTTATTTAAAGGAGGAGGAAAATATTGACAGTTGAAGTCATTTGAGTCAGCTGATCACAAAATGTTTGCTTTAAAAAATACAGGTAATAGCTACAATAAAGTGTAAAAAATCTTTAACCTTTAAACTATGTGTCTCTTTCCACATGGGCATGTGCGTTTAGGTGGACTGTTTTCTAAGACAGAGATGTCTGAGGTGCTGACAGAGATTTTGAAGGCGGATCCTTCCTTTGACAAAGATTCCTTCCTCAAGCAGTGTGAACGAGACATCATCCCTAACATACTGGAGGTATGTTGGACTGTAAACAATGCTGATATCAGCTTCTTAAGAGTCAAGCCAGAGGCTGGATCAAGAAATGTTTTATTTTGGTCAACACTGAATTTCAGTGGATGCAGTTACATACTTTTACATATTTACCCAAATTAACTACATATAAAGGAGGTTGACCTACAGTTCTGTAAGTGATTAGTTCTTGATCCTTCGTATTTCGGAAGTTTTCATCTTATTTTTTCAAGGCTGGGTTTGTTCTGTCTCCATGCAGGCGATGATCAGAGGGGAGCTGGAGGTACTGAAGGACTGGTGTTATGAAGCGGTACGACCTTTCACACACTTGGAGTGTTGAAACACAGATGCCATATGCTTCTTTCAGTATTAACGTGTGCAGGCAGTAAGCCAAGTGCCCACATAGCAATGTGCAGTTAACAGTCATGCACATGTTGGCTGAAGTTGATTAGGTCTTCATTAAATGTGTAGTCATAATATCTAATCTTCTTTTTCACCTTTACTGGGTGTGTAGACATACAGTCAGCTGGCACACCCAATTCAGCAAGCTAAGGCCATGGGACTTCAGTTCCACTCTAAGATCCTGGACATTGACAATATTGATGTAAGTAACACCAGACTACACTATACAAGATTTATAATAAAGTTGCAGGTATTAGCACTCAAATTTGCAAATATGCAGAATCAAAGTATAGGCCGACAACCAAGTCAGGCAAATATCAGTGTTGTCAAACATCTTGAAAAGTTACAAGCAAGTTTCTTCGTTACTTTTTAACTTTCTGTATTTTGTGTTTGGCTGATACTATTCTCAGGCTGTATGTAAATCTTTGCATCAATTTCTGTATTTTTGAATATTCATGACTCCACTATAAACCTTTTTTATATTTGAATGAATGTAAAAATCGTGTTTGTTGGTTCAGTAAATTGTACGTGTATCTTCTTCTCTAGTTGGCCATGGGGAAGATGATGGACCAGGGTCCAGTATTGATTATCACCTTCCAGGCTCAGTTAGTCATGGTGATCCGAAACACCAAAGGAGAAGTTGTAGAGGGAGACCCTGTAAGTAACACATATTTGAACAAAAACAAAAATACCACTAAGAAAACAGTCTTTGAATTTTTTAGATCTGCCATATGATAACAGTAAAAACAACATCTTAAAATGCAGCAAATCCAAATTATTTGGCATTTTGCTGTGTAATGCTATAGAAGAATGCAAAACCATAGGTGGCATTTGGTCATGATCACAAATGCGTTCTTACAAATGAAGCACCAGGAGAATGCTATGAGACAATGGAGCCACCTTTTACTATTTGGGCATTCATTTTATTTATTTAGACCCAGGACCCAGACTACAGCTTTATAGGCTGTAAAGCAGCCATGTTGTCCACTCAGGGCTCCTCAGGGACACCTGTAATTGGTAAAAAGGTGTCCACTCTGTACCATACAGTTGGCTCCTGCCCAGTGTTCAGATTAATATACTCCTGCCAGAGGATTAATAGTGGATACACTGGTCTTCTGAGTTTTGTAAGCTGAACCCTGAAGCCTGGGCATTAGATAATACACTCTGCTCTTATGGACTTCATACCCAGCTTCCCTTTGCTTGCCATTTGTTTTGTCACAGACTTTAAAATCCTTTTCTTCTTTCAAACTTTATTGGTTTTAGATACATATGGGACATCTGGGTATTGACTCGGCTAACTCTAAAATAAATGTTTATATTTGGTTTGTCTAAAAAACCTTTAATAATATAAAATTGGTCGTTTATTTACAATGATTAAAACAAACTGAACACTTACAAATAAATGCACCCATCCGTTTTTCTTTCTCCAGGAAAAAGTGCTCAGGATGATGTATGTGTGGGCTCTGTGTCGAGACCAGGAGGAGCTCAACCCATATGCTGCCTGGAGACTACTTGACATCTCTGCATCTAGCACTGAACAGATCCTCTAAGACTCTTTGATGAGCACAAAACACACTCACCTAGGGAGAGAACATACTGTACCTGAACATGCCCTGGAGCTGGATGGGAAGAAAGGGAAGGGCTGGGGCTGGGGGAGAGGAAGGCATGTGGAGATGAGGGACAGACAAGTGGGGCAAGGGCTCACTTCACAACAGAAACATTGTGGGGGAAGTGCTGCTTAACACTTGCTTCTTCACTGTCTCTTTTTTTTTTTTTTTTTACTGCCCTGGCTTTGGGTTCAGTTTTCTTCGAATGCTTGACACTATTCCTCTGGCTCACACTAGGGGGCGGTAGTCTATCAACAACTGTCATCAACTGTACTTTCTGCAATGCCTTCATCGCAGTCCATTTATTGAATCTGTATGGTGCAGGACAGCTGTTGTTGGATAAATTAAGTTATTTAACTTAGGTTCAGCTCTTTTATTATAAGTATGAGAGAAGAAATTGTGAAAATGAAGGGAGTAAATTTCTACCTGAGCCCCTCAACTGCAGTCTGGTCTTGAAAATCTCAAACATCTATACCACCTTCCTCTGTTTAATCTGTACCTTGTACTCTATCTTCCTCTCTAAGGCGTTGTCATCTCGGTGGTGGTGGTTGGTGGTGCTGCAGCCAATCAGTGCTCTCCTCGACCCTTTTTGTATGATAATTGTCCAATATAATTGTTTAACTGTGATAAAGTCTATATTTATTATGAAAAGTAAAGATGACCCCTGTTTTTCACACCAGCAGATATTTTTGAAAATAAATTCCTATCAAAATATTTTTGCCTCTACCCTGCAAATGGTTAAGCTTGCTTCAGATCTGGAGGATATCATGGGATTCCTTCTAGGGCAATTCTTAATTATTTTTTTAAATTAAGTCCCAGAGTGTGATTTCCGTTTGCTATAATATTTCCTTTGGGGAAAAGGCTACTTTTGAGTGAATTTTTATAGTAAAATTCCAGAGCACTTTGAATGAAGTTTAACTGCCCATGTAAGGTAAACCTGATTGCAGTCAGGTACACACCAAATCACTGAGCCTGAACATGTTCATTTATATGGCTGTCCTGGTCGAGGGGATGCACAGTAACAAAAAGATCAGATTTTTCTGATGTTACCGAGACCGAAATGGACTCATTAGATTTAATGTTATCTCGGTGTACTTTCAAGTTTTGGGCTCATCAGTATCAATAATCAAATCAAATCAAGTTTACTGATATAGCACGTTTAAAACAACCGGAGTTGACCAGAGTGCTGCACACATTTTGGTTAAAGACACAACCATAGCACAGCGAGGGAAATGACATTAGTCTTAAATGCATAAGTAGTAGGAAAGACACAAATAACATCAATAATATGTGGTTATTTTCACTGTTTTCTGGTCCTTTGACCTTCTGTGTTGTGAATGGTCATAAGTCACTGCTACATGTGTTCAATGTGCTGTGTCGTTGCACTGCACACCAGAGCCATAAGGCCTACATTCAGCAACCCCGACCTCCTCTCTTGGACATGTGGACAACAATGGGGGTTGCACCGACTGCACCAAATCTTGCCAGTAATCTCTCAGATGTGTCACATTAATCATCACATGTCCAGGATGATGATGCTGGGTAGTGTTTGAAACAGTTTGCATGTCTTCTGCTAGCTATGTGGCAAATATCCATGTATTTCAGTGCAACATATTTACTAGGAATGTGAACAACGACAAGATTTGTAACAGACAACGAGATGTCATTACAAGATTTTTTTTATTTTGTGTTGGAACATTATGGACCTTTTGATTTGTCAAAGAATGTAGTTTACACACAAAGCTGCGTGACATTGAGCCCTTGAGTCCTTCTCTTGTCAAGCCAAAGGAAATCATACAGTTTTCCTTCTCTGGATTTGGCCCATTTCCACTGTAAGATGTCACCAACTTAATTAAAATCTCTGAATTGCAATCAATACACTTATTTTTGTGTAAATGTGAAAATAACTCGATTGGTACATAATGTAACATGTCTGTTTTAGCTATCCTTTTGCTAACTTCCTGTTACCAATTTAACAAATGTGTTTGGCAAATGTTGCAATGCTAGCGTGGGCTATTGGTTGTAGCTGGAGTGTTTTTTGGTGGCTCTCCTGTGCACAGGCTAACTTTATTCAGTTGTGCTTCTTGTGTGTTTAGTGGCCGCTTCCACTTCGCTTTGTAACACCTTGCTGACTGAGACTGAAGAAATGGGGGGGGGTTGTGGCCGACAAAGCATTTGTTTTGGTTTAGGATACTGAGGGTTTAGTGCGACATTTACTGGCAGTGACGATAGTTTACAGAACCTTCAATGTCCCCAAGGCTGTGTTCATCAAAGAGCAAATTAAATTTATCAGACACAGGGCTAGACCTTCATTCAGGACATGTACTTTACTTTTAATGTGTCTGAGATGCTTTTGGGTAGAGGGTGCAGATGAAAGGGTGTGATCGCACCACAGTAGCTGTTCACCATCTGTGGCAGCAGTCAGACAGCTCAGTACAGATGGTGGGATGCAGAGCATCATACAGTGTCATGTGAATTTGGACTGGCCTGCTCTTGTACAGAAGGATTGATTGCAGCAGCCTTGGCTGAGAAGGTAGGGGGTGGCATATAAAACAAGCCTGCTTGTTGTGTGTGCTTGCATGTGTACTGTCTGTCTGTCTGTACATGTGGACCAGCAGCTCCACTGTTCCAGTGCTGTCCTAGATGATGGATCCTCTCTGTTGCTGAGCAGTGCTGAGGTTGCAGCTCCCCAATGTTGTGCTCATTGCTCATGACACACCCCTGCAACACACATACGCATCGTTCTCCACACAATTATTCAGAGGAGCCATCACAGAGAATTCACAGCTGGGAGCGGTGGTCAGCTGGATCCTGTCAGACACCTACTGACCGAGAGAAGATTTGACATGCATGTGAGTATACACCACGGCTTTTTACAGTGATTTAATTTTAGACAGATTTACATATCTCCAAAGCAGTGTGATAATGAGTTTGCAGAGTCCTTAAATGTGCTTGCTCAAAGTAATCCATCACACTAAGTATTCAGTCACCTTTAGTTTTTGTTACAGTTTATTATTGCCTGGCACGGCTGTTTCCAGGAGCAGCTGTTGTGAAAACAGTTTCTTGTTGGTGCTAACATGCATGTGGATATGTTGTCAAGAATATCAAAACCTGGACAGTGTAAATAGTCCTAAATAATTAATTTGGTTTAAATGTTGTTGCTTTGATGCGTAAGTAGGTGTTGAGAATGTTAGGACATGAAACTAAAATGTCATTTGACAAAATAAGTCTCTTCAGGTTGATTTTCATTACATAGTGTCATGACCTGCAACTGTAAAGTGAAACCAGTGGATGCTTGTAAGGTTGGAAATCATTCTTTAAAGCTATGGATTGGAAAATGGTTTCTACTACTGTTACGTATATGTTAATAGGATATACAAATATTTGTATGGTCCTTTAAAGTACCATCTTCCCAAATAATCCCATAATTTAAACATAACTTTAACCTTAAAACTGATTTTAATGCCTAACCTGCTATATGCAGCTGTAGATATATAGACTCTTCCCTAAAAACGGTTATGGGAGGGTTGAACCTTACAAAAATGCTCCATCTTTGAAAGATTTTCCTGATTTTACTGACTAAGGATTTTTGGCACTCACACAAAAGTGCATACACTCACTGACACACTTGTACACCCAGTGCATAAATGGGATGTACACACGAGTAGTTAACAGTTTGCTCTGACTCACACAAACACAGGGTACAAACGTCACTGTCTGAAGAGCAAAGAAGGTAACAGCCATGCAGCTGGTCCACCGGGGGCTACTCTCTCTACTCTACTCTTTCTACACACACACACACACACACACACACACACACACACACACACACACACACACACAGAAGTGGTGCTAGGTCAAGTCCCAGGGAAGTGGGGCAGAAGTGTCACATAGACTCTCCAACTTGACGGGTGAGTGCTGACATCCCACTGTGGCCTCGGATGCAGGTTGGCAGCTGCAGCAGGACTAACAAGCGGAGTGACAATAGCTGAAGAAGAAAGAACTTCACAAAAAAAAATCACACGTCATGAAGCATGATCAATATGGAAGCAGTTATTAAGAATTTATCAAATATTTTTAGGACTGTTAGATGATGTTAAAATGATTCCCAGACTTACAAATTGTCTCTTCAGCAATATTTTTCTGGACGGTATTTCAGAATTAATTTCAGAAACCAAACGACAATGAACAAACAAACTGAAAAACAAACAATATCAGTGATGAAAGTGATGCCATTAAAGTAACTGACTGTGGTCATCACTTGCCCACCACTTATGGTTAAGACTGTATTATTCGATGGATATTACATTAGCTATTCATGTTTATATCACTAATGGAAATTTTCCAACACATGTCAAGTGTTTCTCGCCTGTCAGCTGTCCTTTTATTTAACATGCACACCATTTCCTTTCTTCCCTGTCATATGTCTAATGCCCCATTAACTGTGCTGTCCTTGAGCTCCCCTGGCACTCAGTGTCCTTAAGGATGATTTAACCAGCATCATTGTTTTCCCAAGTCCTCCTTCCATCTAATTATGTATTTTAATACATTTGCTGTTGGGGCAGAAACTATTCAGGTTAAGCATACTGCATCATTTTTCTGTATCTGCTTATATCAAATACAGGCAGCAAATATAGTGACAGGGAGCAATACCCATTTTACCCCTCTGAGCGACAAAGAAAAAACAATTTTATGCATCAGATGTTTTCAGATGGGCTTAATGCAACATGACATTGTTCTTATTTGATCTAAAGTCCAACACTGGATGCTACAACAGTTTCTCTGATGTGCCCGATGCACAGCAAGTCTTCGGGAAAGAGCTCGAATGAAGGTCGCCAGAGTCTGTGTGTGTGTGTGTGTGTGTGTGTTGCATTGTGTGTGTGTGTGTGTGTGTGTGTGTGTGTGTGTGTATGCATGTATGAGCACTCACTCTGACCCAGATTCACCGGTGCAGTGGGGCACTGTGCCAACATGTCAATTCATGGGCACACAGGAAAGAGCACACACACTCACATTCATACAGGTGGTCAGACAACAGTGTGGGGAAAGGTCAGGAGGGTGTCCTGGTGAGAGAGGGATTATGTGGGACAGTTGTGTGCATCAGAGAGCTGCTGGGGCACAGTGGTTGAACAGAGGACAAGTGGGAGCCGATTTCCTCATGTATAGAGACTGACACTCTAGGGGGTTTTATTATTGTATTTGTGTGTGGGGCACGTGTTATTCCTTGGTTATCGCTGTGTTTCTTTGTCCATCTCTGTGTGTCTGACTGTTCCCAAACCACGTACAACATCACGGTGCCCAGGCAACCTGCTAATCACCAGAGGATTGCAACATAGCTGTATTCTTGTCTGGGCTTGCAACACTTTCACAGTCACATTTCCATCCCTTCTCATTGCAAGCTGTTATCTTCTCCACAGCCTCAAAAAAATATTTGTTAATTGGTAAATGCAGGTAAACTATTTCAGCGATTTTGATTTAAAGAATTAGTTAACCCAAATAAAAATGCTCCAAGCAGCATAAACAAATGAAGGACAAATAAAACCAAAATTATCTGTGTGGCTAATTTGGCTTAACTTAAGTACTTAAGTACCTGCTGAATGTTGTAGTGACCAGGATGTGTCTATTTTTTCCTCAACACAGCAATCTCTTTGATTTTTCTCAAGCATACTATGACAAAAGGTTGAGTAGCTTTTGTACCTTTGGCTGAAGACAGTTCAATAATAGACCTTTAAGGTTTTTGTTTGGGGATATTGCCTCACATTAAAATGACATTTTGCCTATAAAGGTTATCCTGCAGCTCTCACAATATTCAGGATCTAATATAGAGTAGCTTTGTGTCTTCCTATGAAAGTCAGCGGTCAATATATCCTTATCTCATTTTCATATCACTCCAGTCCCCTAAGATCAGACAGCACAGAAATATCAAACAGAGAAGGGGAGCCAACTTTGGACATGTGTTATGAAGGAATCACTTTACCTTTAATAAAAAATGAGAGGGATGGAGATAGAGAAGTGTGGTCAGTGAGAAAGGGAGAGACAGAAAGGGAGATGAGGTAGCAGGACTGACAGGCAGACAGACAGTACTTGTTTAGCATTGTAAATGAAAGCGGGCGGCAAATTTATGGAAGGTCAGGTGTGCCTGTTCAACAGTAATAGGCAGTGAGAGTGCTCTAACCAGCCGCCTGTCTCACCCAGCCATGCACGTCCAGAGACCAGCAGGACGCGGCGGGCGTGCTGGAACTCCCAGAACCAACATTAAAGCAGAAACGTGGGATGATGGCTGTTACAGTACGGCTGTGTCAGGCACAGCTCTGTGTGTCTGCATGCGTTGGTGCTGATAAATAGTCACTCAAGCTGGATCACGCTCAGCGTAGGCACATACAGGTCAGCCCAGGTCATGAAACAGACTCCTCTTTTTCAGATGTTACTTTCACTTTCCTATTTTTGGACAAGGCTTCTTCCTTTATCCACCTTTCTCTCTGCCACTGTCGCATCAGTGTTCAGCTTGATAAAAAAATATATGTTTCCAAAGCATTAATCAGATAAATAATCGAATCGGCTGATTCTGCAAATATCTGTAATGTAAAGCCAAGGTGTATTATCATATTCTCTCTTTTTCTCTTGCTCCATTCACATCAATTGAATTGAATTTGCTTTTGCCATGAAACTGGAAAAAATGCATCTTAGCCAGAGTTTATTAAGAGAAACCACTTCTTGCCTCCTGCCTCTGGATATCTTTAAAATTCAAGTAAACTCTAATCAGTAGACTCAGTGATCAGCATTGTCTTTATTAACACAATTAACTACATGTGTAGTACACTGAATGCTGTTTTCCGATGCTGATGCCATCCCCACAACCACCAGCGTCATGACACCGTCCAGGTTTCCAAAATGGGGATGTATCACCATAATTAAGCATTAACCTCAGTCTTCTTTTTATTGATCAAATATTGAAAGTCATGAAGCTAGCACAGTCAATATCAACACATCTCTGATTCAAAATGATAAATGTATAATATGAATAGGAAAGACAGTACATTCTAGAGTAATGTAAAGGTTCAATGTAGTTTAATTGTTCCTTTCATTTAATCAAATGTTATCCCTGTATTTAGGATAAAATATGAAAACATGGGCACCATGCACACAGTACATATATAATGCCAATTCATCAATATATATATATAGACATATTTGTCAGTGTAAGATACGCCACCACACAAAGACTGCTGCTTCTTTACAGTACATGTTTTCCTTCCTACCTTTTTTTAAAAAAAAAAGTATATCATTTTTTATGCTTTTCCATCCTTTTGAATCTCATGCATCAGCCAGTCTCCAACAATTTCAATTCCATTATCACCTCTCTCTTTCTACCCCCTCACCCTCTATTTCTAAATCTAATCCCCTGTCCACCCAAGACACCATCAGCGAGTCCAGCCTAATTGCTGGGAGCAGATTCTTTATGAGAATGGCGATTCTGCTGAGAGGAGGGAAAACAATGGAAGCAAATGCTGTTTCTATTGATCAACCAATGTCTCTGTCCACCCCCTCCAGCCGGCTGTGTTTACTGTCCCTGTTCTGGGGTCTGATATGTCATAAGATTTAGTGGCCTAGGTGCCCATATTAGCCTCTGCTGGGAAGAATTTCTGTAGACGAACAGAGGGAAGCATGGCTGTAAATACAGGCCGCTCTCCTAACCAGACGCACACGGCTTCATAAGCTGTCATAAGCATCAAACATGGCCATTAACTTCTGCCCCCACACAGTGCAGACAACACAGAGGGTAGGTTGAAGAAATTCATCACTCTCTTTAGAACATGGAAAATGAGCAGCCTCTTAGGGCAATACCAGAGTATATCACAGGATTCATATTGAAGTGTGTGGTGGAGAGGAGAGGAGAGAAGAGGTATGTTAGAGTTCAACATAATAAAATGACTCATTTTCAGTGAGTGTGCCATGACTCATATGTGTTGTCCCCTGTACCCTCTCTCATGGGCCTAGTGGGCAGACACTATGACACATCGCCTCACCTGCAGTGACAGCTAATCCATAGGACTAAATCAGAACTGGGCTGTGTAGCTGAGGTGGGTTACAGGTTCTGCCCTGCTAGTCTAGTTGCCCTCACTGCTCTCCACCGCCTATCAATAACTCCAATGAAGACAGAGGTACGGTTAGATTAACTTTCCACACTGTTTCCATGTCCTATCAAACATGGAGGCCAGCAGGCTGGGGAAACAAATGTTAGCTTGTCAAAGGTTTTCATTAGCACAGGGGAAATTACGGACTGCTGCTCATTAAAAAAAGAGGATTTCTGGCTGCACTAAGAGAAATCAGAGGTCAATCCAGGACGCAGAGGCCTGTTCCATAGGAGTGAAGGTGCCACTTATAGGCAGTGTCTATGTATTTCTCTTTTCCTTCACTCTCTGCTGCTAAATGTGGGTATGTGTGCGTGTCCAGCCTGCACACTATGGTTGGTTTGCTCTTCTCTCTCCATCAGCTTGACAGGTAGATGAGGTTGTGAATAAAGAGTTCCATCCTCTCATCAATAGTTATCAAGGTCAGGGTCAGAGAGACAGACAGGTAAGGTGATTTATTACTGGAGGAGGAGGGTAGAGCGTGAAAAAGGGAAAGTGGGGAAAGGTGAGCAACAAGGAGGAATAAAAAGCCTTTAGAGGAACATTGGACATCAAATAGTACAAACTGACCCAAGGTCAGAGATGCAGAGACACCTGTACATGATACTGGCAAATGTTATAGCAGCTAAAATGCTCTGGGTTTGGGAGGACGTGTGCATACAGTTTGTTGTTCCTTCATGCATTAAACTTCAGCTGTGAGTCAGATGTTCTTACATGGAGAAAGGTCACATGCTTAGATGATGGCGAGTCCCGTAAATCAAGAATGTTCAACATGTCCACCGTCCACAAATTATCAGCAATTATTAAACAGCGCAAATCTCTTCATTAAGGATTAGTGATGTTAGATTACGTGAGGATTTTGCCACTTGGATGACCTATGATTAGACATGGTTCAGCACTGCTAATTAGCCCAAAGGTTTATTCTTCTTCGTGTGGCTTCCTTTATTGCATGGCTGTTTGTAATTAACTCAAATGACTCAATTCATTGATTGAGGATTTATAATTAGCCCGCAGAACCACACAACACAAGTCACATTAATATACGGTAACTTGTATGTTTCTCAGCACAGTTTTCCCTCACAATCCCCCGCCAAATTACACAAGTGTCAGGCTGACATAGTTAATCCACCGCGCTGTTCTCATGAGAATCCTCCACAAGCTAATCATGCTTCAAAGAATAATTGCAGTCATTTAAAAGCCATGCGTGAATGGTATTTGATAATATGAGTTCATTTTCCCCACGGACTCATATTTCCCAGTGATCCTCCACACCCTACTTTTTGCCAGTGGCAAGGACTCTGTGGGGTCTTATAATTGCTCGTGAATGTTTGTACGACCATAAGATTGGGGTCCTGTCCCTTTGTGTCACACCTATATGCAGACCACTGCTGCTCTGCATTTCTTTAGGTAAAAGAATGTGACACTGAGATGATGTTTAATCAAAATGTATTCGCGTATTTAAGCCGACACTATACCTGGTTTCTGTAATTGGGATAAGAGATAAGAGGAACTTAATTTCCCACCTGGATTTTTTCTCAAGAATAGGTCTAGCATTAGGGTTTTTGCCTTGTATACATTTGACTAGATTTCAAATTGGCTATTTACAAGTATGCATGCTCATGACATAAGACTGTTGACGTGCAAATTAAGAGTGCAATGGCTGGAGGAAAGGAATTTAGCATGAAACACAAGCTGAGGCTGATGGGAATGTCATTAGTTTTGCAGCTATTTGGTCATAAAAAGTAATAATGGGAATCATGTAATAAGACACTTAGCTGAATTGGGTTGCTAATGGTGAATTGAAATTGAAATGGTGAACAAACAGGCATGGTGTCGTCTCCTGTGCCCACACACACACACACACACACACACACACACACACACACACACACACACACACACAAAGGATTTGAAGTTCATTTTGACTTCAGTTCAAAAATTCAAAGTTGCTTTGTAATAATCAATTTAAAACAAAGTATATTCAGTTCAATACAATTTAATAACAACATGTCAAGGAACTTTACAGATAAAGTCCAAGACCTTACAATATAAAAAACAAAAACAGTGCTCTCCTCCTGCCTCATTGCAGTTCACCTCTGCCTCTGACATTTATCATTCCTCTTTGTTTAGTCCAAACAAGGTCCTTATTGTCCTCCCAAAGTATTTCCAGATCCTCCTCAGCCGGCTCCTCTTCACTTTGAGAAGTGGACCCTCCTCAGTTAACCCAGCTTTGGGTGGTGCCCCCTCAGCTGGAATGACTGTAACCTGGCTACCAGCTGTTTCCTCCACAGCTGGGCCAGCAGCCTCTCCTCCCGCAGCACCTTGTGCCTCCTCCAATAGGTGAAGCATGATTTTAATGCTTAAGGCTGAGCCCGCGTCATCTGATTGTGGTATGACTGAAGGCGATGCCTCCTCCGCCAAGTCTTCTTTTTGACAAACTAGCATTTTGTCAAAAGAATCTGTGACACTGAATAAAACATGACAATAGATTAATAGATCAATCAGTGAACGAATTACTCCACTAATCCAGTTATGTATCTATCCAACCCCACTCAACCCAAAACACACAGTCACTTACTACAAACTGATGTCTTTTTCATTCTGTAGATGGGCCATAGTGACGAAGGGGTGTGTGAGAGCCTTCTCTGGAGTGATCCTCCTCCCTGGATCTGTATGGAGAAGGCATCTCAGGAGGCTGACAAATGATCTTTGATCCTCCAGCTCAGTGGATTCCTGGATGTCTGGGTAGTGCTGGATTGAAAAACAAAGTAGGTGACACTTCAGTTCAACTGCTTCCTTTATCTCAGCGACAGAACAAATTGGTATGAATTTATTCTGTAGTCATGAAATGGTCCCTTACTACTATCAGGTTATCCAGGCGTCTAAAAGCCCCCCTCCGTACTCTAGGCTGAATGCCATTGGCAAACTGGTATTCTGTTGTTGTCTACAGGGACCAAAAATGTAGGTTAGATACTTCTTCCT
>NW_019522683.1:645999-666336 GCF_002814215.2 Seriola lalandi dorsalis | reverse complement strand
ATCAAGTGGAAATACAGTTGTGTTACTTCACTATGTAACTTTCTCAGCTGGCTGAGTATGTTGCCATTACTGGCTGATCAAAGCCACAAAGTCTTTACCTGGTGTGTTATTGGCCGTATCTCACAGAGAGACAGTGGTTCACAATTTCCTTCAGCACACAGTTGAAAAAGACTTCTGTCCAGCAGTTCAAACACGAGACAGGTGTGTTCTTCGAATCTGAACGCCTCATAGAACTGAACCACGTTTTTCTTGACTGGGTCAAGTACGCTCACTATTTCGAGCATATTGATCTGTGGACAAATAGGAAAACGCAGCATGGTGTCAGCAGTTCATTTCATAAACCACACATAAGCAAGAATTGTGAAAAAAAATCTTAATCATCCAAAGGAATTAAATGATCTACCTCTCTATCAGAAGTCTCCTCAGTTTTAAGGACCTTTAGGGCCACGTGCTGTGATGTGATTAAATTCACACCCTTGGCAACCACACCAAAGCTTCCTTCTCCAGTGTAGTTTTGCAAGAGGTAGCGATTTGTGCTGCTGCACAATATGTCACTCCTCTGCTCCTCAGAACGCTCCTCTTTTTTGTCTCCACCCTTCACTGCTGACAGAGAAGCAGTACATGAAGAGACAAGGAGAACATGTGAAGGTTAGCGACAACATGGAGTCAGCGGGGGATCATTCAGTCCACACAGCATTCACAAATGTAACCGAAGCATTCATCATGCTCATGTAAATTAACAACTGATCACCATTCTACGACAACACGAAGGAGAAATTGTTTAATAGTGAACGCGGCATCATTGAGTGGTATTTAAGAAGCACAAAATAGACTGAATGAGAAAAAACATGATCAAAAGCTACACCGGTCTTAAGTGTTCAGATAATTTACTACAGTAGATTAATCAATACCACTGTCTTAAAATACTCAAATACAAATGAGATTTTTGTTTTGTAAATCATGTATTAGGTTCATATTTTTAGAAAAATGTACATTAACCGATAAAGCAATTTTTCAAACTCTTAATCTGCAAAGTCAGTAATAGTTTCAACTGTTAGATAAATGTAATGGAGGAAAACCATTTTTCTCTGAAATGTGGTGGAGTTCACATGTGAAGTAGCATAAAATTGCAATACTTAATATAGTATAGTTCAAGCAAGTACTGTACTTGAGTAAATTTTAGTTTAGTTACCCCTCATTACCCTGTTTGAGTGTGTTCAGTTTCCTTACCTGTTTTATCTGATTCAGAACAGCTGTCTGAATCAGAACTTGATGGCATACCGCCACAACAAATGCTTTTCAAAAAGCTGAATGTCTTCATGGTAACTTCGTCAACGAACTCTGGTTTGTAGGTAGTGAAGTGTGCGCAGCTGAAGGCAAACTGACCAGTGTAGTGAAATGTACGAAGAATATAGCACAGAGAACTCTTGATGTCATAACTGAGCATCGGTTCCATTCCAAAGACAATTGGAAAATTGCATTAACACTGGGCATCCTTTAAAAAATTACACTAAATGGCAGTTTGTGTATACCAGTGTTGTTTTTTATGAAGATAAAAGAACAGAAAATAATATATATAAGAAATGTTGTACATTTATATTTTCCACTTTCACTGAATACATGTTTTAAACCAACATCAGCCCTGATCATAACTCATCACCCTGATCAAATTCATTCACTTCCAGGTTTTTAGCCCTTTAAATGTTTGTTTTGTTTGCATAATGCCAATGCTGTTTGTTGAATTATTTTCAATGTAATGTACTAAATGCCAAGGGGAAAATTTGAGTTTGCATGTAGGCACACAGGTACACATTTCAAAAAGGCACACAGTTATTCAAACAGTCATATTTTTTTTAAATCTCTTTTACAAACACAAATCTTTTCTATACACGCACAAACTTTAATTTTGTCATGCAGATGTATTTTACAGGTTTACAACTATGGACACTGAAATTATTTGTGAACATCACTTTACAAGTTCAAAATCTTTGACCCTAATTGGGGCCATAGATGGCTATCTCTAGGACGAGTTTAAGTGGATCCACAATTATTGTGGCCACTGCGCCCTGGGAACACTCAAAGATTTAGAGATGGTTTTATACCTTTGCCCTTATTAATGCCATAGTTTTATTGCAGAGGTCTACCGAAAGTTGCTTGGACTTCATCCTGACATACAGTGTGAATTGTGGGACTGTAGCCTATATACACAGGTGTGTGCCTTTCCTTTGTCCAGTCGATTCAATTTGCCACAGGTGGCCTTGAGTCAAGTTCTAGACACATCTCAAGGACAATTAAAGCAAACAGGAAGCACCTGACCACAGTTTTGGAGTGCTACTACAAAGAATTTGAATACTTTTGAAAATGGCAGATTTCAGTTTTTGATTTTTAATAAATTTCCCCCCAAAAAAAGCTAAAAGCCCCAACCTGTTTTCACTTTGTCCATATTGATTATTGAATGTTGACTGATGGCCAAAAATGGCATATAGCCTACAAGAATTGTTATCCAATAGAGTGGCCACTATGAGAGGGTTGGGAATTACACCTGCTTTATTTTCTTCTTCCCCATCTTCCTCCTTTGTCTTGCTTGCTCCTTCTTTCCCCCACTCTCCATCACACCTCCCATGCATCATTTTCTTCTGTCTCTGCATCCATCTACCCATTCATCCATCCTTACAAAAGGCCAATCAGGTGACTAGAGAGATGTTTACTAAGGAGCAGCTCGTGGCTCTATAAAAGGCATGACACAGAGTCAGAGTAGTCGAGCCCGGATTGACGGATTGTACCGGGCCTGCCTGGCGGAATAAATAGAGGCATTAGCAACTCTACAGATGGCCCATGCTACTGCTGAGGCTTACTGGCCTATGAAATGTGCAGCATGGCAGTGTCCTGGGTCTCTCCACTGTGTGATGAATGGCTTATATTCCTCTGTAAAGCATATTAAAGTCAGATCGCATGATGGATAGCAGGCAGAAGACACCAGGAAAGGAGGAGAGGAAGGTGTGGGGGGGGGGTGGTTAAGGAAGAAGGGGAGAGGGCTTTTGATAAAATATGTAAAGGGAGGAAATTAAATCCCAGACAAAAATATCAAAACTGGCCCCACCCCTTCACTCCTCTACCTTACATTTCTAGTGACTGATGAAGAGAGCAGAGGCAATTTTGAATTTTTAATGAGTCCCCTTTAGGCCCCAGCACAATGTCTGGTCTTTGTATGCCTCTTAGCCTCAGCAGAAAGGTCCTTGTGCACTTGCTTCACTTCACACGGTTCTATGTGCTCCCAAAGGCAATATTCAGATTTTACCCATGATTCATAGTGGTCCCCAGGTAACTATGCACTGTTCGCCCTTTGGTGAACTTGAACTCCTCTGAACTTCAGGATCCATCAAAATGTTTCTAAATCTGTTCAAACTGCAACTGCAAACAAAACACGCCTTTGCTTGTTTTTTTATAGGCCTTCTGCTCCACTGAAACTTTACCATGACAACTTCACACGAAGCTTATGAGGAGTAAGATGCATTCATGTAAAGATTACAGCTTCCACTCTGAACCTCCTTCCTGAAACTTTTACTCTTACAACACTACAGGATGTTGTGACTGAACAAACAATTGTGAGAATATATTAGTCAAGTTGTTGAATTGAAATTGAAATATTATACAGTATCCCTGCAATTCATTGTTATTTCTTAAATTGATATTTTTGACAATTTGGGAAATAGACCTATTCTCCTTCTTGCAAATTGTAATATGGGAAGAATGACTCTTCGACTCTTTAACTGATCTGCTCACAACCTATGAAAGCTGTGATGATACACCTTTATTTTAGGGGGTCACAAGCCAAAAGGTTTGGGAGCCACGGCATCAGGTGAAGGGTACAACTCTGATAGACCACAGGTCTGTTAAAACATTAATACACAACAGTTAGCATCTAGAAGTCACCTGAGCTGCATGTTTTTAGACTGTGGATGGAAACCAGAGCAAATGAGTTTGGAGAACATCCAAACTCTATTACCACAGGGGCACGGATACAAAAGGCAAAAAGATAGCATGGGCAACCTGTCTAGATTCAGAGATCATTATGCATACATTGGTAAAGCATCCTCCTGAATACAGATTAGGCCGACACTGTAAAATGATGTCTCAGTTTTGAGTAAGTGGAGGTGGGTGGGATTAATTCAGAGCTTCTTGTTTTTTTCTTCTAGGTGTAAATCATTTGAAGACATCATACTGGAACTAAATACCGCTGGGTGCCAACCAGACCTTTTCAACACTAAGGGCTTTCCTCATCCTGTGTGAATGGTAGAGTTCCCTCCTGACACGAATCACTACAGGCACAGATGAGTCACACTACACACACACAGACACATGAAAACTACTGCAAAACAGTCTGAAGATAAAATAAAGTAAAGAATTATTTGTAAAATAAGATCATTGATTTAATAATGATATGAGGGAGGTATGAATGAACTAATTTGGAATTTCCATAATTATCAAAATCCATTAATAAATGATTTTGTCATTATTCATGTTCTCCATTCCACCATTACTTCGATTCTGAAAAAAGTCATAATTACATGGAAATTTCCATTTTCATTAGTAAGCTGTCATCACAAGCTCCGTCCAGTAATTGCTTTTTCACTGTGCAGATCTGTTGTCAGTGTGATGAGTGGACAAGTTTCCTGCGGGCTGGATGCAGAGCAGTACTGACAGTGATGGGACGCTGAAGCAGACCGGCACATGTAATTTCCGGGCTAGTCGCTCTCTCTGTGGCTGGAGAACCTGGCACTCCACTCCGGTGTCAGTGGGGATCCATCGACAGATTTGGCAGAAAGGCTCAACAACTCAATGACTCAATCACTCAGCTGATCAAACCCTGATATCTTCATTGGCACAGGAACAACACTGCATGATATTTTAGAGTCAATATTTCAAGCTGTCGCATGGATCAGAGGAGATTGATCTCTGACCTTGTCTCTTTAATCACAGGTGAGAGATGGCATCGACTGAGTGGCTCTGAAGTGGAGAAGTGAAGGGTTAAACAGGCCACATCGACTCCAGTGCACTGAGTGAGTCCCCATGAGAAAATACGGGATGTGTTGAAGAAGCCATGAGCATACATGTGTGTTTGTGTAATACCCTGGATGAGTAAATCTTGTAAAAAATGCAAATAACAAATTTGAAAGTGATGCATTGCAGCAGCATGGCTGGTTGCCTTTCTGGCAAGGCTTATCCTTCATTCATTATTAATATATTTATTATTTGTTTCATTACTTTATAGAAATGATCAATCACCTTAAATGTAGCCAGAATTAATCCTCTGGCGATGCTAATCGTGTGGAGAAAATTTGAAACGGTGCATCATCAGTCAACTGGCTCCATCAGACTCTGTTATCTGAACCAAGTGTCCTCTCATTTTAATTTAATTCAACCTCCCCTCCCTCTCTCTCCCTCTTTCTCTCTTGTTCTCGAAGAAGGAAAATTACACCGTGAGTAGAAGTACAAAACGATTTTGGCAGCCTGCTCCTCCTCCAATCACTGTCTAGTTCTTCAGGGTAATCAGACCTTTACAGCTTTACACTTAATTTCCAAAGCTGATATCAAACGGTCATCAGTCATTTTGCTTCAAGTTTTGGAATAATAAATGAAAAGACTTTCACTGGGATCTTGTTTTCCTACTCTAGACCGGGATTGTTTACTACTGTTGAACAGCTATCCATAATTAAAGGTCTTATGAATAACTAAGACCATGCATTTAACCATGCCACATTCTCCCTCAGGA
This sequence comes from Seriola lalandi dorsalis, assembly GCF_002814215.2. Taxonomy (NCBI): domain Eukaryota; kingdom Metazoa; phylum Chordata; class Actinopteri; order Carangiformes; family Carangidae; genus Seriola; species Seriola lalandi. The sequence goes on along the minus strand of NW_019522683.1, from coordinate 660,563 downwards.
CAGAAGATAAATCCTCAGAATGCTCTTACCAAGGTCAGGGGTTGAGCTAATGTCTCATTAGAAACTCATTTTCCCATCATGCCATCATGACAGAACGGGGAGCGATGGACATCTTCAAGGTATTGATCTAGGCTCTTAGGCTTTAAAAACACATGCACACATAAACACATTACATCATAACAATTTTTATGTCGCATCTCTTCCTATAGCTGTACATCCAAATAGCTTAGTTAGTATGAGACACAGCATTGTCCTGTAGTGGACTCACACACACACACACACACACACACACACACACACACACACACACACATTATCAAACTGCCGTGTTTACATCCAAGTTGCTTAGTTATTATGAGCCACAGCGTTGTCCTGTAGTGGCCTACACACACACACACACACACATACACATACACACACACACACACACCCTACTAAGACCTTGGAGCTACCTGGCTGGACACTTTAGAGTAATTAAACAAAAATAGAATATCAAATGGACCGTGAAGTGTGGATCTGAGAAGAGGAGCAGCGTTGGGACTTGGGGACTGATACGTAGAGGTGTGTGTGTGTGTGTGTGTGTGTGGGCGTGGGCGGGGGGCAACCCTGTGAGCTTGCAGGGGTGGCACCAGGACAATCCAGGGTGAAGTTGTGAAACTGTATGATGAATGTTGTTCCGTAACCATGACTGAGGTGGAGCGATTAAACCCTTCTCACCGACCACCTCCCCTGCACCCTGAACGAAAACCATCAGGGAAACGCAGCCTCTGCTCTCAGCAGCCCCGACAGCAGAGGACGCACAAAGACACAAATATATACACACACACACACAAATTCAAAAATTCATTTCTCCAACTGCTGACCCTTGTTGGTTTAAACATCAAACATTTACTAGTGTTAGTGATCCAAGTGAGCACAGGAAATATAAATATTCAGTAAATAACTTTGAACTTGTTATATAAAAGTGTTTGAAATTCAGTGCTGATAGCTACATGTAATTATACATCTAATCCGTTGCTTGTTTAGAGGACGTGTCCATGCATGCTGGGAGAATTGTGCTGATCCAGCACTGTGTTTCGGCCAATAAAGCATCTTTGCTGAATTTCATTTATATTTGTGCATTTATTTGACTTATTCAACAGCCAATGATGGATGAGCATGAAGCGGTTAAATATCGTCCTCAACAGCACTTTAGTACTTCACATGGCTGCTAATGCAACCACAGTGTTTCTCTTTGGGGACTAAACTTGTGTCCTTCTGCTTACAGGACAGTCTCGCTAAACTCAGTTGAGCAAGGGTCCTCTGCGCTACTCAATCTGCCAAACACCCACAGTAAATTGCACAGACACACACATACACTCACACATACAGTAGTAACACACCACAGGGGAACTGACATGGCTCTGAAGGTCACTGGCTACAAAACAGCTCTGATTCCCAGAGGTTTTAATGACTTTCAGATGCCCTGCTCACTTTTCCACTTTCACTATGAAAACAGCGGCCACTGGCTTTTTCTGTATGTGATTGTGATAATCCAAAGTGCCGGTGTTCAACATGAGGGACAGCGACCTTCCAGGAGGGGGAGAAAAATTGTGACGCTTAGCATAAACCCCCACAGTTTGATCACTGTAAAAAAAAAACCTAATTGGGTTCTACATATAAAGATTAATAGATTGTATATACATTTATTCTTGTGAGATGGAGCACCAGAATACTTGAAATATTGTAGATAGATATTTTCAGAAAGTAATTTTAACTGCTGTCAATCACGATAATGCCACACTGCTCTGATGTTTGTCTGTCAGACTGACAAAAATCACTTTATCTGGTAACTTTAACAGACAGTACGTAAGAAAGGATTTTTACAATCCAAACTCATGCATTTGCTAAGTAACTGGTGCCGCTCCTGCAGTAAAGTACAGTGAAATCTTATCACTGGCTTAACCTGATGCTTCATTGTAACATTTTATTCCTTACAAAGAGGAAGCTAAACTTTCAGCTTTATGAAAAACCACCAAACTGCTGCTAAAACACTACACATAACCAGACAGATGAACTTTTTTGGACCATTTGAGAAATTACAGTATATTCTCCATGGAGATGAAAAGGTTTGTTTGCTTAATCGTGAAAGCAAACAACAGAACATGTTGGAGAAAAGTAAATGGCATCTGGTCGGTGTGGTGTTGGCTCAAAAGGTTAATGAGGTGCGTGTTCGCTCGGAGGAGAGGAGACAATGATGCTCTTTACGGAAGAGGAGGCGTTGCACGCCCGAGGGGCCACCATAATGACACCCCTCAGATCTCATTATCAGGCTTATTGATTGGTCATGGCCACCTGCCCCTTCGCCCACACATACAGAACCAGACACACACACAATCACAACCACAGATGCAAAATTAGAACATTTTTTCACTTTCATACAGTAGGATCACACACACACACACACACACACACACTTACACTTTAAAATACATGAACGATTTCAGCTCTTAATGTGAAGCTGCCATTTTGTTCCAAGAGAAAATTGCTTTAATTAAAATTAGCACAGTGATAATAGAGGTACGTCCAGCTGGGTTGTCAAGGGTTTGAAGACTCAGCTGTGTCAGCCCACATGCCATCGCCATCATGAAATGAACCAGCGGGGAATATCTGACATTGTTAAATAACGTGCACTTTTTGAGAATTCTGCTCATAAACTGGAGCGCTTATACAGAGGACATGTAAAAGGTCATTAAACACAAGCTTGGGTTGGTTTGCTTCCATCCTTTCCAAGTGAACACCTAACACTTCTTTCAGTTTCTGTCCTGATGAAACGCAGTAAGAGGAATCACACTATGTCATACAGTGACAATGACATCACTACTGTTGAGGTGAGCCTCCGAGGATCAAAAGAACTACAGTGATAAATCTAATAAAGGCCTCTTCGCACACAGGACCCATCTGCCCCTGCTTTCATGCTCCCAACTCCCACCTGCCACAACACTTGAGCCCTGACCTGCTCTACTGGCTCTACTGACACAGGCTAGGCGGCTGGCAACAGTAGCACCTGGCAGCGGGATGGAGGGATGGCAGCAGGTGGTGCACATTGCACAGATGCCACCACTCCACTCCCCCACACGGAAAGCTCATACTGTACGAGCAAGAAGAAAATGGAGAAGGCACAGGTGGGTTGGCCAGGTTAAGAAATGGAGGAAGACAGGAATGAGGCACATAGAATGATTTGAGGAGATGAAGAGATGGGGTGAACCAATGTGATGAAAGAACTGAGAGGATGTGGAATAATTTTTACATTTTGATTTGAGAGGTTTTTTTTAATTGTCTCACCCAGAAGAGTTCAACATGGAGGTGTGACTTCACCTCCTGCTGCAGGAATCCTGAGCAATCGCTAAGCTGTGTGTTAACCCAGTATGTCTGAGATCTGTCTTCTACAGGAGAATGGGGGGAAAAAACATTTTTGCATCTACAATGCATGTAAATAACTTTTCAATATATGCTTTTGTTTTTCTTAATCAAGGAGCGTGAGAAAGATTTTCCACACGGTAAGATGAAGGAGGAGGAGGCGATGTAACAAGCTGGAAGAGCCATTTGTGTGAAGAACTGTGAGAGAGACTCAAGAGTGTGGCTATTCCTGCACCACATTGTGTACCTTGGATCCCACATAAAAAGGTGGTTCATTACTGATATTCATTAGTTTTCACAGAGGCACAGATAAATCACACTCATTTTCCCCACATTACAGGTGTGTCATAGGTCTGCTGCATTTGGATTTTATCCAAGTCTGGTCTGAGTTTCTACAGTTTGAACATACACTCCAGAGAGTGTGCAGTTATGTAACAGGTCAGTCATTTGTCAAAGGCACGAGACAATAGTGAGTTTATACAACAGTTAGTTCCGACCAAGTAATTTGATTGGACGAGAGGCATTCCATGAGTGCTGATTGTAGAGTACAACAGCACTGGGACTTCTAACTACATGTATCACTCCGCTTCACAGGTGTTCAATTAACCAGTAATCAGCGTTACATTAACGGTCGTCATCTAGCTTAGATTGTAACAAACTTTGCTAAGATGAATATATTTCTAGAAATAACATTTGAATTAAATGACGTACGGTCTTCAGAAGAGGATGAAGGGAAGGAAAGAAGCCTGAATACTCCTGCGCACACCTGAGGTAACGTGTAAACAAAGTAGCAAGCTACTGTGCATCGTGCAGGTCAGGAAAATGTTTGCGACAGTCCGGTACCAGTCCAGTTGCGGAAGTATTTGTGTTGGCGGCGTTGCCAAATGACCATAACCCTAACCGAAATGATAAAATAAACAAACAAATCATAATCTGTTGGTGCTGTGATTCGGTCATAGGTTGAGGCCGCACAGCCGTGTTGATATTCAGTACAACATCACGACCTCGAGTGTGATATTGCTTAATTATACAGGGAAGGCAACACTCATAGGCTGCAATATTCCTTCTGGAAGTACAAGAACAGACAAATATTTGTTTAAAATCCTGGCTAATATGATGTTTTATTGTTTCCCGTCATGATACACTGTCAAGTACAGGTGTTAGTATGACTACAGGCAGTTGCGTTATGTTTGAATTATTTATTATTATTGTGTTGAGGCTACCTTTGTGATTGGCTGTGTGCCGCGGGGTGGGGGAGGCCGGAGTGGGTGGGGAGCTTTAAGAGCCTCTCTCTGCTTCCCGTCGTGTCTCCGAGCAAAGCGACGCCGAGCAACGGCAGAGGCAGCAGGAGGAGCAGGAGGAGAGGGAGAAAGAGCCGAGCGCATCCCAAAGTTTGAGACTGCAGCTGCTGACACAGCAAACACCGGGACCGGTTTATGTGGAACAAGGTTTGTAGAATATTCTAGCAAATATTTACAAACACACTGTTTTATAATGCACGTAATCTTAAAAAATCAGCACAATCAAAGTTCGGTAAACCTGTATCTGACATAGATTTATAGGAGGTGAGATGTGAAACACTGTCCACTATGACTTGCATGTCTCTTAGTGCCGTTTAAGATTCTCGGTATCGATAAGTTTAAAACTCCGTCGTCGATTCCGGTATTATTTGTGTCAAACTTTAGAAGTTGTCCTCTCGTTACAGATGCTCTATTCTCTTGCAGCCCGGTCCAGTCTGCCAAATTACTATTAGCTGATCACAAGAGTCCCACTGCCAAAAAGCAGCAGTAAATGCCTCTGTTGGTTTCGAAATAAACAAGAGTAAATGCTAGAGATGGAGGCTTGATGAGGCAAACTTTTAAGTCCAAATAAAAATGCCAGAGGAACACTCCGGGAAAAATGTATAGAACTAGCTGATTGCTGTATCAGCTGAATTTATTTTCTCTTGTGGTATTTCATCAGAAATATTATAATCTGTATATCAGGCTTTGTGTCTCTTCTGGCAAACAAATCTAATTTTTATCTGATCTTATTTGTCAATATGAGATCAGAAGCAAAGAATAACACTAAGGCTCCTGAGGATATTTGTTTGTTTTTTTTGTTTTTTACCAAACCTGCTTACATTGATTCATTTGAAACCACAGAACCACCAGATTACTGCATCGTAGACCAATGTGCCATGAAATTGCTATGACAGTAGCTGTGGTGGCAAGACAGAATTCCTTCTCTCCTTTTTGCCCCAAGCAAAGCACCTTCAGGAAATACAGACTGAATTATCATGCTGAGATGGGGGTGTATTTTTTTTCCCCCCTCTGAACACCCCATAGGTCATTAGGGTAGCACAGATGCATACACCCTAAACAGGTAGCAGTGCGCATGTGAATTTAATTTAGAACTGTCACTCATAGTGAAAATCTATTTTCCCTTATAATGTCTTTTGAATTTCTTTTGCGCTTTCAGGTTTAAAATTGATGCTGATGGGGGGAAAAAAACTCCATAAGTTCTGTGTTGTCAGTGCATTACTCTCTACCTGTGATCAACTCCCATTAGTTATTGTGCAATTTGATCCGCTTCCTACATGGAGGTGTGGGCTTTGGCCCATCCTGCACCTTATCATTTACCCACCACAGGGTTCTGAAATCTGTGCCAGGCGTTTGATATGCCGTAGGCTTCCTGTATTGTCTCACGTTACAGTGACAACTACTGAATAATTAACTGTGCCTTGTTAACTGTAATGAGTAAGATGAGTTTTTTGGTATCTGGAATCTGATGGAGATCCAGTGCCGTTCTAAAACCCATCTGAGCTTTCAGATTAAAATCTAAAGGATACCCACAGATGCTCAATACTCTCATCTTAAATGAAAAGTAATCGGAGTACTCACCCAAGTATACATGGTATACTGCTGAAAGCTGAATTTAGATAAGATCCTATATTTGACACTTCTTTTGTGTTTTATTTGAAGTCTATCCATAAGTAGATATATTTGTGGTTTCAAGTAACAAAAAACATCTTAATATAGTTTTACATCTCCTACTCCACATTTCTCTCTGGAGCTCTAGCAGCAACAGGGCGTTTTTCAGCCTCTTTTCTGATTGGCTGTGTGATGCAGGAAACCTACTGTAGCCTGGTAAAATTTGGTGATTGGTCACTCACCGCTGAAATGAGCTGAACAGATGGTCAAATTTAGGCTAAAATGCTCTGGAATTTCACAGAAAAAATTACTTTTGCCACTGGCTCCTAATTTTACTATCCCTGAGGAGGCCGTGCACTGATATGTTGGCTTTGCAACATCCAGTGATTGTGCAGCATTTCCTTAACATTTTTCTATCTTGTAGCTTACTAGCTCAGCAATGGAATGATTCCTTGATGTTGTGTTGTTAATAAAAAAACAACAAAGAATAAAGACTGGACAATGGGTCTGTGTGCTTGGGACATGGCTGAAGGCAGTGACTGTGTACTCCTGACAACTCGTTTTAAGGCACAGTTTCTGGATACTGGCTGTGTGAATTTCCCCGTGGATTAAGCACTTTAATACTTTCACAGTATTTATATCGCACTTAGACCTGCTGTTTAATCACAAAAGATATGGAAATCTCACCATCTACAGTATGAGACCTATTGTATGTTTCTCAGTTTTCATTTAAGCAACACTGCAGCAGGGTTTGTGTTGATTTATTGATTTTATTTATTTGTTTTGCCTTCATTTTGGCCTGATGAATGAAACACCTCAACAAACAGTGGCCATTGGGCAAGTCATACAAACTCTACAAACAGAACTCTCAATTCAAGTTTAGTGGAGTGGAGTTTCCAAAAATACTAAACATGTCAGGCTGAATTTAGGGAGATCTGTAAAAAAAAAAAAAAAAAAAAAAAAAAGCAGCCACAAAAACTTGTCTTTATTTTTTATATTTAACTCAGTGTAAACATCGTGTAACTGTACTGTAAGACACAAAAAGATAACTTTAAGAAAAAATATTAATAATGCAAGGCAAGAAAACAGGAAAAATGTTTGTTAAAGGGTTTTAAATCAAGTCATGAAAATGAGAACATACAGTCTGTAACTACTTTGCTTTATTGACCACTCTGAATTGACCACTTCTGATAAATACACAGCACTCTGTGGTAATGCTAATCAGCAGGAAGCTGTCAGCGTCATCATGTAATGAACTGTAATGAGAGGAGAGATGGAAAGGAAAGAGAAAACCCAGGTGGGTTTACCCTCAAAGCCGTCCTCGCATGCCTGTCAGGATATACAGTATTACATGGAGCACATTAGTGAATCAGGTTCTCCAACACACAGCCTTCACGCTGTGTCACTGCCAATCACTGTGATTGCCTTCGATATCTTATATCCTTATTCTGTATGGCTCACAAAGGTGGTGGCTTTATTGCATTGTTCAGGCATCGTTTAAAAGCAGTTGAGTGAGGAGGTGCAGTCACTAAAGTGTCTTTGCAACACCGCTCTGATAGCCATAATTGAAATTTCATGCTGTCGTTCGGTTCTGAAATGGATTTTTCACGTGGAGCCAGAGAACAAGAAATCACCTGTACATTTCATGGTAACTCAATGTATTGCCCTTGAAATAATTGCAATGTCACACTGAGCGTGATTCAATTTGGCTGTATCTATAATGTGGCAACATAGCACATCGGGTCATAAACACCCAATTTTAAAGAGCCACCTTCCTGCTCACATGAACACAGAACCAGCAGGGAGGTGGAACAGCTTCTCAGGAGATGACCCAAGATGACTCTTGGGTCTTCAACCTTGACAAGTAAGAGTGAGGTGAACCTTCAAGAGGCAGCGGTTTTGATTTCCTGTTGAAGATCGCTCATCAAATATTCATCAACCCCATAATCTATAGCCCTTTGATAACTGACACGGGCCGCAGGATTTATTGTCTCTCTGCTCCATCTCAGCTCAGAAATAGGCCCTGAGACCCCAGAGCAGCTCCCAGCATGAGTCTATTAAATGTCTGGAAACACTAGAAGGGGAGAAGGGATGAGGCCAATTCACTTATTGGAATGAAATCTGCTGATGGGCCATGAAGAAAAGTGTGCAGATAGGCTCTCCTTTCTCCTGCTCTAGATGTGTTTGGCCTTGCCTTTTCTGGTCTGCGAGGCTTTAGGGCCCCTCCAGCTCCCCTCTCCCTGCACCCCACTGTAAGCTCAGTAATCAAATCAGCTGAACGGACTACCTTCCCTTCAGCAAGGTGATATGTCCGTGTCTTTGTGATGACTTTTCTTCTGTGTTTAATCCGTACTTAGGAGTCCAACTGGTGGCTTCTATTGCAGTGGGGATCAGAGCAGTCAGCAGCTCCCTGCTGAGCAAAGATATTTCAGCTTCACTGTTTGAATCAGCACTTTGCCATTGTTGAGTATTTAAAGCCCCTCTTTTTATTAAAAGGTGGACTGGGTTTACTGGGCATTTGTACCCTGATATTGTATTCTCACATTCATGGGTGTGAGCCATCTGCTACAAGTTTGTTTTTGCATCGCTGAGTGAAAATCATTGTTTCACATCCTGGCTCATGGTTCCTCTGACGTCTCAGGTTATTTCCTTTAACCGTCTACAACAAAGTCTCTGGCTGTTTTAATGCTGACTGTAAAGCCCTGCCACCTTGGTTTTGAGCAAGTGTTGTTGGGCAGGCCATGTAATATATATGGCCCTCATCGTGGGCCGGTTGACTGGCTGGCACAAGCTCTGTTCTGTCCCAGTGGACTTGACAGAATGGCTGCCTGATGGAAGGAAAGTGCTGTCTCCTGACTTTAAGAGTGCTGACATCTCCATATTGCCTTACCCCACATACACCTCCCACTTCCCTCCTCCTAAAATCTCATCTTTCTTTTTCTTTCTCTCACCTCCCTCCTTTTTTTTTTTTTTTTTTTACCTCCAGATGTATCTGATGGATGCCACCTGACCCTCTTGTGTTCCCCGGGTAGCCGCAGACCTCTGTTCTGTCTGAATGCGTTCGTAAATCATGGCGATTACCATTCCGCTCTCCACCTTTCCTCCCCGCTTCTGTCTTTTCTCTCGCTCTGTCTCCACATCCCTTTTTGCCCATTCTTGTTCATCTCTTACCTCATCTTTCATCTGGCCACCTCTCACCTTGCCATCGGGTTTTTCCCCAGTGCCGTGTTGCGCTGTTCGCCATTGTGACAGCAGCAGGGGGTCTTTCAAGGTGAACTATATAGTTGGACTGGCCATGCCAGCTGCTCTCATGCTCACTTACGTCCTCTTTCTGTCCTCTCAATTGTCCTTTTGTCTTAATTAATACACAATAATCCTTTCTCTTCTCTTTTTTTGACACGTTTTGACTCTTTCTACTCTATTGACACTATCTTACTCACTCATCCACACTTTAATCCACTCACTGGTGACCTGCCACCACTTGTGGACGGGTCTCTTTTCATCTTCATCATTCTGTGAATATTTCATGCCTGTGATTTGTGAATTAAATATAGGATGTAGGTGGATATGACTCGGCTGACATTTATTCACCCTGACTGGTGGGACGGCAGGGGGTGTGATTTTTGAAGGAAGTAGGGTGGTATGGGGGGAGACAATTTCTAAAAGGGGAGAGAGGTGAGTGTTGTGAGGGATTGATTGGAAGAAATGACAGAGTTGATTAAGGTGTCGGTGGTTAACAGGAGAGCGAGGTGGTTCCTTTTGCTGCCTGCCAGCAACCTAGCATCAGTGAGGTAGATGACTGGAAGCGACGAATTAGTCTCAGGACTCTGTGAGTCTGCCCCCTCCACCCACCCACCCCACACTCGCTGAGCCTCAAGGGCTTCATAACAAGAAAAATCACATATAGCGCTTCGAGAGTCATGACTGGGTGAAATAAAATTCACAAACAGCTTTGCTCTGCAGGTGCGTGCCTTTTAGTATTTTTTATTGTTTTATAGCTGATGATATTTTTCTGTGACATGAATGCTTTATTGATCAGGGCACAGCGCACACACGGCAAATTACCAGACGTGACATTATAAGGTCTCAGATATGCAGTTTTTTAGTTGTTTTTTTTTTTTTCAAATTAAACCAAGAATTATGTAAACATTTTGATAACAACAAAAAATCTGAGAAATCAAAACAGTTTTTCTTGGTATCCTAGGACAAATTTTAGAGATCTTGAGTCCTGTTCTTCTTGTAAATAACAGTTTATGGAATTCACAGGGACCCCTATGTATCCCAAATATGTACTAATATGCAGAAGCTGGGTGTATACTGTACATAGACGTGTCGACATGCATTAACTCCATAAACCACCTTCTCTATGAGTATAAAGTAACATATTATTTAACAATAGACTGTTTATCCCAGTGTTCTTTGAGGTCCCACACTATTTGCAACCTTGTTCTAGTTGACACTAAAAGTTTGATCTGTATGTAGACATGTGTTTGTCCATTGTTGTCATCAATGAGAATAAAATGTTTAATTGAAATTTATGATGGCTCAGTCGAGAATAAACCCAACATAGTCGGGGGCAAAGAGCAGGATACATATGATGCATTATTGATATATATATATTAATATTGTATATAACTAGGATACATATACACCTATGACTGTATGACCAATCACAGGATGCTTGTTGGGTTTGTGTCGGCACATCATTCTATGCATGTGTCTCTGTGGGGGTTCAGCATGCCAAATGCATTTGCAAGTTTTGAAGAGTCTTGATCAGCATCCAGCCCCGCTCCTCCGCAGAAATGCAGGATCGACTCCCTCTGAACGTTCCCCCGGTGGCAGTCAGACACACCGGTGCTTCAGGCTGTCAGGCAGAGTGACACAAACAACCAGGAGAGAGGGCGGACTAGATTGGAGACTAAATAGAAGGGAGCCCCCCTCCCTCCCTTCCTCCCCCACCTCCCTGCTGTCTTTAGATCAGATCCTCCTTATTTTTTTTAAAGAAACGTGCGGTCTGCAGCAGACGACTTTCAGCTGTAATCTAAACCAGGCCTCATTGTATTTATAGGGTAAAAGAGAAAGCTTGTCTCGTACAAAATGAATACTGATCTAGAATCTTGAATACTTTGAATATTGACGCAGGAGCGACCTTGAAAAACCCTAAATGTGCTGATAGAGAAAATAGACTGCATGTTCAGCTGGGGCTGGTGATAAAATGATAGATTGCAGGCAGCTTGGAAGATGGAATTGCTCAGCTGTATTGCTGCTGTTGAGAATCACAAAGGGCTTGTTTTGTCTCTTTGCTCCTTCATCTGTGTACAACTCCATTTGTCTTTCCCTCTGTATCTCCATCCCTTGTTCATTTCTCCTGGTCCTCCACAATATAAGTTTTCTGTACGAGTACTTGCCACTTTTTCTCTTTAGAGACGCCTGACAGTGAGATCCGTACCTCAGCCTGATGAGGAGGGAGCAGTGGGAAAGCATGTGCGTTCATGACGACGGACAGGCTCTTGAAGAATGTGTGGATATAAAATGTATTGCCCTCTCTGTTGTGTCACTGTACCTTTTGTGTTTTAAAAGGTCAGCAGTCTTGAGTGCTTTCCACCCTCACAGCACTGCCTTCTCATTTGCATGTACGCTCAGTAAAAGAACAGGGTGCACTCTGTCTCTCCCAATGTGTCTTTATATCTTGCCTCTCACGGACAAATACACACCTTTTTTTTTTTTTTTTTTTTTTTTTTTTTTACATAAGCAAGTGTGTATGGAGGGCAGAATGGCTAGCTGCATTGGAAGAACAGAATATTTAATTACCCAACTTTATCACCATTACTGTAGCTACTGACTGTCTGCCAGCCTAATTATGACGGGAGCTATCGGAGGAGCTGGTTCGTCGTGAGCTGAGCTGAGAGCCAAGCGTATAGAGAAAGGACTCCACAGACACTCCGTCTCTCTCAGGTGCTAAAAATACCTGTGAGGTGGTCGGTGGTGTTGGTCTGTAAATTTGAGTGTGCATGTTTGCATACGCAGAAAAAAAAAAAAATGTGTGTGTGTGTTTGCGTGTTTCACTCAGGACATAGCTGAGCAGCTGTGAACTGCAGGTTAAGCTACTCATGTTTAAAGTTAGAGAAGGTTGGTATTTGGAAGACGTTTTTGTTGTTGTGCACAGCTGAAGGTGACCTGGTCCTCATTGTTCTCATTAGCCACAGACACGCCGCAGATGGCAACTCCCAGAGGTGACGAATGAACCCTGATAAACTCCCAGGAATCACCACAAAAAGAAAATCAAACGTATCAATAAGGCTGAATGATGGATGGTATCAATGCATGGTATCGCACAGGGGCCTCCCATCGTTTGATAATATGTATTTATGCAGCTTATGTGTCGTGTATGAATGCTGTATGTTTTGTAGTGATGTGGACGGGGATTCCCACCTGAGCTTGTGCATCTCATGCAGCTCCCCTTTGCCTTTTCCTCAGGTCCACTTTATCTTTATAAGCAGCAAATTGGAAAGGGTTAATTCAATTCCCAGCAGGCTGTGGCTGAGACTGGGAACATTTACCATCTCTCTCTCTTTCTCTCTTTCTTTTGCTCTTGCCACTTGCTCTCTCTTTTGCTCTTTTCTCCCTTTGTCTTTGTTTCTAAAGTCTAATTACTTTTAGAGAGTGGCTTTACTCAGGCTATAAATAATGACAAATCAAGCCTGTCTGCACTGCACCTTGTGGAGGGCGGCTTGTGTCGGTTGCAGGAGGACAGTGGTGGTTCTGCAGTCCTCCCGTTGAAAAGATTATGCTTAGCACTTTGTGGGTGAGAAATTTGTGTGATTGTGGGTATTTTTGTTGGTTGAAGCATTTGGGGCAGAGAGAGAGAGAGAGAGAGAGCAAGCAAGCTCATGTGGTAAAGACAATGTCACATGATGGAAATATCTTTAAATCTGCTTTGTTTTTTTTTCTTCTCATTTATCAATCGCCTCTAAATCATAATGTGTGTGTGTGTGTGTGTGCGCGCGTGTGTATGCATGGGTGCATGTGAGAGACAGCGGGAGGTGGATAGAGGAGGGAAAAGGTGACACCCTGGTCACCTGAGAAGTAACTATATTATTTTCAGCTCCGTTCATTTCATTTACCCTGATGAGTTCTGTCAACGTTACCTTGACCAATGGCTCTGTGAGGAAGTGATGACAGTGGTGCAGAGTGTGTGTCTGTGTCCGTGAGGTGTGTGTTTCAATGCCTCTCTCTATCTGTGTGCTGTAAGTAAATGCAGAAATACTTCTAAGCGTGTGTATGCTCATGCCAGTGTGTGTGTGTGTTTTTGAATGTGAATGAGCTGCCACCAGTGCACTCCTGTGTGTGTGTGTGTGTGTGTGTGTGTGTGTGGGGTGTCCATTTAAGGGCTTTTTGATGAAGACTGACGAGTGTCCGCTTCGCTTCCCCTCATCTCAGGGGTCTCGTCGATGCTTCGAGGAAGTGTGCTGGAGGAGAAATGGAGTGGGCGAGAACTAATGCGAGTCGAGCAAGACGAGGCTGATGGACGACAGAATGTGTGTGTGTGTGCATGAGTGCGCGTGCAGTTGTGTATGTGAGTGAGTGTGTGAGGCTGATGGAGGGTGATGGTGGGAGTGAGACTTAACGAGGAGGAAAATAAGCTGAGCAATCTCTGTCTGTCCTCCCTCTACCTCCCAATGACTTATTCACACACACACACAGACACAGAGAGACACAGACACACACACACACACACACACACACCCCAGAAAACCATGGCTGAACTATCTGACCAAGGCTTGCTGCGAATGCAGAAGAGACAGTATCTTTGCTGTAAAATCCACCACTCTGTGAACAATATCTTCTACACTTGTAGGTATTAATGGCTCCAGTTCATTGCTCAGATAAGTCAATATACGACAGCAGCTGTAGTAATAGTATACCTGTTATTGTATAATATGATGGATCGCACATTTTCGAAAAGAACAAATGCTTTCTCTCTCTCATCCTCAAGTCCATTCCCTCTCTCCCTCAGTCTAGTTATCATCCTCTCTCTCTGTGATGAGTTGGTGAGAGATATTGGAAAAATGCTGCCAGTAAATAATCAAAGTTGGGTAGGATCAGATGAGGAGGTTGTTTGTTCCTTTCAGTCGCTCCTCCCACATTCGAAACGGAAACGATTCCAATGTGTGGGTTCGTCAAAAGTGTGTGTGTGTGTGTGTGTGTGTGTGTGTGTGTGTGTGTGTGTGTGTGTGTGTGTGTGTGTGTGTG